>NC_142614.1:37639528-37942559 GCF_059453375.1 Lepisosteus platostomus | reverse complement strand
TTCAGCCCGAAATAAACGCGTTTTTTCAGACAACTGAATCTCTATGTAACTGCAAGACTCAGAAGAGCCCACACACTCAGCTCTTAACCCCAGTGTGCAGAAAGTGTCAAAACGTGATTTTCAGCAGAAATAAACATGTTTCTGCAAGTTTGGTCACCCCCATGTAAGTTATGGGGCAGTAACAGCACACTTTTGAAAACGTGTTTTTCAGCCCGAAATAAACGCGTTTTTTCAGACAACTGAATCCCTATGTAACTGCAAGACTCAGAAGAGCCCACACACTCAGCTCTTAACCCCAATGTGCAGAAAGTGTCAAAACGTGTTTTTCAGCAGAAATAAACATGTTTCTGCAAGTTTGGTCACCCCCATGTAAGTTATGGGGCAGTAACAGCACACTTTTGAAAACGTGTTTTTCAGCCTGAAATAAACACGTTTTTTCAGACAACTGAATCCCTATGTAACTGCAAGACTCAGAAGAGCCCACACACTCAGCTCTTAACCCCAGTGTGCAGAAAGTGTCAAAACATGATTTTCAGCAGAAATAAACATGTTTCTGCAAGTTTGGTCACCCCCATGTAAGTTATGGGGCAGTAACAGCACACTTTTGAAAACGTGTTTTTCAGCCCGAAATAAACGCGTTTTTTCAGACAACTGAATCCCTATGTAACTGCAAGGCTCAAAAGAGCCCACACACTCAGCTCTTAACCCCAGTGTGCAGAAAGTGTCAAAACGTGTTTTTCAGCAGAAATAAACATGTTTCTGCAAGTTTGGTCACCCCCATGTAAGTTATGGGGCAGTAACAGCACACTTTTGAAAACGTGTTTTTCAGCCCGAAATAAACGCGTTTTTTCAGACAACTGAATCCCTATGTAACTGCAAGGCTCAAAAGAGCCCACACACTCAGCTCTTAACCCCAGTGTGCAGAAAGTGTCAAAACGTGATTTTCAGCAGAAATAAACATGTTTCTGCAAGTTTGGTCAACCCCATGTAAGTTATGGGGCAGTAACAGCACACTTTTGAAAACGTGTTTTTCAGCCCGAAATAAACGCGTTTTTTCAGACAACTGAATCCCTATGTAACTGCAAAACTCAGAAGAGCCCACACACTCAGCTCTTAACCCCAGTGTGCAGAAAGTGTCAAAACATGTTTTTCAGCAGAAATAAACATGTTTCTGCAAGTTTGGTCACCCCCATGTAAGTTATGGGGCAGTAACAGCACACTTTTGAAAACGTGTTTTTCAGCCCGAAATAAACGCGTTTTTTCAGACAACTGAATCCCTATGTAACTGCAAGACTCAGAAGAGCCCACACACTCAGCTCTTAACCCCAGTGTGCAGAAAGTGTCAAAACGTGATTTTCAGCAGAAATAAACATGTTTCTGCAAGTTTGGTCACCCCCATGTAAGTTATGGGGCAGTAACAGCACACTTTTGAAAACGTGTTTTTCAGCCCGAAATAAACGCGTTTTTTCAGACAACTGAATCCCTATGTAACTGCAAGGCTCAAAAGAGCCCACACACTCAGCTCTTAACCCCAGTGTGCAGAAAGTGTCAAAACGTGATTTTCAGCAGAAATAAACATGTTTCTGCAAGTTTGGTCAACCCCATGTAAGTTATGGGGCAGTAACAGCACACTTTTGAAAACGTGTTTTTCAGCCCGAAATAAACGCGTTTTTTCAGACAACTGAATCCCTATGTAACTGCAAAACTCAGAAGAGCCCACACACTCAGCTCTTAACCCCAGTGTGCAGAAAGTGTCAAAACATGTTTTTCAGCAGAAATAAACATGTTTCTGCAAGTTTGGTCACCCCCATGTAAGTTATGGGGCAGTAACAGCACACTTTTGAAAACGTGTTTTTCAGCCCGAAATAAACGCGTTTTTTCAGACAACTGAATCCCTATGTAACTGCAAGACTCAGAAGAGCCCACACACTCAGCTCTTAACCCCAGTGTGCAGAAAGTGTCAAAACGTGATTTTCAGCAGAAATAAACCTGTTTCTGCAAGTTTGGTCACCCCCATGTAAGTTATGGGGCAGTAACAGCACACTTTTGAAAACGTGTTTTTCAGCCCGAAATAAACGCGTTTTTTCAGACAACTGAATCCCTATGTAACTGCAAGACTCAGAAGAGCCCACACACTCAGCTCTTAACCCCAGTGTGCAGAAAGTGTCAAAACGTGATTTTCAGCAGAAATAAACCTGTTTCTGCAAGTTTGGTCACCCCCATGTAAGTTATGGGGCAGTAACAGCACACTTTTGAAAACGTGTTTTTCAGCCCGAAATAAACGCGTTTTTTCAGACAACTGAATCCCTATGTACTGCAAGGCTCAAAAGAGCCCACACACTCAGCTCTTAACCCCAGTGTGCAGAAAGTGTCAAAACATGATTTTCAGCAGAAATAAACATGTTTCTGCAAGTTTGGTCACCCCCATGTAAGTTATGGGGCAGTAACAGCACACTTTTGAAAACGTGTTTTTCAGCCCGAAATAAACGCGTTTTTTCAGACAACTGAATCCCTATGTAACTGCAAGACTCAGAAGAGCCCACACACTCAGCTCTTAACCCCAGTGTGCAGAAAGTGTCAAAACGTGTTTTTCAGCAGAAATAAACATGTTTCTGCAAGTTTGGTCACTCCCATGTAAGTTATGGGGCAGTAACAGCACACTTTTGAAAACGTGTTTTTCAGCCTGAAATAAACACGTTTTTTCAGACAACTGAATCCCTATGTAACTGCAAGACTCAGAAGAGCCCACACACTCAGCTCTTAACCCCAGTGTGCAGAAAGTGTCAAAACGTGTTTTTCAGCAGAAATAAACATGTTTCTGCAAGTTTGGTCACCCCCATGTAAGTTATGGGGCAGTAACAGCACACTTTTGAAAACGTGTTTTTCAGCCCGAAATAAACACGTTTTTTCAGACAACTGAATCCCTATGTAACTGCAAGACTCAGAAGAGCCCACACACTCAGCTCTTAACCCCAGTGTGCAGAAAGTGTCAAAACATGATTTTCAGCAGAAATAAACATGTTTCTGCAAGTTTGGTCACCCCCATGTAAGTTATGGGGCAGTAACAGCACACTTTTGAAAACGTGTTTTTCAGCCCGAAATAAACGCGTTTTTTCAGACAACTGAATCCCTATGTAACTGCAAGACTCAGAAGAGACCACACACTCAGATCTTAACCCCAGTGTGCAGAAAGTGTCAAAACGTGATTTTCAGCAGAAATAAACATGTTTCTGCAAGTTTGGTCACCCCCATGTAAGTAATGGGGCAGTAACAGCACACTTTTGAAAACGTGTTTTTCAGCCCGAATTAACGCGTTTTTTCAGACAACTGAATCCCTATGTAACTGCAAGGCTCAAAAGAGCCCACACACTCAGCTCTTAACCTCAGTGTGCAGAAAGTGTCAAAACGTGTTTTTCAGCAGAAATAAACATGTTTCTGCAAGTTTGGTCACCCCCATGTAAGTTATGGGGCAGTAACAGCACACTTTTGAAAACGTGTTTTTCAGCCCGAAATAAACGCGTTTTTTCAGACAACTGAATCCCTATGTAACTGCAAGGCTCAAAAGAGCCCACACACTCAGCTCTTAACCCCAGTGTGCAGAAAGTGTCAAAACGTGATTTTCAGCAGAAATAAACATGTTTCTGCAAGTTTGGTCAACCCCATGTAAGTTATGGGGCAATAACAGCACACTTTTGAAAACGTGTTTTTCAGCCCGAAATAAACGCGTTTTTTCAGACAACTGAATCCCTATGTAACTGCAAGACTCAGAAGAGCCCACACACTCAGCTCTTAACCCCAGTGTGCAGAAAGTGTCAAAACATGTTTTTCAGCAGAAATAAACATGTTTCTGCAAGTTTGGTCACCCCCATGTAAGTTATGGGGCAGTAACAGCACACTTTTGAAAACGTGTTTTTCAGCCCGAAATAAACGCGTTTTTTCAGACAACTGAATCTCTATGTAACTGCAAGACTCAGAAGAGCCCACACACTCAGCTCTTAACCCCAGTGTGCAGAAAGTGTCAAAACGTGATTTTCAGCAGAAATAAACATGTTTCTGCAAGTTTGGTCACCCCCATGTAAGTTATGGGGCAGTAACAGCACACTTTTGAAAACGTGTTTTTCAGCCCGAAATAAACGCGTTTTTTCAGACAACTGAATCCCTATGTAACTGCAAGACTCAGAAGAGCCCACACACTCAGCTCTTAACCCCAATGTGCAGAAAGTGTCAAAACGTGTTTTTCAGCAGAAATAAACATGTTTCTGGAAGTTTGGTCACCCCCATGTAAGTTATGGGGCAGTAACAGCACACTTTTGAAAACGTGTTTTTCAGCCTGAAATAAACACGTTTTTTCAGACAACTGAATCCCTATGTAACTGCAAGACTCAGAAGAGCCCACACACTCAGCTCTTAACCCCAGTGTGCAGAAAGTGTCAAAACATGATTTTCAGCAGAAATAAACATGTTTCTGCAAGTTTGGTCACCCCCATGTAAGTTATGGGGCAGTAACAGCACACTTTTGAAAACGTGTTTTTCAGCCCGAAATAAACGCGTTTTTTCAGACAACTGAATCCCTATGTAACTGCAAGGCTCAAAAGAGCCCACACACTCAGCTCTTAACCCCAGTGTGCAGAAAGTGTCAAAACGTGTTTTTCAGCAGAAATAAACATGTTTCTGCAAGTTTGGTCACCCCCATGTAAGTTATCGGGCAGTAACAGCACACTTTTGAAAACGTGTTTTTCAGCCCAAAATAAACGCGTTTTTTCAGACAACTGAATCCCTATGTAACTGCAAGGCTCAAAAGAGCCCACACACTCAGCTCTTAACCCCAGTGTGCAGAAAGTGTCAAAACGTGATTTTCAGCAGAAATAAACATGTTTCTGCAAGTTTGGTCAACCCCATGTAAGTTATGGGGCAGTAACAGCACACTTTTGAAAACGTGTTTTTCAGCCCGAAATAAACGCGTTTTTTCAGACAACTGAATCCCTATGTAACTGCAAAACTCAGAAGAGCCCACACACTCAGCTCTTAACCCCAGTGTGCAGAAAGTGTCAAAACATGTTTTTCAGCAGAAATAAACATGTTTCTGCAAGTTTGGTCACCCCCATGTAAGTTATGGGGCAGTAACAGCACACTTTTGAAAACGTGTTTTTCAGCCCGAAATAAACGCGTTTTTTCAGACAACTGAATCCCTATGTAACTGCAAGACTCAGAAGAGCCCACACACTCAGCTCTTAACCCCAGTGTGCAGAAAGTGTCAAAACGTGATTTTCAGCAGAAATAAACCTGTTTCTGCAAGTTTGGTCACCCCCATGTAAGTTATGGGGCAGTAACAGCACACTTTTGAAAACGTGTTTTTCAGCCCGAAATAAACGCGTTTTTTCAGACAACTGAATCCCTATGTAACTGCAAGACTCAGAAGAGCCCACACACTCAGCTCTTAACCCCAGTGTGCAGAAAGTGTCAAAACGTGATTTTCAGCAGAAATAAACCTGTTTCTGCAAGTTTGGTCACCCCCATGTAAGTTATGGGGCAGTAACAGCACACTTTTGAAAACGTGTTTTTCAGCCCGAAATAAACGCGTTTTTTCAGACAACTGAATCCCTATGTAACTGCAAGACTCAGAAGAGCCCACACACTCAGCTCTTAACCCCAGTGTGCAGAAAGTGTCAAAACGTGTTTTTCAGCAGAAATAAACATGTTTCTGCAAGTTTGGTCACTCCCATGTAAGTTATGGGGCAGTAACAGCACACTTTTGAAAACGTGTTTTTCAGCCTGAAATAAACACGTTTTTTCAGACAACTGAATCCCTATGTAACTGCAAGACTCAGAAGAGCCCACACACTCAGCTCTTAACCCCAGTGTGCAGAAAGTGTCAAAACATGATTTTCAGCAGAAATAAACATGTTTCTGCAAGTTTGGTCACCCCCATGTAAGTTATGGGGCAGTAACAGCACACTTTTGAAAACGTGTTTTTCAGCCCAAAATAAACGCGTTTTTTCAGACAACTGAATCCCTATGTAACTGCAAGACTCAGAAGAGCCCACACACTCAGCTCTTAACCCCAGTGTGCAGAAAGTGTCAAAACATGTTTTTCAGCAGAAATAAACATGTTTCTGCAAGTTTGGTCACCCCCATGTAAGTTATGGGGCAGTAACAGCACACTTTTGAAAACGTGTTTTTCAGCCCGAAATAAACGCGTTTTTTCAGACAACTGAATCCCTATGTAACTGCAAGACTCAGAAGAGCCCACACACTCAGCTCTTAACCCCAGTGTGCAGAAAGTGTCAAAACGTGATTTTCAGCAGAAATAAACCTGTTTCTGCAAGTTTGGTCACCCCCATGTAAGTTATGGGGCAGTAACAGCACACTTTTGAAAACGTGTTTTTCAGCCCGAAATAAACGCGTTTTTTCAGACATCTGAATCCCTATGTAACTGCAAGGCTCAAAAGAGCCCACACACTCAGCTCTTAACCCCAGTGTGCAGAAAGTGTCAAAACATGATTTTCAGCAGAAATAAACATGTTTCTGCAAGTTTGGTCACCCCCATGTAAGTTATGGGGCAGTAACAGCACACTTTTGAAAACGTGTTTTTCAGCCCGAAATAAACGCGTTTTTTCAGACATCTGAATCCCTATGTAACTGCAAGACTCAGAAGAGCCCACACACTCAGCTCTTAACCCCAGTTTGCAGAAAGTGTCAAAACGTGTTTTTCAGCAGAAATAAACATGTTTCTGCAAGTTTGGTCACCCCCATGTAAGTTATGGGGCAGTAACAGCACACTTTTGAAAACGTGTTTTTCAGCCCGAAATAAACACGTTTTTTCAGACAACTGAATCCCTATGTAACTGCAAGACTCAGAAGAGCCCACACACTCAGCTCTTAACCCCAGTGTGCAGAAAGTGTCAAAACATGATTTTCAGCAGAAATAAACATGTTTCTGCAAGTTTGGTCACCCCCATGTAAGTTATGGGGCAGTAACAGCACACTTTTGAAAACGTGTTTTTCAGCCCGAAATAAACGCGTTTTTTCAGACAACTGAATCCCTATGTAACTGCAAGACTCAGAAGAGACCACACACTCAGCTCTTAACCCCAGTGTGCAGAAAGTGTCAAAACGTGATTTTCAGCAGAAATAAACATGTTTCTGCAAGTTTGGTCACCCCCATGTAAGTAATGGGGCAGTAACAGCACACTTTTGAAAACGTGTTTTTCAGCCCGAAATAAACGCGTTTTTTCAGACAACTGAATCCCTATGTAACTGCAAGGCTCAAAAGAGCCCACACACTCAGCTCTTAACCCCAGTGTGCAGAAAGTGTCAAAACGTGTTTTTCAGCAGAAATAAACATGTTTCTGCAAGTTTGGTCACCCCCATGTAAGTTATGGGGCAGTAACAGCACACTTTTGAAAACGTGTTTTTCAGCCCGAAATAAACGCGTTTTTTCAGACAACTGAATCCCTATGTAACTGCAAGGCTCAAAAGAGCCCACACACTCAGCTCTTAACCCCAGTGTGCAGAAAGTGTCAAAACGTGATTTTCAGCAGAAATAAACATGTTTCTGCAAGTTTGGTCAACCCCATGTAAGTTATGGGGCAATAACAGCACACTTTTGAAAACGTGTTTTTCAGCCCGAAATAAACGCGTTTTTTCAGACAACTGAATCCCTATGTAACTGCAAGACTCAGAAGAGCCCACACACTCAGCTCTTAACCCCAGTGTGCAGAAAGTGTCAAAACATGTTTTTCAGCAGAAATAAACATGTTTCTGCAAGTTTGGTCACCCCCATGTAAGTTATGGGGCAGTAACAGCACACTTTTGAAAACGTGTTTTTCAGCCCGAAATAAACGCGTTTTTTCAGACAACTGAATCCCTATGTAACTGCAAGACTCAGAAGAGCCCACACACTCAGCTCTTAACCCCAATGTGCAGAAAGTGTCAAAACGTGTTTTTCAGCAGAAATAAACATGTTTCTGCAAGTTTGGTCACCCCCATGTAAGTTATGGGGCAGTAACAGCACACTTTTGAAAACGTGTTTTTCAGCCCGAAATAAACGCGTTTTTTCAGACAACTGAATCCCTATGTAACTGCAAGACTCAGAAGAGCCCACACACTCAGCTCTTAACCCCAATGTGCAGAAAGTGTCAAAACGTGTTTTTCAGCAGAAATAAACATGTTTCTGCAAGTTTGGTCACCCCCATGTAAGTTATGGGGCAGTAACAGCACACTTTTGAAAACGTGTTTTTCAGCCTGAAATAAACACGTTTTTTCAGACAACTGAATCCCTATGTAACTGCAAGACTCAGAAGAGCCCACACACTCAGCTCTTAACCCCAGTGTGCAGAAAGTGTCAAAACATGATTTTCAGCAGAAATAAACATGTTTCTGCAAGTTTGGTCACCCCCATGTAAGTTATGGGGCAGTAACAGCACACTTTTGAAAACGTGTTTTTCAGCCCGAAATAAACGCGTTTTTTCAGACAACTGAATCCCTATGTAACTGCAAGGCTCAAAAGAGCCCACACACTCAGCTCTTAACCCCAGTGTGCAGAAAGTGTCAAAACGTGTTTTTCAGCAGAAATAAACATGTTTCTGCAAGTTTGGTCACCCCCATGTAAGTTATGGGGCAGTAACAGCACACTTTTGAAAACGTGTTTTTCAGCCCGAAATAAACGCGTTTTTTCAGACAACTGAATCCCTATGTAACTGCAAGGCTCAAAAGAGCCCAAACACTCAGCTCTTAACCCCAGTGTGCAGAAAGTGTCAAAACGTGATTTTCAGCAGAAATAAACATGTTTCTGCAAGTTTGGTCACCCCCATGTAAGTTATGGGGCAGTAACAGCACACTTTTGAAAACGTGTTTTTCAGCCCGAAATAAACGCGTTTTTTCAGACAACTGAATCCCTATGTAACTGCAAGACTCAGAAGAGCCCACACACTCAGCTCTTAACCCCAGTGTGCAGAAAGTGTCAAAACGTGTTTTTCAGCAGAAATAAACATGTTTCTGCAAGTTTGGTCACTCCCATGTAAGTTATGGGGCAGTAACAGCACACTTTTGAAAACGTGTTTTTCAGCCTGAAATAAACACGTTTTTTCAGACAACTGAATCCCTATGTAACTGCAAGACTCAGAAGAGCCCACACACTCAGCTCTTAACCCCAGTGTGCAGAAAGTGTCAAAACATGATTTTCAGCAGAAATAAACATGTTTCTGCAAGTTTGGTCACCCCCATGTAAGTTATGGGGCAGTAACAGCACACTTTTGAAAACGTGTTTTTCAGCCCGAAATAAACGCGTTTTTTCAGACAACTGAATCCCTATGTAACTGCAAGACTCAGAAGAGCCCACACACTCAGCTCTTAACCCCAGTGTGCAGAAAGTGTCAAAACATGTTTTTCAGCAGAAATAAACATGTTTCTGCAAGTTTGGTCACCCCCATGTAAGTTATGGGGCAGTAACAGCACACTTTTGAAAACGTGTTTTTCAGCCCGAAATAAACGCGTTTTTTCAGACAACTGAATCCCTATGTAACTGCAAGACTCAGAAGAGCCCACACACTCAGCTCTTAACCCCAGTGTGCAGAAAGTGTCAAAACGTGATTTTCAGCAGAAATAAACCTGTTTCTGCAAGTTTGGTCACCCCCATGTAAGTTATGGGGCAGTAACAGCACACTTTTGAAAACGTGTTTTTCAGCCCGAAATAAACGCGTTTTTTCAGACATCTGAATCCCTATGTAACTGCAAGGCTCAAAAGAGCCCACACACTCAGCTCTTAACCCCAGTGTGCAGAAAGTGTCAAAACATGATTTTCAGCAGAAATAAACATGTTTCTGCAAGTTTGGTCACCCCCATGTAAGTTATGGGGCAGTAACAGCACACTTTTGAAAACGTGTTTTTCAGCCCGAAATAAACGCGTTTTTTCAGACAACTGAATCCCTATGTAACTGCAAGACTCAGAAGAGCCCACACACTCAGCTCTTAACCCCAGTTTGCAGAAAGTGTCAAAACGTGTTTTTCAGCAGAAATAAACATGTTTCTGCAAGTTTGGTCACCCCCATGTAAGTTATGGGGCAGTAACAGCACACTTTTGAAAACGTGTTTTTCAGCCCGAAATAAACACGTTTTTTCAGACAACTGAATCCCTATGTAACTGCAAGACTCAGAAGAGCCCACACACTCAGCTCTTAACCCCAGTGTGCAGAAAGTGTCAAAACATGATTTTCAGCAGAAATAAACATGTTTCTGCAAGTTTGGTCACCCCCATGTAAGTTATGGGGCAGTAACAGCACACTTTTGAAAACGTGTTTTTCAGCCCGAAATAAACGCGTTTTTTCAGACAACTGAATCCCTATGTAACTGCAAGACTCAGAAGAGACCACACACTCAGCTCTTAACCCCAGTGTGCAGAAAGTGTCAAAACGTGATTTTCAGCAGAAATAAACATGTTTCTGCAAGTTTGGTCACCCCCATGTAAGTAATGGGGCAGTAACAGCACACTTTTGAAAACGTGTTTTTCAGCCCGAAATAAACGCGTTTTTTCAGACAACTGAATCCCTATGTAACTGCAAGGCTCAAAAGAGCCCACACACTCAGCTCTTAACCCCAGTGTGCAGAAAGTGTCAAAACGTGTTTTTCAGCAGAAATAAACATGTTTCTGCAAGTTTGGTCACCCCCATGTAAGTTATGGGGCAGTAACAGCACACTTTTGAAAACGTGTTTTTCAGCCCGAAATAAACGCGTTTTTTCAGACAACTGAATCCCTATGTAACTGCAAGGCTCAAAAGAGCCCACACACTCAGCTCTTAACCCCAGTGTGCAGAAAGTGTCAAAACGTGATTTTCAGCAGAAATAAACATGTTTCTGCAAGTTTGGTCAACCCCATGTAAGTTATGGGGCAATAACAGCACACTTTTGAAAACGTGTTTTTCAGCCCGAAATAAACGCGTTTTTTCAGACAACTGAATCCCTATGTAACTGCAAGACTCAGAAGAGCCCACACACTCAGCTCTTAACCCCAGTGTGCAGAAAGTGTCAAAACATGTTTTTCAGCAGAAATAAACATGTTTCTGCAAGTTTGGTCACCCCCATGTAAGTTATGGGGCAGTAACAGCACACTTTTGAAAACGTGTTTTTCAGCCCGAAATAAACGCGTTTTTTCAGACAACTGAATCCCTATGTAACTGCAAGACTCAGAAGAGCCCACACACTCAGCTCTTAACCCCAATGTGCAGAAAGTGTCAAAACGTGTTTTTCAGCAGAAATAAACATGTTTCTGCAAGTTTGGTCACCCCCATGTAAGTTATGGGGCAGTAACAGCACACTTTTGAAAACGTGTTTTTCAGCCTGAAATAAACACGTTTTTTCAGACAACTGAATCCCTATGTAACTGCAAGACTCAGAAGAGCCCACACACTCAGCTCTTAACCCCAGTGTGCAGAAAGTGTCAAAACATGATTTTCAGCAGAAATAAACATGTTTCTGCAAGTTTGGTCACCCCCATGTAAGTTATGGGGCAGTAACAGCACACTTTTGAAAACGTGTTTTTCAGCCCGAAATAAACGCGTTTTTTCAGACAACTGAATCCCTATGTAACTGCAAGGCTCAAAAGAGCCCACACACTCAGCTCTTAACCCCAGTGTGCAGAAAGTGTCAAAACGTGTTTTTCAGCAGAAATAAACATGTTTCTGCAAGTTTGGTCACCCCCATGTAAGTTATGGGGCAGTAACAGCACACTTTTGAAAACGTGTTTTTCAGCCCGAAATAAACGCGTTTTTTCAGACAACTGAATCCCTATGTAACTGCAAGGCTCAAAAGAGCCCAAACACTCAGCTCTTAACCCCAGTGTGCAGAAAGTGTCAAAACGTGATTTTCAGCAGAAATAAACATGTTTCTGCAAGTTTGGTCACCCCCATGTAAGTTATGGGGCAGTAACAGCACACTTTTGAAAACGTGTTTTTCAGCCCGAAATAAACGCGTTTTTTCAGACAACTGAATCCCTATGTAACTGCAAGACTCAGAAGAGCCCACACACTCAGCTCTTAACCCCAGTGTGCAGAAAGTGTCAAAACGTGTTTTTCAGCAGAAATAAACATGTTTCTGCAAGTTTGGTCACTCCCATGTAAGTTATGGGGCAGTAACAGCACACTTTTGAAAACGTGTTTTTCAGCCTGAAATAAACACGTTTTTTCAGACAACTGAATCCCTATGTAACTGCAAGACTCAGAAGAGCCCACACACTCAGCTCTTAACCCCAGTGTGCAGAAAGTGTCAAAACATGATTTTCAGCAGAAATAAACATGTTTCTGCAAGTTTGGTCACCCCCATGTAAGTTATGGGGCAGTAACAGCACACTTTTGAAAACGTGTTTTTCAGCCCGAAATAAACGCGTTTTTTCAGACAACTGAATCCCTATGTAACTGCAAGACTCAGAAGAGCCCACACACTCAGCTCTTAACCCCAGTGTGCAGAAAGTGTCAAAACATGTTTTTCAGCAGAAATAAACATGTTTCTGCAAGTTTGGTCACCCCCATGTAAGTTATGGGGCAGTAACAGCACACTTTTGAAAACGTGTTTTTCAGCCCGAAATAAACGCGTTTTTTCAGACAACTGAATCCCTATGTAACTGCAAGACTCAGAAGAGCCCACACACTCAGCTCTTAACCCCAGTGTGCAGAAAGTGTCAAAACGTGATTTTCAGCAGAAATAAACCTGTTTCTGCAAGTTTGGTCACCCCCATGTAAGTTATGGGGCAGTAACAGCACACTTTTGAAAACGTGTTTTTCAGCCCGAAATAAACGCGTTTTTTCAGACATCTGAATCCCTATGTAACTGCAAGGCTCAAAAGAGCCCACACACTCAGCTCTTAACCCCAGTGTGCAGAAAGTGTCAAAACATGATTTTCAGCAGAAATAAACATGTTTCTGCAAGTTTGGTCACCCCCATGTAAGTTATGGGGCAGTAACAGCACACTTTTGAAAACGTGTTTTTCAGCCCGAAATAAACGCGTTTTTTCAGACAACTGAATCCCTATGTAACTGCAAGACTCAGAAGAGCCCACACACTCAGCTCTTAACCCCAGTGTGCAGAAAGTGTCAAAACGTGTTTTTCAGCAGAAATAAACATGTTTCTGCAAGTTTGGTCACCCCCATGTAAGTTATGGGGCAGTAACAGCACACTTTTGAAAACGTGTTTTTCAGCCCGAAATAAACACGTTTTTTCAGACAACTGAATCCCTATGTAACTGCAAGACTCAGAAGAGCCCACACACTCAGCTCTTAACCCCAGTGTGCAGAAAGTGTCAAAACATGATTTTCAGCAGAAATAAACATGTTTCTGCAAGTTTGGTCACCCCCATGTAAGTTATGGGGCAGTAATAGCACACTTTTGAAAACGTGTTTTTCAGCCCGAAATAAACGCGTTTTTTCAGACAACTGAATCCCTATGTAACTGCAAGACTCAGAAGAGACCACACACTCAGCTCTTAACCCCAGTGTGCAGAAAGTGTCAAAACGTGATTTTCAGCAGAAATAAACATGTTTCTGCAAGTTTGGTCACCCCCATGTAAGTAATGGGGCAGTAACAGCACACTTTTGAAAACGTGTTTTTCAGCCCGAAATAAACGCGTTTTTTCAGACAACTGAATCCCTATGTAACTGCAAGGCTCAAAAGAGCCCACACACTCAGCTCTTAACCCCAGTGTGCAGAAAGTGTCAAAACGTGTTTTTCAGCAGAAATAAACATGTTTCTGCAAGTTTGGTCACCCCCATGTAAGTTATGGGGCAGTAACAGCACACTTTTGAAAACGTGTTTTTCAGCCCGAAATAAACGCGTTTTTTCAGACAACTGAATCCCTATGTAACTGCAAGGCTCAAAAGAGCCCACACACTCAGCTCTTAACCCCAGTGTGCAGAAAGTGTCAAAACGTGATTTTCAGCAGAAATAAACATGTTTCTGCAAGTTTGGTCAACCCCATGTAAGTTATGGGGCAATAACAGCACACTTTTGAAAACGTGTTTTTCAGCCCGAAATAAACGCGTTTTTTCAGACAACTGAATCCCTATGTAACTGCAAGACTCAGAAGAGCCCACACACTCAGCTCTTAACCCCAGTGTGCAGAAAGTGTCAAAACATGTTTTTCAGCAGAAATAAACATGTTTCTGCAAGTTTGGTCACCCCCATGTAAGTTATGGGGCAGTAACAGCACACTTTTGAAAACGTGTTTTTCAGCCCGAAATAAACGCGTTTTTTCAGACAACTGAATCTCTATGTAACTGCAAGACTCAGAAGAGCCCACACACTCAGCTCTTAACCCCAGTGTGCAGAAAGTGTCAAAACGTGATTTTCAGCAGAAATAAACATGTTTCTGCAAGTTTGGTCACCCCCATGTAAGTTATGGGGCAGTAACAGCACACTTTTGAAAACGTGTTTTTCAGCCCGAAATAAACGCGTTTTTTCAGACAACTGAATCCCTATGTAACTGCAAGACTCAGAAGAGCCCACACACTCAGCTCTTAACCCCAATGTGCAGAAAGTGTCAAAACGTGTTTTTCAGCAGAAATAAACATGTTTCTGCAAGTTTGGTCACCCCCATGTAAGTTATGGGGCAGTAACAGCACACTTTTGAAAACGTGATATTCAGCCTGAAATAAACACGTTTTTTCAGACAACTGAATCCCTATGTAACTGCAAGACTCAGAAGAGCCCACACACTCAGCTCTTAACCCCAGTGTGCAGAAAGTGTCAAAACATGATTTTCAGCAGAAATAAACATGTTTCTGCAAGTTTGGTCACCCCCATGTAAGTTATGGGGCAGTAACAGCACACTTTTGAAAACGTGTTTTTCAGCCCGAAATAAACGCGTTTTTTCAGACAACTGAATCCCTATGTAACTGCAAGGCTCAAAAGAGCCCACACACTCAGCTCTTAACCCCAGTGTGCAGAAAGTGTCAAAACGTGTTTTTCAGCAGAAATAAACATGTTTCTGCAAGTTTGGTCACCCCCATGTAAGTTATGGGGCAGTAACAGCACACTTTTGAAAACGTGTTTTTCAGCCCGAAATAAACGCGTTTTTTCAGACAACTGAATCCCTATGTAACTGCAAAACTCAGAAGAGCCCACACACTCAGCTCTTAACCCCAGTGTGCAGAAAGTGTCAAAACATGTTTTTCAGCAGAAATAAACATGTTTCTGCAAGTTTGGTCACCCCCATGTAAGTTATGGGGCAGTAACAGCACACTTTTGAAAACGTGTTTTTCAGCCCGAAATAAACGCGTTTTTTCAGACAACTGAATCCCTATGTAACTGCAAGGCTCAAAAGAGCCCACACACTCAGCTCTTAACCCCAGTGTGCAGAAAGTGTCAAAACGTGATTTTCAGCAGAAATAAACATGTTTCTGCAAGTTTGGTCAACCCCATGTAAGTTATGGGGCAGTAACAGCACACTTTTGAAAACGTGTTTTTCAGCCCGAAATAAACGCGTTTTTTCAGACAACTGAATCCCTATGTAACTGCAAAACTCAGAAGAGCCCACACACTCAGCTCTTAACCCCAGTGTGCAGAAAGTGTCAAAACATGTTTTTCAGCAGAAATAAACATGTTTCTGCAAGTTTGGTCACCCCCATGTAAGTTATGGGGCAGTAACAGCACACTTTTGAAAACGTGTTTTTCAGCCCGAAATAAACGCGTTTTTTCAGACAACTGAATCCCTATGTAACTGCAAGACTCAGAAGAGCCCACACACTCAGCTCTTAACCCCAGTGTGCAGAAAGTGTCAAAACGTGATTTTCAGCAGAAATAAACCTGTTTCTGCAAGTTTGGTCACCCCCATGTAAGTTATGGGGCAGTAACAGCACACTTTTGAAAACGTGTTTTTCAGCCCGAAATAAACGCGTTTTTTCAGACAACTGAATCCCTATGTAACTGCAAGACTCAGAAGAGCCCACACACTCAGCTCTTAACCCCAGTGTGCAGAAAGTGTCAAAACGTGATTTTCAGCAGAAATAAACCTGTTTCTGCAAGTTTGGTCACCCCCATGTAAGTTATGGGGCAGTAACAGCACACTTTTGAAAACGTGTTTTTCAGCCCGAAATAAACGCGTTTTTTCAGACAACTGAATCCCTATGTACTGCAAGGCTCAAAAGAGCCCACACACTCAGCTCTTAACCCCAGTGTGCAGAAAGTGTCAAAACATGATTTTCAGCAGAAATAAACATGTTTCTGCAAGTTTGGTCACCCCCATGTAAGTTATGGGGCAGTAACAGCACACTTTTGAAAACGTGTTTTTCAGCCCGAAATAAACGCGTTTTTTCAGACAACTGAATCCCTATGTAACTGCAAGACTCAGAAGAGCCCACACACTCAGCTCTTAACCCCAGTGTGCAGAAAGTGTCAAAACATGTTTTTCAGCAGAAATAAACATGTTTCTGCAAGTTTGGTCACTCCCATGTAAGTTATGGGGCAGTAACAGCACACTTTTGAAAACGTGTTTTTCAGCCTGAAATAAACACGTTTTTTCAGACAACTGAATCCCTATGTAACTGCAAGACTCAGAAGAGCCCACACACTCAGCTCTTAACCCCAGTGTGCAGAAAGTGTCAAAACATGATTTTCAGCAGAAATAAACATGTTTCTGCAAGTTTGGTCACCCCCATGTAAGTTATGGGGCAGTAACAGCACACTTTTGAAAACGTGTTTTTCAGCCCGAAATAAACGCGTTTTTTCAGACAACTGAATCCCTATGTAACTGCAAGACTCAGAAGAGCCCACACACTCAGCTCTTAACCCCAGTGTGCAGAAAGTGTCAAAACATGTTTTTCAGCAGAAATAAACATGTTTCTGCAAGTTTGGTCACCCCCATGTAAGTTATGGGGCAGTAACAGCACACTTTTGAAAACGTGTTTTTCAGCCCGAAATAAACGCGTTTTTTCAGACAACTGAATCCCTATGTAACTGCAAGACTCAGAAGAGCCCACACACTCAGCTCTTAACCCCAGTGTGCAGAAAGTGTCAAAACGTGATTTTCAGCAGAAATAAACCTGTTTCTGCAAGTTTGGTCACCCCCATGTAAGTTATGGGGCAGTAACAGCACACTTTTGAAAACGTGTTTTTCAGCCCGAAATAAACGCGTTTTTTCAGACATCTGAATCCCTATGTAACTGCAAGGCTCAAAAGAGCCCACACACTCAGCTCTTAACCCCAGTGTGCAGAAAGTGTCAAAACATGATTTTCAGCAGAAATAAACATGTTTCTGCAAGTTTGGTCACCCCCATGTAAGTTATGGGGCAGTAACAGCACACTTTTGAAAACGTGTTTTTCAGCCCGAAATAAACGCGTTTTTTCAGACAACTGAATCCCTATGTAACTGCAAGGCTCAAAAGAGCCCACACACTCAGCTCTTAACCCCAGTGTGCAGAAAGTGTCAAAACGTGTTTTTCAGCAGAAATAAACCTGTTTCTGCAAGTTTGGTCACCCCCATGTAAGTTATGGGGCAGTAACAGCACACTTTTGAAAACGTGTTTTTCAGCCCGAAATAAACGCGTTTTTTCAGACAACTGAATCCCTATGTACTGCAAGGCTCAAAAGAGCCCACACACTCAGCTCTTAACCCCAGTGTGCAGAAAGTGTCAAAACATGATTTTCAGCAGAAATAAACATGTTTCTGCAAGTTTGGTCACCCCCATGTAAGTTATGGGGCAGTAACAGCACACTTTTGAAAACGTGTTTTTCAGCCCGAAATAAACGCGTTTTTTCAGACAACTGAATCCCTATGTAACTGCAAGACTCAGAAGAGCCCACACACTCAGCTCTTAACCCCAGTGTGCAGAAAGTGTCAAAACGTGTTTTTCAGCAGAAATAAACATGTTTCTGCAAGTTTGGTCACTCCCATGTAAGTTATGGGGCAGTAACAGCACACTTTTGAAAACGTGTTTTTCAGCCTGAAATAAACACGTTTTTTCAGACAACTGAATCCCTATGTAACTGCAAGACTCAGAAGAGCCCACACACTCAGCTCTTAACCCCAGTGTGCAGAAAGTGTCAAAACATGATTTTCAGCAGAAATAAACATGTTTCTGCAAGTTTGGTCACCCCCATGTAAGTTATGGGGCAGTAACAGCACACTTTTGAAAACGTGTTTTTCAGCCCGAAATAAACGCGTTTTTTCAGACAACTGAATCCCTATGTAACTGCAAGACTCAGAAGAGCCCACACACTCAGCTCTTAACCCCAGTGTGCAGAAAGTGTCAAAACATGTTTTTCAGCAGAAATAAACATGTTTCTGCAAGTTTGGTCACCCCCATGTAAGTTATGGGGCAGTAACAGCACACTTTTGAAAACGTGTTTTTCAGCCCGAAATAAACGCGTTTTTTCAGACAACTGAATCCCTATGTAACTGCAAGACTCAGAAGAGCCCACACACTCAGCTCTTAACCCCAGTGTGCAGAAAGTGTCAAAACGTGATTTTCAGCAGAAATAAACCTGTTTCTGCAAGTTTGGTCACCCCCATGTAAGTTATGGGGCAGTAACAGCACACTTTTGAAAACGTGTTTTTCAGCCCGAAATAAACGCGTTTTTTCAGACATCTGAATCCCTATGTAACTGCAAGGCTCAAAAGAGCCCACACACTCAGCTCTTAACCCCAGTGTGCAGAAAGTGTCAAAACATGATTTTCAGCAGAAATAAACATGTTTCTGCAAGTTTGGTCACCCCCATGTAAGTTATGGGGCAGTAACAGCACACTTTTGAAAACGTGTTTTTCAGCCCGAAATAAACGCGTTTTTTCAGACAACTGAATCCCTATGTAACTGCAAGACTCAGAAGAGCCCACACACTCAGCTCTTAACCCCAGTGTGCAGAAAGTGTCAAAACGTGTTTTTCAGCAGAAATAAACATGTTTCTGCAAGTTTGGTCACCCCCATGTAAGTAATGGGGCAGTAACAGCACACTTTTGAAAACGTGTTTTTCAGCCCGAAATAAACGCGTTTTTTCAGACAACTGAATCCCTATGTAACTGCAAGGCTCAAAAGAGCCCACACACTCAGCTCTTAACCCCAGTGTGCAGAAAGTGTCAAAACGTGTTTTTCAGCAGAAATAAACATGTTTCTGCAAGTTTGGTCACCCCCATGTAAGTTATGGGGCAGTAACAGCACACTTTTGAAAACGTGTTTTTCAGCCCGAAATAAACGCGTTTTTTCAGACAACTGAATCCCTATGTAACTGCAAGGCTCAAAAGAGCCCACACACTCAGCTCTTAACCCCAGTGTGCAGAAAGTGTCAAAACGTGATTTTCAGCAGAAATAAACATGTTTCTGCAAGTTTGGTCAACCCCATGTAAGTTATGGGGCAATAACAGCACACTTTTGAAAACGTGTTTTTCAGCCCGAAATAAACGCGTTTTTTCAGACAACTGAATCCCTATGTAACTGCAAGACTCAGAAGAGCCCACACACTCAGCTCTTAACCCCAGTGTGCAGAAAGTGTCAAAACATGTTTTTCAGCAGAAATAAACATGTTTCTGCAAGTTTGGTCACCCCCATGTAAGTTATGGGGCAGTAACAGCACACTTTTGAAAACGTGTTTTTCAGCCCGAAATAAACGCGTTTTTTCAGACAACTGAATCCCTATGTAACTGCAAGACTCAGAAGAGCCCACACACTCAGCTCTTAACCCCAATGTGCAGAAAGTGTCAAAACGTGTTTTTCAGCAGAAATAAACATGTTTCTGCAAGTTTGGTCACCCCCATGTAAGTTATGGGGCAGTAACAGCACACTTTTGAAAACGTGTTTTTCAGCCTGAAATAAACACGTTTTTTCAGACAACTGAATCCCTATGTAACTGCAAGACTCAGAAGAGCCCACACACTCAGCTCTTAACCCCAGTGTGCAGAAAGTGTCAAAACATGATTTTCAGCAGAAATAAACATGTTTCTGCAAGTTTGGTCACCCCCATGTAAGTTATGGGGCAGTAACAGCACACTTTTGAAAACGTGTTTTTCAGCCCGAAATAAACGCGTTTTTTCAGACAACTGAATCCCTATGTAACTGCAAGGCTCAAAAGAGCCCACACACTCAGCTCTTAACCCCAGTGTGCAGAAAGTGTCAAAACGTGTTTTTCAGCAGAAATAAACATGTTTCTGCAAGTTTGGTCACCCCCATGTAAGTTATGGGGCAGTAACAGCACACTTTTGAAAACGTGTTTTTCAGCCCGAAATAAACGCGTTTTTTCAGACAACTGAATCCCTATGTAACTGCAAGGCTCAAAAGAGCCCACACACTCAGCTCTTAACCCCAGTGTGCAGAAAGTGTCAAAACGTGATTTTCAGCAGAAATAAACATGTTTCTGCAAGTTTGGTCAACCCCATGTAAGTTATGGGGCAGTAACAGCACACTTTTGAAAACGTGTTTTTCAGCCCGAAATAAACGCGTTTTTTCAGACAACTGAATCCCTATGTAACTGCAAAACTCAGAAGAGCCCACACACTCAGCTCTTAACCCCAGTGTGCAGAAAGTGTCAAAACATGTTTTTCAGCAGAAATAAACATGTTTCTGCAAGTTTGGTCACCCCCATGTAAGTTATGGGGCAGTAACAGCACACTTTTGAAAACGTGTTTTTCAGCCCGAAATAAACGCGTTTTTTCAGACAACTGAATCCCTATGTAACTGCAAGACTCAGAAGAGCCCACACACTCAGCTCTTAACCCCAGTGTGCAGAAAGTGTCAAAACGTGATTTTCAGCAGAAATAAACCTGTTTCTGCAAGTTTGGTCACCCCCATGTAAGTTATGGGGCAGTAACAGCACACTTTTGAAAACGTGTTTTTCAGCCCGAAATAAACGCGTTTTTTCAGACAACTGAATCCCTATGTAACTGCAAGACTCAGAAGAGCCCACACACTCAGCTCTTAACCCCAGTGTGCAGAAAGTGTCAAAACGTGATTTTCAGCAGAAATAAACCTGTTTCTACAAGTTTGGTCACCCCCATGTAAGTTATGGGGCAGTAACAGCACACTTTTGAAAACGTGTTTTTCAGCCCGAAATAAACGCGTTTTTTCAGACAACTGAATCCCTATGTACTGCAAGGCTCAAAAGAGCCCACACACTCAGCTCTTAACCCCAGTGTGCAGAAAGTGTCAAAACATGATTTTCAGCAGAAATAAACATGTTTCTGCAAGTTTGGTCACCCCCATGTAAGTTATGGGGCAGTAACAGCACACTTTTGAAAACGTGTTTTTCAGCCCGAAATAAACGCGTTTTTTCAGACAACTGAATCCCTATGTAACTGCAAGGCTCAAAAGAGCCCACACACTCAGCTCTTAACCCCAGTGTGCAGAAAGTGTCAAAACATGATTTTCAGCAGAAATAAACATGTTTCTGCAAGTTTGGTCACCCCCATGTAAGTTATGGGGCAGTAACAGCACACTTTTGAAAACGTGTTTTTCAGCCCGAAATAAACGCGTTTTTTCAGACAACTGAATCCCTATGTAACTGCAAGACTCAGAAGAGCCCACACACTCAGCTCTTAACCCCAGTGTGCAGAAAGTGTCAAAACGTGTTTTTCAGCAGAAATAAACATGTTTCTGCAAGTTTGGTCACCCCCATGTAAGTAATGGGGCAGTAACAGCACACTTTTGAAAACGTGTTTTTCAGCCCGAAATAAACGCGTTTTTTCAGACAACTGAATCCCTATGTAACTGCAAGGCTCAAAAGAGCCCACACACTCAGCTCTTAACCCCAGTGTGCAGAAAGTGTCAAAACGTGTTTTTCAGCAGAAATAAACATGTTTCTGCAAGTTTGGTCACCCCCATGTAAGTTATGGGGCAGTAACAGCACACTTTTGAAAACGTGTTTTTCAGCCCGAAATAAACGCGTTTTTTCAGACAACTGAATCCCTATGTAACTGCAAGGCTCAAAAGAGCCCACACACTCAGCTCTTAACCCCAGTGTGCAGAAAGTGTCAAAACGTGATTTTCAGCAGAAATAAACATGTTTCTGCAAGTTTGGTCAACCCCATGTAAGTTATGGGGCAATAACAGCACACTTTTGAAAACGTGTTTTTCAGCCCGAAATAAACGCGTTTTTTCAGACAACTGAATCCCTATGTAACTGCAAGGCTCAAAAGAGCCCACACACTCAGCTCTTAACCCCAGTGTGCAGAAAGTGTCAAAACGTGATTTTCAGCAGAAATAAACATGTTTCTGCAAGTTTGGTCAACCCCATGTAAGTTATGGGGCAGTAACAGCACACTTTTGAAAACGTGTTTTTCAGCCCGAAATAAACGCGTTTTTTCAGACAACTGAATCCCTATGTAACTGCAAAACTCAGAAGAGCCCACACACTCAGCTCTTAACCCCAGTGTGCAGAAAGTGTCAAAACATGTTTTTCAGCAGAAATAAACATGTTTCTGCAAGTTTGGTCACCCCCATGTAAGTTATGGGGCAGTAACAGCACACTTTTGAAAACGTGTTTTTCAGCCCGAAATAAACGCGTTTTTTCAGACAACTGAATCCCTATGTAACTGCAAGACTCAGAAGAGCCCACACACTCAGCTCTTAACCCCAGTGTGCAGAAAGTGTCAAAACGTGATTTTCAGCAGAAATAAACCTGTTTCTGCAAGTTTGGTCACCCCCATGTAAGTTATGGGGCAGTAACAGCACACTTTTGAAAACGTGTTTTTCAGCCCGAAATAAACGTGTTTTTTCAGACAACTGAATCCCTATGTAACTGCAAGACTCAGAAGAGCCCACACACTCAGCTCTTAACCCCAGTGTGCAGAAAGTGTCAAAACGTGATTTTCAGCAGAAATAAACCTGTTTCTGCAAGTTTGGTCACCCCCATGTAAGTTATGGGGCAGTAACAGCACACTTTTGAAAACGTGTTTTTCAGCCCGAAATAAACGCGTTTTTTCAGACAACTGAATCCCTATGTACTGCAAGGCTCAAAAGAGCCCACACACTCAGCTCTTAACCCCAGTGTGCAGAAAGTGTCAAAACATGATTTTCAGCAGAAATAAACATGTTTCTGCAAGTTTGGTCACCCCCATGTAAGTTATGGGGCAGTAACAGCACACTTTTGAAAACGTGTTTTTCAGCCCGAAATAAACGCGTTTTTTCAGACAACTGAATCCCTATGTAACTGCAAGACTCAGAAGAGCCCACACACTCAGCTCTTAACCCCAGTGTGCAGAAAGTGTCAAAACATGTTTTTCAGCAGAAATAAACATGTTTCTGCAAGTTTGGTCACCCCCATGTAAGTTATGGGGCAGTAACAGCACACTTTTGAAAACGTGTTTTTCAGCCCGAAATAAACGCGTTTTTTCAGACAACTGAATCCCTAAGTAACTGCAAGACTCAGAAGAGCCCACACACTCAGCTCTTAACCCCAGTGTGCAGAAAGTGTCAAAACGTGATTTTCAGCAGAAATAAACCTGTTTCTGCAAGTTTGGTCACCCCCATGTAAGTTATGGGGCAGTAACAGCACACTTTTGAAAACGTGTTTTTCAGCCCGAAATAAACGCGTTTTTTCAGACATCTGAATCCCTATGTAACTGCAAGGCTCAAAAGAGCCCACACACTCAGCTCTTAACCCCAGTGTGCAGAAAGTGTCAAAACATGATTTTCAGCAGAAATAAACATGTTTCTGCAAGTTTGGTCACCCCCATGTAAGTTATGGGGCAGTAACAGCACACTTTTGAAAACGTGTTTTTCAGCCCGAAATAAACGCGTTTTTTCAGACAACTGAATCCCTATGTAACTGCAAGACTCAGAAGAGCCCACACACTCAGCTCTTAACCCCAGTGTGCAGAAAGTGTCAAAACGTGTTTTTCAGCAGAAATAAACATGTTTCTGCAAGTTTGGTCACCCCCATGTAAGTTATGGGGCAGTAACAGCACACTTTTGAAAACGTGTTTTTCAGCCCGAAATAAACACGTTTTTTCAGACAACTGAATCCCTATGTAACTGCAAGACTCAGAAGAGCCCACACACTCAGCTCTTAACCCCAGTGTGCAGAAAGTGTCAAAACATGATTTTCAGCAGAAATAAACATGTTTCTGCAAGTTTGGTCACCCCCATGTAAGTTATGGGGCAGTAACAGCACACTTTTGAAAACGTGTTTTTCAGCCCGAAATAAACGCGTTTTTTCAGACAACTGAATCCCTATGTAACTGCAAGACTCAGAAGAGACCACACACTCAGCTCTTAACCCCAGTGTGCAGAAAGTGTCAAAACGTGATTTTCAGCAGAAATAAACATGTTTCTGCAAGTTTGGTCACCCCCATGTAAGTAATGGGGCAGTAACAGCACACTTTTGAAAACGTGTTTTTCAGCCCGAAATAAACGCGTTTTTTCAGACAACTGAATCCCTATGTAACTGCAAGGCTCAAAAGAGCCCACACACTCAGCTCTTAACCCCAGTGTGCAGAAAGTGTCAAAACGTGTTTTTCAGCAGAAATAAACATGTTTCTGCAAGTTTGGTCACCCCCATGTAAGTTATGGGGCAGTAACAGCACACTTTTGAAAACGTGTTTTTCAGCCCGAAATAAACGCGTTTTTTCAGACAACTGAATCCCTATGTAACTGCAAGGCTCAAAAGAGCCCACACACTCAGCTCTTAACCCCAGTGTGCAGAAAGTGTCAAAACGTGATTTTCAGCAGAAATAAACATGTTTCTGCAAGTTTGGTCAACCCCATGTAAGTTATGGGGCAATAACAGCACACTTTTGAAAACGTGTTTTTCAGCCCGAAATAAACGCGTTTTTTCAGACAACTGAATCCCTATGTAACTGCAAGACTCAGAAGAGCCCACACACTCAGCTCTTAACCCCAGTGTGCAGAAAGTGTCAAAACATGTTTTTCAGCAGAAATAAACATGTTTCTGCAAGTTTGGTCACCCCCATGTAAGTTATGGGGCAGTAACAGCACACTTTTGAAAACGTGTTTTTCAGCCCGAAATAAACGCGTTTTTTCAGACAACTGAATCTCTATGTAACTGCAAGACTCAGAAGAGCCCACACACTCAGCTCTTAACCCCAGTGTGCAGAAAGTGTCAAAACGTGATTTTCAGCAGAAATAAACATGTTTCTGCAAGTTTGGTCACCCCCATGTAAGTTATGGGGCAGTAACAGCACACTTTTGAAAACGTGTTTTTCAGCCCGAAATAAACGCGTTTTTTCAGACAACTGAATCCCTATGTAACTGCAAGACTCAGAAGAGCCCACACACTCAGCTCTTAACCCCAATGTGCAGAAAGTGTCAAAACGTGTTTTTCAGCAGAAATAAACATGTTTCTGCAAGTTTGGTCACCCCCATGTAAGTTATGGGGCAGTAACAGCACACTTTTGAAAACGTGTTTTTCAGCCTGAAATAAACACGTTTTTTCAGACAACTGAATCCCTATGTAACTGCAAGACTCAGAAGAGCCCACACACTCAGCTCTTAACCCCAGTGTGCAGAAAGTGTCAAAACATGATTTTCAGCAGAAATAAACATGTTTCTGCAAGTTTGGTCACCCCCATGTAAGTTATGGGGCAGTAACAGCACACTTTTGAAAACGTGTTTTTCAGCCCGAAATAAACGCGTTTTTTCAGACAACTGAATCCCTATGTAACTGCAAGGCTCAAAAGAGCCCACACACTCAGCTCTTAACCCCAGTGTGCAGAAAGTGTCAAAACGTGTTTTTCAGCAGAAATAAACATGTTTCTGCAAGTTTGGTCACCCCCATGTAAGTTATGGGGCAGTAACAGCACACTTTTGAAAACGTGTTTTTCAGCCCGAAATAAACGCGTTTTTTCAGACAACTGAATCCCTATGTAACTGCAAGGCTCAAAAGAGCCCACACACTCAGCTCTTAACCCCAGTGTGCAGAAAGTGTCAAAACATGTTTTTCAGCAGAAATAAACATGTTTCTGCAAGTTTGGTCACCCCCATGTAAGTTATGGGGCAGTAACAGCACACTTTTGAAAACGTGTTTTTCAGCCCGAAATAAACGCGTTTTTTCAGACAACTGAATCCCTATGTAACTGCAAGACTCAGAAGAGCCCACACACTCAGCTCTTAACCCCAGTGTGCAGAAAGTGTCAAAACGTGTTTTTCAGCAGAAATAAACATGTTTCTGCAAGTTTGGTCACCCCCATGTAAGTTATGGGGCAGTAACAGCACACTTTTGAAAACGTGTTTTTCAGCCCGAAATAAACGCGTTTTTTCAGACAACTGAATCCCTATGTAACTGCAAGGCTCAAAAGAGCCCACACACTCAGCTCTTAACCCCAGTGTGCAGAAAGTGTCAAAACGTGATTTTCAGCAGAAATAAACATGTTTCTGCAAGTTTGGTCAACCCCATGTAAGTTATGGGGCAATAACAGCACACTTTTGAAAACGTGTTTTTCAGCCCGAAATAAACGCGTTTTTTCAGACAACTGAATCCCTATGTAACTGCAAGGCTCAAAAGAGCCCACACACTCAGCTCTTAACCCCAGTGTGCAGAAAGTGTCAAAACGTGATTTTCAGCAGAAATAAACATGTTTCTGCAAGTTTGGTCAACCCCATGTAAGTTATGGGGCAGTAACAGCACACTTTTGAAAACGTGTTTTTCAGCCCGAAATAAACGCGTTTTTTCAGACAACTGAATCCCTATGTAACTGCAAAACTCAGAAGAGCCCACACACTCAGCTCTTAACCCCAGTGTGCAGAAAGTGTCAAAACATGTTTTTCAGCAGAAATAAACATGTTTCTGCAAGTTTGGTCACCCCCATGTAAGTTATGGGGCAGTAACAGCACACTTTTGAAAACGTGTTTTTCAGCCCGAAATAAACGCGTTTTTTCAGACAACTGAATCCCTATGTAACTGCAAGACTCAGAAGAGCCCACACACTCAGCTCTTAACCCCAGTGTGCAGAAAGTGTCAAAACGTGATTTTCAGCAGAAATAAACCTGTTTCTGCAAGTTTGGTCACCCCCATGTAAGTTATGGGGCAGTAACAGCACACTTTTGAAAACGTGTTTTTCAGCCCGAAATAAACGTGTTTTTTCAGACAACTGAATCCCTATGTAACTGCAAGACTCAGAAGAGCCCACACACTCAGCTCTTAACCCCAGTGTGCAGAAAGTGTCAAAACGTGATTTTCAGCAGAAATAAACCTGTTTCTGCAAGTTTGGTCACCCCCATGTAAGTTATGGGGCAGTAACAGCACACTTTTGAAAACGTGTTTTTCAGCCCGAAATAAACGCGTTTTTTCAGACAACTGAATCCCTATGTACTGCAAGGCTCAAAAGAGCCCACACACTCAGCTCTTAACCCCAGTGTGCAGAAAGTGTCAAAACATGATTTTCAGCAGAAATAAACATGTTTCTGCAAGTTTGGTCACCCCCATGTAAGTTATGGGGCAGTAACAGCACACTTTTGAAAACGTGTTTTTCAGCCCGAAATAAACGCGTTTTTTCAGACAACTGAATCCCTATGTAACTGCAAGACTCAGAAGAGCCCACACACTCAGCTCTTAACCCCAGTGTGCAGAAAGTGTCAAAACATGTTTTTCAGCAGAAATAAACATGTTTCTGCAAGTTTGGTCACCCCCATGTAAGTTATGGGGCAGTAACAGCACACTTTTGAAAACGTGTTTTTCAGCCCGAAATAAACGCGTTCAGACAACTGAATCCCTAAGTAACTGCAAGACTCAGAAGAGCCCACACACTCAGCTCTTAACCCCAGTGTGCAGAAAGTGTCAAAACGTGATTTTCAGCAGAAATAAACCTGTTTCTGCAAGTTTGGTCACCCCCATGTAAGTTATGGGGCAGTAACAGCACACTTTTGAAAACGTGTTTTTCAGCCCGAAATAAACGCGTTTTTTCAGACATCTGAATCCCTATGTAACTGCAAGGCTCAAAAGAGCCCACACACTCAGCTCTTAACCCCAGTGTGCAGAAAGTGTCAAAACATGATTTTCAGCAGAAATAAACATGTTTCTGCAAGTTTGGTCACCCCCATGTAAGTTATGGGGCAGTAACAGCACACTTTTGAAAACGTGTTTTTCAGCCCGAAATAAACGCGTTTTTTCAGACAACTGAATCCCTATGTAACTGCAAGACTCAGAAGAGCCCACACACTCAGCTCTTAACCCCAGTGTGCAGAAAGTGTCAAAACGTGTTTTTCAGCAGAAATAAACATGTTTCTGCAAGTTTGGTCACCCCCATGTAAGTTATGGGGCAGTAACAGCACACTTTTGAAAACGTGTTTTTCAGCCCGAAATAAACACGTTTTTTCAGACAACTGAATCCCTATGTAACTGCAAGACTCAGAAGAGCCCACACACTCAGCTCTTAACCCCAGTGTGCAGAAAGTGTCAAAACATGATTTTCAGCAGAAATAAACATGTTTCTGCAAGTTTGGTCACCCCCATGTAAGTTATGGGGCAGTAACAGCACACTTTTGAAAACGTGTTTTTCAGCCCGAAATAAACGCGTTTTTTCAGACAACTGAATCCCTATGTAACTGCAAGACTCAGAAGAGACCACACACTCAGCTCTTAACCCCAGTGTGCAGAAAGTGTCAAAACGTGATTTTCAGCAGAAATAAACATGTTTCTGCAAGTTTGGTCACCCCCATGTAAGTAATGGGGCAGTAACAGCACACTTTTGAAAACGTGTTTTTCAGCCCGAAATAAACGCGTTTTTTCAGACAACTGAATCCCTATGTAACTGCAAGGCTCAAAAGAGCCCACACACTCAGCTCTTAACCCCAGTGTGCAGAAAGTGTCAAAACGTGTTTTTCAGCAGAAATAAACATGTTTCTGCAAGTTTGGTCACCCCCATGTAAGTTATGGGGCAGTAACAGCACACTTTTGAAAACGTGTTTTTCAGCCCGAAATAAACGCGTTTTTTCAGACAACTGAATCCCTATGTAACTGCAAGGCTCAAAAGAGCCCACACACTCAGCTCTTAACCCCAGTGTGCAGAAAGTGTCAAAACGTGATTTTCAGCAGAAATAAACATGTTTCTGCAAGTTTGGTCAACCCCATGTAAGTTATGGGGCAATAACAGCACACTTTTGAAAACGTGTTTTTCAGCCCGAAATAAACGCGTTTTTTCAGACAACTGAATCCCTATGTAACTGCAAGACTCAGAAGAGCCCACACACTCAGCTCTTAACCCCAGTGTGCAGAAAGTGTCAAAACATGTTTTTCAGCAGAAATAAACATGTTTCTGCAAGTTTGGTCACCCCCATGTAAGTTATGGGGCAGTAACAGCACACTTTTGAAAACGTGTTTTTCAGCCCGAAATAAACGCGTTTTTTCAGACAACTGAATCTCTATGTAACTGCAAGACTCAGAAGAGCCCACACACTCAGCTCTTAACCCCAGTGTGCAGAAAGTGTCAAAACGTGATTTTCAGCAGAAATAAACATGTTTCTGCAAGTTTGGTCACCCCCATGTAAGTTATGGGGCAGTAACAGCACACTTTTGAAAACGTGTTTTTCAGCCCGAAATAAACGCGTTTTTTCAGACAACTGAATCCCTATGTAACTGCAAGACTCAGAAGAGCCCACACACTCAGCTCTTAACCCCAATGTGCAGAAAGTGTCAAAACGTGTTTTTCAGCAGAAATAAACATGTTTCTGCAAGTTTGGTCACCCCCATGTAAGTTATGGGGCAGTAACAGCACACTTTTGAAAACGTGTTTTTCAGCCTGAAATAAACACGTTTTTTCAGACAACTGAATCCCTATGTAACTGCAAGACTCAGAAGAGCCCACACACTCAGCTCTTAACCCCAGTGTGCAGAAAGTGTCAAAACATGATTTTCAGCAGAAATAAACATGTTTCTGCAAGTTTGGTCACCCCCATGTAAGTTATGGGGCAGTAACAGCACACTTTTGAAAACGTGTTTTTCAGCCCGAAATAAACGCGTTTTTTCAGACAACTGAATCCCTATGTAACTGCAAGGCTCAAAAGAGCCCACACACTCAGCTCTTAACCCCAGTGTGCAGAAAGTGTCAAAACGTGTTTTTCAGCAGAAATAAACATGTTTCTGCAAGTTTGGTCACCCCCATGTAAGTTATGGGGCAGTAACAGCACACTTTTGAAAACGTGTTTTTCAGCCCGAAATAAACGCGTTTTTTCAGACAACTGAATCCCTATGTAACTGCAAGGCTCAAAAGAGCCCACACACTCAGCTCTTAACCCCAGTGTGCAGAAAGTGTCAAAACATGTTTTTCAGCAGAAATAAACATGTTTCTGCAAGTTTGGTCACCCCCATGTAAGTTATGGGGCAGTAACAGCACACTTTTGAAAACGTGTTTTTCAGCCCGAAATAAACGCGTTTTTTCAGACAACTGAATCCCTATGTAACTGCAAGACTCAGAAGAGCCCACACACTCAGCTCTTAACCCCAGTGTGCAGAAAGTGTCAAAACGTGATTTTCAGCAGAAATAAACCTGTTTCTGCAAGTTTGGTCACCCCCATGTAAGTTATGGGGCAGTAACAGCACACTTTTGAAAACGTGTTTTTCAGCCCGAAATAAACGCGTTTTTTCAGACAACTGAATCCCTATGTAACTGCAAGACTCAGAAGAGCCCACACACTCAGCTCTTAACCCCAGTGTGCAGAAAGTGTCAAAACGTGATTTTCAGCAGAAATAAACCTGTTTCTGCAAGTTTGGTCACCCCCATGTAAGTTATGGGGCAGTAACAGCACACTTTTGAAAACGTGTTTTTCAGCCCGAAATAAACGCGTTTTTTCAGACAACTGAATCCCTATGTACTGCAAGGCTCAAAAGAGCCCACACACTCAGCTCTTAACCCCAGTGTGCAGAAAGTGTCAAAACATGATTTTCAGCAGAAATAAACATGTTTCTGCAAGTTTGGTCACCCCCATGTAAGTTATGGGGCAGTAACAGCACACTTTTGAAAACGTGTTTTTCAGCCCGAAATAAACGCGTTTTTTCAGACAACTGAATCCCTATGTAACTGCAAGACTCAGAAGAGCCCACACACTCAGCTCTTAACCCCAGTGTGCAGAAAGTGTCAAAACGTGTTTTTCAGCAGAAATAAACATGTTTCTGCAAGTTTGGTCACTCCCATGTAAGTTATGGGGCAGTAACAGCACACTTTTGAAAACGTGTTTTTCAGCCTGAAATAAACACGTTTTTTCAGACAACTGAATCCCTATGTAACTGCAAGACTCAGAAGAGCCCACACACTCAGCTCTTAACCACAGTGTGCAGAAAGTGTCAAAACGTGATTTTCAGCAGAAATAAACCTGTTTCTGCAAGTTTGGTCACCCCCATGTAAGTTATGGGGCAGTAACAGCACACTTTTGAAAACGTGTTTTTCAGCCCGAAATAAACGCGTTTTTTCAGACAACTGAATCCCTATGTACTGCAAGGCTCAAAAGAGCCCACACACTCAGCTCTTAACCCCAGTGTGCAGAAAGTGTCAAAACATGATTTTCAGCAGAAATAAACATGTTTCTGCAAGTTTGGTCACCCCCATGTAAGTTATGGGGCAGTAACAGCACACTTTTGAAAACGTGTTTTTCAGCCCGAAATAAACGCGTTTTTTCAGACAACTGAATCCCTATGTAACTGCAAGACTCAGAAGAGCCCACACACTCAGCTCTTAACCCCAGTGTGCAGAAAGTGTCAAAACGTGTTTTTCAGCAGAAATAAACATGTTTCTGCAAGTTTGGTCACCCCCATGTAAGTTATGGGGCAGTAACAGCACACTTTTGAAAACGTGTTTTTCAGCCCGAAATAAACGCGTTTTTTCTGACAACTGAATCCCTATGTAACTGCAAGACTCAGAAGAGCCCACACACTCAGCTCTTAACCCCAGTGTGCAGAAAGTGTCAAAACGTGATTTTCAGCAGAAATAAACCTGTTTCTGCAAGTTTGGTCACCCCCATGTAAGTTATGGGGCAGTAACAGCACACTTTTGAAAACGTGTTTTTCAGCCCGAAATAAACGCGTTTTTTCAGACAACTGAATCCCTATGTAACTGCAAGGCTCAAAAGAGCCCACACACTCAGCTCTTAACCCCAGTGTGCAGAAAGTGTCAAAACATGATTTTCAGCAGAAATAAACATGTTTCTGCAAGTTTGGTCACCCCCATGTAAGTTATGGGGCAGTAACAGCACACTTTTGAAAACGTGTTTTTCAGCCCCGAAATAAACGCGTTTTTTCAGACAACTGAATCCCTATGTAACTGCAAGACTCAGAAGAGCCCACACACTCAGCTCTTAACCCCAGTGTGCAGAAAGTGTCAAAACGTGTTTTTCAGCAGAAATAAACATGTTTCTGCAAGTTTGGTCACCCCCATGTAAGTTATGGGGCAGTAACAGCACACTTTTGAAAACGTGTTTTTCAGCCCGAAATAAACACGTTTTTTCAGACAACTGAATCCCTATGTAACTGCAAGACTCAGAAGAGCCCACACACTCAGCTCTTAACCCCAGTGTGCAGAAAGTGTCAAAACATGATTTTCAGCAGAAATAAACATGTTTCTGCAAGTTTGGTCACCCCCATGTAAGTTATGGGGCAGTAACAGCACACTTTTGAAAACGTGTTTTTCAGCCCGAAATAAACGCGTTTTTTCAGACAACTGAATCCCTATGTAACTGCAAGGCTCAAAAGAGCCCACACACTCAGCTCTTAACCCCAGTGTGCAGAAAGTGTCAAAACGTGTTTTTCAGCAGAAATAAACATGTTTCTGCAAGTTTGGTCACCCCCATGTAAGTTATGGGGCAGTAACAGCACACTTTTGAAAACGTGTTTTTCAGCCCGAAATAAACGCGTTTTTTCAGACAACTGAATCCCTATGTAACTGCAAGGCTCAAAAGAGCCCACACACTCAGCTCTTAACCCCAGTGTGCAGAAAGTGTCAAAACGTGATTTTCAGCAGAAATAAACATGTTTCTGCAAGTTTGGTCAACCCCATGTAAGTTATGGGGCAGTAACAGCACACTTTTGAAAACGTGTTTTTCAGCCCGAAATAAACGCGTTTTTTCAGACAACTGAATCCCTATGTAACTGCAAAACTCAGAAGAGCCCACACACTCAGCTCTTAACCCCAGTGTGCAGAAAGTGTCAAAACATGTTTTTCAGCAGAAATAAACATGTTTCTGCAAGTTTGGTCACCCCCATGTAAGTTATGGGGCAGTAACAGCACACTTTTGAAAACGTGTTTTTCAGCCCGAATTAAACGCGTTTTTTCAGACAACTGAATCCCTATGTAACTGCAAGACTCAGAAGAGCCCACACACTCAGCTCTTAACCCCAGTGTGCAGAAAGTGTCAAAACGTGTTTTTCAGCAGAAATAAACATGTTTCTGCAAGTTTGGTCACTCCCATGTAAGTTATGGGGCAGTAACAGCACACTTTTGAAAACGTGTTTTTCAGCCTGAAATAAACACGTTTTTTCAGACAACTGAATCCCTATGTAACTGCAAGACTCAGAAGAGCCCACACACTCAGCTCTTAACCCCAGTGTGCAGAAAGTGTCAAAACATGATTTTCAGCAGAAATAAACATGTTTCTGCAAGTTTGGTCACCCCCATGTAAGTTATGGGGCAGTAACAGCACACTTTTGAAAACGTGTTTTTCAGCCCGAAATAAACGTGTTTTTTCAGACAACTGAATCCCTATGTAACTGCAAGACTCAGAAGAGCCCACACACTCAGCTCTTAACCCCAGTGTGCAGAAAGTGTCAAAACATGTTTTTCAGCAGAAATAAACATGTTTCTGCAAGTTTGGTCACCCCCATGTAAGTTATGGGGCAGTAACAGCACACTTTTGAAAACGTGTTTTTCAGCCCGAAATAAACGCGTTTTTTCAGACAACTGAATCCCTATGTAACTGCAAGACTCAGAAGAGCCCACACACTCAGCTCTTAACCCCAGTGTGCAGAAAGTGTCAAAACGTGATTTTCAGCAGAAATAAACCTGTTTCTGCAAGTTTGGTCACCCCCATGTAAGTTATGGGGCAGTAACAGCACACTTTTGAAAACGTGTTTTTCAGCCCGAAATAAACGCGTTTTTTCAGACATCTGAATCCCTTTGTAACTGCAAGGCTCAAAAGAGCCCACACACTCAGCTCTTAACCCCAGTGTGCAGAAAGTGTCAAAACATGATTTTCAGCAGAAATAAACATGTTTCTGCAAGTTTGGTCACCCCCATGTAAGTTATGGGGCAGTAACAGCACACTTTTGAAAACGTGTTTTTCAGCCCGAAATAAACGCGTTTTTTCAGACAACTGAATCCCTATGTAACTGCAAGACTCAGAAGAGCCCACACACTCAGCTCTTAACCCCAGTGTGCAGAAAGTGTCAAAACGTGTTTTTCAGCAGAAATAAACATGTTTCTGCAAGTTTGGTCACCCCCATGTAAGTTATGGGGCAGTAACAGCACACTTTTGAAAACGTGTTTTTCAGCCCGAAATAAACACGTTTTTTCAGACAACTGAATCCCTATGTAACTGCAAGACTCAGAAGAGCCCACACACTCAGCTCTTAACCCCAGTGTGCAGAAAGTGTCAAAACATGATTTTCAGCAGAAATAAACATGTTTCTGCAAGTTTGGTCACCCCCATGTAAGTTATGGGGCAGTAACAGCACACTTTTGAAAACGTGTTTTTCAGCCCGAAATAAACGCGTTTTTTCAGACAACTGAATCCCTATGTAACTGCAAGACTCAGAAGAGACCACACACTCAGCTCTTAACCCCAGTGTGCAGAAAGTGTCAAAACGTGATTTTCAGCAGAAATAAACATGTTTCTGCAAGTTTGGTCACCCCCATGTAAGTAATGGGGCAGTAACAGCACACTTTTGAAAACGTGTTTTTCAGCCCGAAATAAACGCGTTTTTTCAGACAACTGAATCCCTATGTAACTGCAAGGCTCAAAAGAGCCCACACACTCAGCTCTTAACCCCAGTGTGCAGAAAGTGTCAAAACGTGTTTTTCAGCAGAAATAAACATGTTTCTGCAAGTTTGGTCACCCCCATGTAAGTTATGGGGCAGTAACAGCACACTTTTGAAAACGTGTTTTTCAGCCCGAAATAAACACGTTTTTTCAGACAACTGAATCCCTATGTAACTGCAAGACTCAGAAGAGCCCACACACTCAGCTCTTAACCCCAGTGTGCAGAAAGTGTCAAAACATGATTTTCAGCAGAAATAAACATGTTTCTGCAAGTTTGGTCACCCCCATGTAAGTTATGGGGCAGTAACAGCACACTTTTGAAAACGTGTTTTTCAGCCCGAAATAAACGCGTTTTTTCAGACAACTGAATCCCTATGTAACTGCAAGACTCAGAAGAGACCACACACTCAGCTCTTAACCCCAGTGTGCAGAAAGTGTCAAAACGTGATTTTCAGCAGAAATAAACATGTTTCTGCAAGTTTGGTCACCCCCATGTAAGTAATGGGGCAGTAACAGCACACTTTTGAAAACGTGTTTTTCAGCCCGAAATAAACGCGTTTTTTCAGACAACTGAATCCTTATGTAACTGCAAGGCTCAAAAGAGCCCACACACTCAGCTCTTAACCCCAGTGTGCAGAAAGTGTCAAAACGTGTTTTTCAGCAGAAATAAACATGTTTCTGCAAGTTTGGTCACCCCCATGTAAGTTATGGGGCAGTAACAGCACACTTTTGAAAACGTGTTTTTCAGCCCGAAATAAACGCGTTTTTTCAGACAACTGAATCCCTATGTAACTGCAAGGCTCAAAAGAGCCCACACACTCAGCTCTTAACCCCAGTGTGCAGAAAGTGTCAAAACGTGATTTTCAGCAGAAATAAACATGTTTCTGCAAGTTTGGTCAACCCCATGTAAGTTATGGGGCAATAACAGCACACTTTTGAAAACGTGTTTTTCAGCCCGAAATAAACGCGTTTTTTCAGACAACTGAATCCCTATGTAACTGCAAGACTCAGAAGAGCCCACACACTCAGCTCTTAACCCCAGTGTGCAGAAAGTGTCAAAACATGTTTTTCAGCAGAAATAAACATGTTTCTGCAAGTTTGGTCACCCCCATGTAAGTTATGGGGCAGTAACAGCACACTTTTGAAAACGTGTTTTTCAGCCCGAAATAAACGCGTTTTTTCAGACAACTGAATCCCTATGTAACTGCAAGACTCAGAAGAGCCCACACACTCAGCTCTTAACCCCAATGTGCAGAAAGTGTCAAAACGTGTTTTTCAGCAGAAATAAACATGTTTCTGCAAGTTTGGTCACCCCCATGTAAGTTATGGGGCAGTAACAGCACACTTTTGAAAACGTGTTTTTCAGCCTGAAATAAACACGTTTTTTCAGACAACTGAATCCCTATGTAACTGCAAGACTCAGAAGAGCCCACACACTCAGCTCTTAACCCCAGTGTGCAGAAAGTGTCAAAACATGATTTTCAGCAGAAATAAACATGTTTCTGCAAGTTTGGTCACCCCCATGTAAGTTATGGGGCAGTAACAGCACACTTTTGAAAACGTGTTTTTCAGCCCGAAATAAACGCGTTTTTTCAGACAACTGAATCCCTATGTAACTGCAAGGCTCAAAAGAGCCCACACACTCAGCTCTTAACCCCAGTGTGCAGAAAGTGTCAAAACGTGTTTTTCAGCAGAAATAAACATGTTTCTGCAAGTTTGGTCACCCCCATGTAAGTTATGGGGCAGTAACAGCACACTTTTGAAAACGTGTTTTTCAGCCCGAAATAAACGCGTTTTTTCAGACAACTGAATCCCTATGTAACTGCAAGGCTCAAAAGAGCCCACACACTCAGCTCTTAACCCCAGTGTGCAGAAAGTGTCAAAACGTGATTTTCAGCAGAAATAAACATGTTTCTGCAAGTTTGGTCAACCCCATGTAAGTTATGGGGCAGTAACAGCACACTTTTGAAAACGTGTTTTTCAGCCCGAAATAAACGCGTTTTTTCAGACAACTGAATCCCTATGTAACTGCAAAACTCAGAAGAGCCCACACACTCAGCTCTTAACCCCAGTGTGCAGAAAGTGTCAAAACATGTTTTTCAGCAGAAATAAACATGTTTCTGCAAGTTTGGTCACCCCCATGTAAGTTATGGGGCAGTAACAGCACACTTTTGAAAACGTGTTTTTCAGCCCGAATTAAACGCGTTTTTTCAGACAACTGAATCCCTATGTAACTGCAAGACTCAGAAGAGCCCACACACTCAGCTCTTAACCCCAGTGTGCAGAAAGTGTCAAAACGTGTTTTTCAGCAGAAATAAACATGTTTCTGCAAGTTTGGTCACTCCCATGTAAGTTATGGGGCAGTAACAGCACACTTTTGAAAACGTGTTTTTCAGCCTGAAATAAACACGTTTTTTCAGACAACTGAATCCCTATGTAACTGCAAGACTCAGAAGAGCCCACACACTCAGCTCTTAACCCCAGTGTGCAGAAAGTGTCAAAACATGATTTTCAGCAGAAATAAACATGTTTCTGCAAGTTTGGTCACCCCCATGTAAGTTATGGGGCAGTAACAGCACACTTTTGAAAACGTGTTTTTCAGCCCGAAATAAACGCGTTTTTTCAGACAACTGAATCCCTATGTAACTGCAAGACTCAGAAGAGCCCACACACTCAGCTCTTAACCCCAGTGTGCAGAAAGTGTCAAAACATGTTTTTCAGCAGAAATAAACATGTTTCTGCAAGTTTGGTCACCCCCATGTAAGTTATGGGGCAGTAACAGCACACTTTTGAAAACGTGTTTTTCAGCCCGAAATAAACGCGTTTTTTCAGACAACTGAATCCCTATGTAACTGCAAGACTCAGAAGAGCCCACACACTCAGCTCTTAACCCCAGTGTGCAGAAAGTGTCAAAACGTGATTTTCAGCAGAAATAAACCTGTTTCTGCAAGTTTGGTCACCCCCATGTAAGTTATGGGGCAGTAAAAGCACACTTTTGAAAACGTGTTTTTCAGCCCGAAATAAACGCGTTTTTTCAGACATCTGAATCCCTTTGTAACTGCAAGGCTCAAAAGAGCCCACACACTCAGCTCTTAACCCCAGTGTGCAGAAAGTGTCAAAACATGATTTTCAGCAGAAATAAACATGTTTCTGCAAGTTTGGTCACCCCCATGTAAGTTATGGGGCAGTAACAGCACACTTTTGAAAACGTGTTTTTCAGCCCGAAATAAACGCGTTTTTTCAGACAACTGAATCCCTATGTAACTGCAAGACTCAGAAGAGCCCACACACTCAGCTCTTAACCCCAGTGTGCAGAAAGTGTCAAAACGTGTTTTTCAGCAGAAATAAACATGTTTCTGCAAGTTTGGTCACCCCCATGTAAGTTATGGGGCAGTAACAGCACACTTTTGAAAACGTGTTTTTCAGCCCGAAATAAACACGTTTTTTCAGACAACTGAATCCCTATGTAACTGCAAGACTCAGAAGAGCCCACACACTCAGCTCTTAACCCCAGTGTGCAGAAAGTGTCAAAACATGATTTTCAGCAGAAATAAACATGTTTCTGCAAGTTTGGTCACCCCCATGTAAGTTATGGGGCAGTAACAGCACACTTTTGAAAACGTGTTTTTCAGCCCGAAATAAACGCGTTTTTTCAGACAACTGAATCCCTATGTAACTGCAAGACTCAGAAGAGACCACACACTCAGCTCTTAACCCCAGTGTGCAGAAAGTGTCAAAACGTGATTTTCAGCAGAAATAAACATGTTTCTGCAAGTTTGGTCACCCCCATGTAAGTAATGGGGCAGTAACAGCACACTTTTGAAAACGTGTTTTTCAGCCCGAAAAAAACGCGTTTTTTCAGACAACTGAATCCCTATGTAACTGCAAGGCTCAAAAGAGCCCACACACTCAGCTCTTAACCCCAGTGTGCAGAAAGTGTCAAAACGTGTTTTTCAGCAGAAATAAACATGTTTCTGCAAGTTTGGTCACCCCCATGTAAGTTATGGGGCAGTAACAGCACACTTTTGAAAACGTGTTTTTCAGCCCGAAATAAACGCGTTTTTTCAGACAACTGAATCCCTATGTAACTGCAAGGCTCAAAAGAGCCCACACACTCAGCTCTTAACCCCAGTGTGCAGAAAGTGTCAAAACGTGATTTTCAGCAGAAATAAACATGTTTCTGCAAGTTTGGTCAACCCCATGTAAGTTATGGGGCAATAACAGCACACTTTTGAAAACGTGTTTTTCAGCCCGAAATAAACGCGTTTTTTCAGACAACTGAATCCCTATGTAACTGCAAGACTCAGAAGAGCCCACACACTCAGCTCTTAACCCCAGTGTGCAGAAAGTGTCAAAACATGTTTTTCAGCAGAAATAAACATGTTTCTGCAAGTTTGGTCACCCCCATGTAAGTTATGGGGCAGTAACAGCACACTTTTGAAAACGTGTTTTTCAGCCCGAAATAAACGCGTTTTTTCAGACATCTGAATCTCTATGTAACTGCAAGACTCAGAAGAGCCCACACACTCAGCTCTTAACCCCAGTGTGCAGAAAGTGTCAAAACGTGATTTTCAGCAGAAATAAACATGTTTCTGCAAGTTTGGTCACCCCCATGTAAGTTATGGGGCAGTAACAGCACACTTTTGAAAACGTGTTTTTCAGCCCGAAATAAACGCGTTTTTTCAGACAACTGAATCCCTATGTAACTGCAAGACTCAGAAGAGCCCACACACTCAGCTCTTAACCCCAGTGTGCAGAAAGTGTCAAAACGTGATTTTCAGCAGAAATAAACCTGTTTCTGCAAGTTTGGTCACCCCCATGTAAGTTATGGGGCAGTAACAGCACACTTTTGAAAACGTGTTTTTCAGCCCGAAATAAACGCGTTTTTTCAGACATCTGAATCCCTATGTAACTGCAAGGCTCAAAAGAGCCCACACACTCAGCTCTTAACCCCAGTGTGCAGAAAGTGTCAAAACATGATTTTCAGCAGAAATAAACATGTTTCTGCAAGTTTGGTCACCCCCATGTAAGTTATGGGGCAGTAACAGCACACTTTTGAAAACGTGTTTTTCAGCCCGAAATAAACGCGTTTTTTCAGACAACTGAATCCCTATGTAACTGCAAGACTCAGAAGAGCCCACACACTCAGCTCTTAACCCCAGTGTGCAGAAAGTGTCAAAACGTGTTTTTCAGCAGAAATAAACATGTTTCTGCAAGTTTGGTCACCCCCATGTAAGTTATGGGGCAGTAACAGCACACTTTTGAAAACGTGTTTTTCAGCCCGAAATAAACACGTTTTTTCAGACAACTGAATCCCTATGTAACTGCAAGACTCAGAAGAGCCCACACACTCAGCTCTTAACCCCAGTGTGCAGAAAGTGTCAAAACGTGTTTTTCAGCAGAAATAAACATGTTTCTGCAAGTTTGGTCACCCCCATGTAAGTTATGGGGCAGTAACAGCACACTTTTGAAAACGTGTTTTTCAGCCTGAAATAAACACGTTTTTTCAGACAACTGAATCCCTATGTAACTGCAAGACTCAGAAGAGCCCACACACTCAGCTCTTAACCCCAGTGTGCAGAAAGTGTCAAAACATGATTTTCAGCAGAAATAAACATGTTTCTGCAAGTTTGGTCACCCCCATGTAAGTTATGGGGCAGTAACAGCACACTTTTGAAAACGTGTTTTTCAGCCCGAAATAAACGCGTTTTTTCAGACAACTGAATCCCTATGTAACTGCAAGGCTCAAAAGAGCCCACACACTCAGCTCTTAACCCCAGTGTGCAGAAAGTGTCAAAACGTGTTTTTCAGCAGAAATAAACATGTTTCTGCAAGTTTGGTCACCCCCATGTAAGTTATGGGGCAGTAACAGCACACTTTTGAAAACGTGTTTTTCAGCCCGAAATAAACGCGTTTTTTCAGACAACTGAATCCCTATGTAACTGCAAGACTCAGAAGAGCCCACACACTCAGCTCTTAACCCCAGTGTGCAGAAAGTGTCAAAACGTGATTTTCAGCAGAAATAAACCTGTTTCTGCAAGTTTGGTCACCCCCATGTAAGTTATGGGGCAGTAACAGCACACTTTTGAAAACGTGTTTTTCAGCCCGAAATAAACGCGTTTTTTCAGACAACTGAATCCCTATGTAACTGCAAGGCTCAAAAGAGCCCACACACTCAGCTCTTAACCCCAGTGTGCAGAAAGTGTCAAAACGTGTTTTTCAGCAGAAATAAACATGTTTCTGCAAGTTTGGTCACCCCCATGTAAGTTATGGGGCAGTAACAGCACACTTTTGAAAACGTGTTTTTCAGCCCGAAATAAACGCGTTTTTTCAGACAACTGAATCCCTATGTAACTGCAAGGCTCAAAAGAGCCCACACACTCAGCTCTTAACCCCAGTGTGCAGAAAGTGTCAAAACGTGATTTTCAGCAGAAATAAACATGTTTCTGCAAGTTTGGTCAACCCCATGTAAGTTATGGGGCAATAACAGCACACTTTTGAAAACGTGTTTTTCAGCCCGAAATAAACGCGTTTTTTCAGACAACTGAATCCCTATGTAACTGCAAGACTCAGAAGAGCCCACACACTCAGCTCTTAACCCCAGTGTGCAGAAAGTGTCAAAACATGTTTTTCAGCAGAAATAAACATGTTTCTGCAAGTTTGGTCACCCCCATGTAAGTTATGGGGCAGTAACAGCACACTTTTGAAAACGTGTTTTTCAGCCCGAAATAAACGCGTTTTTTCAGACAACTGAATCCCTATGTAACTGCAAGACTCAGAAGAGCCCACACACTCAGCTCTTAACCCCAATGTGCAGAAAGTGTCAAAACGTGTTTTTCAGCAGAAATAAACATGTTTCTGCAAGTTTGGTCACCCCCATGTAAGTTATGGGGCAGTAACAGCACACTTTTGAAAACGTGTTTTTCAGCCTGAAATAAACACGTTTTTTCAGACAACTGAATCCCTATGTAACTGCAAGACTCAGAAGAGCCCACACACTCAGCTCTTAACCCCAGTGTGCAGAAAGTGTCAAAACATGATTTTCAGCAGAAATAAACATGTTTCTGCAACTTTTGGTCACCCCCATGTAAGTTATGGGGCAGTAACAGCACACTTTTGAAAACGTGTTTTTCAGCCCGAAATAAACGCGTTTTTTCAGACAACTGAATCCCTATGTAACTGCAAGGCTCAAAAGAGCCCACACACTCAGCTCTTAACCCCAGTGTGCAGAAAGTGTCAAAACGTGTTTTTCAGCAGAAATAAACATGTTTCTGCAAGTTTGGTCACCCCCATGTAAGTTATGGGGCAGTAACAGCACACTTTTGAAAACGTGTTTTTCAGCCCGAAATAAACGCGTTTTTTCAGACAACTGAATCCCTATGTAACTGCAAGGCTCAAAAGAGCCCACACACTCAGCTCTTAACCCCAGTGTGCAGAAAGTGTCAAAACGTGATTTTCAGCAGAAATAAACATGTTTCTGCAAGTTTGGTCAACCCCATGTAAGTTATGGGGCAGTAACAGCACACTTTTGAAAACGTGTTTTTCAGCCCGAAATAAACGCGTTTTTTCAGACAACTGAATCCCTATGTAACTGCAAAACTCAGAAGAGCCCACACACTCAGCTCTTAACCCCAGTGTGCAGAAAGTGTCAAAACATGTTTTTCAGCAGAAATAAACATGTTTCTGCAAGTTTGGTCACCCCCATGTAAGTTATGGGGCAGTAACAGCACACTTTTGAAAACGTGTTTTTCAGCCCGAATTAAACGCGTTTTTTCAGACAACTGAATCCCTATGTAACTGCAAGACTCAGAAGAGCCCACACACTCAGCTCTTAACCCCAGTGTGCAGAAAGTGTCAAAACGTGTTTTTCAGCAGAAATAAACATGTTTCTGCAAGTTTGGTCACTCCCATGTAAGTTATGGGGCAGTAACAGCACACTTTTGAAAACGTGTTTTTCAGCCTGAAATAAACACGTTTTTTCAGACAACTGAATCCCTATGTAACTGCAAGACTCAGAAGAGCCCACACACTCAGCTCTTAACCCCAGTGTGCAGAAAGTGTCAAAACATGATTTTCAGCAGAAATAAACATGTTTCTGCAAGTTTGGTCACCCCCATGTAAGTTATGGGGCAGTAACAGCACACTTTTGAAAACGTGTTTTTCAGCCCGAAATAAACGCGTTTTTTCAGACAACTGAATCCCTATGTAACTGCAAGACTCAGAAGAGCCCACACACTCAGCTCTTAACCCCAGTGTGCAGAAAGTGTCAAAACATGTTTTTCAGCAGAAATAAACATGTTTCTGCAAGTTTGGTCACCCCCATGTAAGTTATGGGGCAGTAACAGCACACTTTTGAAAACGTGTTTTTCAGCCCGAAATAAACGCGTTTTTTCAGACAACTGAATCCCTATGTAACTGCAAGACTCAGAAGAGACCACACACTCAGCTCTTAACCCCAGTGTGCAGAAAGTGTCAAAACGTGATTTTCAGCAGAAATAAACCTGTTTCTGCAAGTTTGGTCACCCCCATGTAAGTTATGGGGCAGTAAAAGCACACTTTTGAAAACGTGTTTTTCAGCCCGAAATAAACGCGTTTTTTCAGACATCTGAATCCCTTTGTAACTGCAAGGCTCAAAAGAGCCCACACACTCAGCTCTTAACCCCAGTGTGCAGAAAGTGTCAAAACATGATTTTCAGCAGAAATAAACATGTTTCTGCAAGTTTGGTCACCCCCATGTAAGTTATGGGGCAGTAACAGCACACTTTTGAAAACGTGTTTTTCAGCCCGAAATAAACGCGTTTTTTCAGACAACTGAATCCCTATGTAACTGCAAGACTCAGAAGAGCCCACACACTCAGCTCTTAACCCCAGTGTGCAGAAAGTGTCAAAACGTGTTTTTCAGCAGAAATAAACATGTTTCTGCAAGTTTGGTCACCCCCATGTAAGTTATGGGGCAGTAACAGCACACTTTTGAAAACGTGTTTTTCAGCCCGAAATAAACACGTTTTTTCAGACAACTGAATCCCTATGTAACTGCAAGACTCAGAAGAGCCCACACACTCAGCTCTTAACCCCAGTGTGCAGAAAGTGTCAAAACATGATTTTCAGCAGAAATAAACATGTTTCTGCAAGTTTGGTCACCCCCATGTAAGTTATGGGGCAGTAACAGCACACTTTTGAAAACGTGTTTTTCAGCCCGAAATAAACGCGTTTTTTCAGACAACTGAATCCCTATGTAACTGCAAGACTCAGAAGAGACCACACACTCAGCTCTTAACCCCAGTGTGCAGAAAGTGTCAAAACGTGATTTTCAGCAGAAATAAACATGTTTCTGCAAGTTTGGTCACCCCCATGTAAGTAATGGGGCAGTAACAGCACACTTTTGAAAACGTGTTTTTCAGCCCGAAAAAAACGCGTTTTTTCAGACAACTGAATCCCTATGTAACTGCAAGGCTCAAAAGAGCCCACACACTCAGCTCTTAACCCCAGTGTGCAGAAAGTGTCAAAACGTGTTTTTCAGCAGAAATAAACATGTTTCTGCAAGTTTGGTCACCCCCATGTAAGTTATGGGGCAGTAACAGCACACTTTTGAAAACGTGTTTTTCAGCCCGAAATAAACGCGTTTTTTCAGACAACTGAATCCCTATGTAACTGCAAGGCTCAAAAGAGCCCACACACTCAGCTCTTAACCCCAGTGTGCAGAAAGTGTCAAAACGTGATTTTCAGCAGAAATAAACATGTTTCTGCAAGTTTGGTCAACCCCATGTAAGTTATGGGGCAATAACAGCACACTTTTGAAAACGTGTTTTTCAGCCCGAAATAAACGCGTTTTTTCAGACAACTGAATCCCTATGTAACTGCAAGACTCAGAAGAGCCCACACACTCAGCTCTTAACCCCAGTGTGCAGAAAGTGTCAAAACATGTTTTTCAGCAGAAATAAACATGTTTCTGCAAGTTTGGTCACCCCCATGTAAGTTATGGGGCAGTAACAGCACACTTTTGAAAACGTGTTTTTCAGCCCGAAATAAACGCGTTTTTTCAGACATCTGAATCTCTATGTAACTGCAAGACTCAGAAGAGCCCACACACTCAGCTCTTAACCCCAGTGTGCAGAAAGTGTCAAAACGTGATTTTCAGCAGAAATAAACATGTTTCTGCAAGTTTGGTCACCCCCATGTAAGTTATGGGGCAGTAACAGCACACTTTTGAAAACGTGTTTTTCAGCCCGAAATAAACGCGTTTTTTCAGACAACTGAATCCCTATGTAACTGCAAGACTCAGAAGAGCCCACACACTCAGCTCTTAACCCCAGTGTGCAGAAAGTGTCAAAACGTGATTTTCAGCAGAAATAAACCTGTTTCTGCAAGTTTGGTCACCCCCATGTAAGTTATGGGGCAGTAACAGCACACTTTTGAAAACGTGTTTTTCAGCCCGAAATAAACGCGTTTTTTCAGACAACTGAATCCCTATGTACTGCAAGGCTCAAAAGAGCCCACACACTCAGCTCTTAACCCCAGTGTGCAGAAAGTGTCAAAACATGATTTTCAGCAGAAATAAACATGTTTCTGCAAGTTTGGTCACCCCCATGTAAGTTATGGGGCAGTAACAGCACACTTTTGAAAACGTGTTTTTCAGCCCGAAATAAACGCGTTTTTTCAGACAACTGAATCCCTATGTAACTGCAAGACTCAGAAGAGCCCACACACTCAGCTCTTAACCCCAGTGTGCAGAAAGTGTCAAAACGTGTTTTTCAGCAGAAATAAACATGTTTCTGCAAGTTTGGTCACTCCCATGTAAGTTATGGGGCAGTAACAGCACACTTTTGAAAACGTGTTTTTCAGCCTGAAATAAACACGTTTTTTCAGACAACTGAATCCCTATGTAACTGCAAGACTCAGAAGAGCCCACACACTCAGCTCTTAACCCCAGTGTGCAGAAAGTGTCAAAACATGATTTTCAGCAGAAATAAACATGTTTCTGCAAGTTTGGTCACCCCCATGTAAGTTATGGGGCAGTAACAGCACACTTTTGAAAACGTGTTTTTCAGCCCGAAATAAACGCGTTTTTTCAGACAACTGAATCCCTATGTAACTGCAAGACTCAGAAGAGCCCACACACTCAGCTCTTAACCCCAGTGTGCAGAAAGTGTCAAAACATGTTTTTCAGCAGAAATAAACATGTTTCTGCAAGTTTGGTCACCCCCATGTAAGTTATGGGGCAGTAACAGCACACTTTTGAAAACGTGTTTTTCAGCCCGAAATAAACGCGTTTTTTCAGACAACTGAATCCCTATGTAACTGCAAGACTCAGAAGAGCCCACACACTCAGCTCTTAACCCCAGTGTGCAGAAAGTGTCAAAACGTGATTTTCAGCAGAAATAAACCTGTTTCTGCAAGTTTGGTCACCCCCATGTAAGTTATGGGGCAGTAACAGCACACTTTTGAAAACGTGTTTTTCAGCCCGAAATAAACGCGTTTTTTCAGACAACTGAATCCCTATGTAACTGCAAGGCTCAAAAGAGCCCACACACTCAGCTCTTAACCCCAGTGTGCAGAAAGTGTCAAAACGTGTTTTTCAGCAGAAATAAACATGTTTCTGCAACTTTGGTCACCCCCATGTAAGTTATGGGGCAGTAACAGCACACTTTTGAAAACGTGTTTTTCAGCCCGAAATAAACGCGTTTTTTCAGACAACTGAATCCCTATGTAACTGCAAGGCTCAAAAGAGCCCACACACTCAGCTCTTAACCCCAGTGTGCAGAAAGTGTCAAAACGTGTTTTTCAGCAGAAATAAACATGTTTCTGCAAGTTTGGTCACCCCCATGTAAGTTATGGGGCAGTAACAGCACACTTTTGAAAACGTGTTTTTCAGCCCGAAATAAACGCGTTTTTTCAGACAACTGAATCCCTATGTAACTGCAAGACTCAGAAGAGCCCACACACTCAGCTCTTAACCCCAGTGTGCAGAAAGTGACAAAACATGATTTTCAGCAGAAATAAACATGTTTCTGCAAGTTTGGTCACCCCCATGTAAGTTATGGGGCAGTAACAGCACACTTTTGAAAACGTGTTTTTCAGCCCGAAATAAACGCGTTTTTTCAGACAACTGAATCCCTATGTAACTGCAAGACTCAGAAGAGCCCACACACTCAGCTCTTAACCCCAGTGTGCAGAAAGTGTCAAAACGTGTTTTTCAGCAGAAATAAACATGTTTCTGCAAGTTTGGTCACCCCCATGTAAGTTATGGGGCAGTAACAGCACACTTTTGAAAACGTGTTTTTCAGCCTGAAATAAACACGTTTTTTCACACAACTGAATCCCTATGTAACTGCAAGACTCAAAAGAGCCCACACACTCAGCTCTTAACCCCAGTGTGCAGAAAGTGTCAAAACATGATTTTCAGCAGAAATAAACATGTTTCTGCAAGTTTGGTCACCCCCATGTAAGTTATGGGGCAGTAACAGCACACTTTTGAAAACGTGTTTTTCAGCCCGAAATAAACGCATTTTTTCAGACAACTGAATCCCTATGTAACTGCAAGACTCAGAAGAGCCCACACACTCAGCTCTTAACCCCAGTGTGCAGAAAGTGTCAAAACGTGTTTTTCAGCAGAAATAAACATGTTTCTGCAAGTTTGGTCACCCCCATGTAAGTTATGGGGCAGTAACAGCACACTTTTGAAAACGTGTTTTTCAGCCCGAAATAAACGCGTTTTTTCAGACAACTGAATCCCTATGTAACTGCAAGGCTCAAAAGAGCCCACACACTCAGCTCTTAACCCCAGTGTGCAGAAAGTGTCAAAACGTGTTTTTCAGCAGAAATAAACATGTTTCTGCAAGTTTGGTCACCCCCATGTAAGTTATGGGGCAGTAACAGCACACTTTTGAAAACGTGTTTTTCAGCCCGAAATAAACGCGTTTTTTCAGACAACTGAATCCCTATGTAACTGCAAGACTCAGAAGAGCCCACACACTCAGCTCTTAACCCCAGTGTGCAGAAAGTGTCAAAACATGATTTTCAGCAGAAATAAACATGTTTCTGCAAGTTTGGTCACCCCCATGTAAGTTATGGGGCAGTAACAGCACACTTTTGAAAACGTGTTTTTCAGCCCGAAATAAACGCGTTTTTTCAGACAACTGAATCCCTATGTAACTGCAAGACTCAGAAGAGCCCACACACTCAGCTCTTAACCCCAGTGTGCAGAAAGTGTCAAAACGTGTTTTTCAGCAGAAATAAACATGTTTCTGCAAGTTTGGTCACCCCCATGTAAGTTATGGGGCAGTAACAGCACACTTTTGAAAACGTGTTTTTCAGCCCGAAATAAACGCGTTTTTTCAGACAACTGAATCCCTATGTAACTGCAAGACTCAGAAGAGCCCACACACTCAGCTCTTAACCCCAGTGTGCAGAAAGTGTCAAAACGTGTTTTTCAGCAGAAATAAACATGTTTCTGCAAGTTTGGTCACCCCCATGTAAGTTATGGGGCAGTAACAGCACACTTTTGAAAACGTGTTTTTCAGCCCGAAATAAACGCGTTTTTTCAGACAACTGAATCCCTATGTAACTGCAAGGCTCAGAAGAGCCCACACACTCAGCTCTTAACCCCAGTGTGCAGAAAGTGTCAAAACGTGATTTTCAGCAGAAATAAACATGTTTCTGCAAGTTTGGTCACCCCCATGTAAGTTATGGGGCAGTAACAGCACACTTTTGAAAACGTGTTTTTCAGCCCGAAATAAACGCGTTTTTTCAGACAACTGAATCCCTATGTAACTGCAAGACTCAGAAGAGCCCACACACTCAGCTCTTAATCCCAGTGTGCAGAAAGTGTCAAAACGTGTTTTTCAGCAGAAATAAACATGTTTCTGCAAGTTTGGTCACCCCCATGTAAGTTATGGGGCAGTAACAGCACACTTTTGAAAACGTGTTTTTCAGCCCGAAATAAACGCGTTTTTTCAGACAACTGAATCCCTATGTAACTGCAAGGCTCAAAAGAGCCCACACACTCAGCTCTTAACCCCAGTGTGCAGAAAGTGTCAAAACATGATTTTCAGCAGAAATAAACATGTTTCTGCAAGTTTGGTCACCCCCATGTAAGTTATGGGGCAGTAACAGCACACTTTTGAAAACGTGTTTTTCAGCCCGAAATAAACGCGTTTTTTCAGACAACTGAATCCCTATGTAACTGCAAGACTCAGAAGAGCCCACACACTCAGCTCTTAACCCCAGTGTGCAGAAAGTGTCAAAACGTGTTTTTCAGCAGAAATAAACATGTTTCTGCAAGTTTGGTCACCCCCATGTAAGTTATGGGGCAGTAACAGCACACTTTTGAAAACGTGTTTTTCAGCCCGAAATAAACGCGTTTTTTCAGACAACTGAATCCCTATGTAACTGCAAGGCTCAAAAGAGCCCACACACTCAGCTCTTAACCCCAGTGTGCAGAAAGTGTCAAAACGTGTTTTTCAGCAGAAATAAACATGTTTCTGCAAGTTTGGTCACCCCCATGTAAGTTATGGGGCAGTAACAGCACACTTTTGAAAACGTGTTTTTCAGCCCGAAATAAACGCGTTTTTTCAGACAACTGAATCCCTATGTAACTGCAAGACTCAGAAGAGCCCACACACTCAGCTCTTAACCCCAGTGTGCAGAAAGTGACAAAACATGATTTTCAGCAGAAATAAACATGTTTCTGCAAGTTTGGTCACCCCCATGTAAGTTATGGGGCAGTAACAGCACACTTTTGAAAACGTGTTTTTCAGCCCGAAATAAACGCGTTTTTTCAGACAACTGAATCCCTATGTAACTGCAAGACTCAGAAGAGCCCACACACTCAGCTCTTAACCCCAGTGTGCAGAAAGTGTCAAAACGTGTTTTTCAGCAGAAATAAACATGTTTCTGCAAGTTTGGTCACCCCCATGTAAGTTATGGGGCAGTAACAGCACACTTTTGAAAACGTGTTTTTCAGCCTGAAATAAACACGTTTTTTCACACAACTGAATCCCTATGTAACTGCAAGACTCAAAAGAGCCCACACACTCAGCTCTTAACCCCAGTGTGCAGAAAGTGTCAAAACATGATTTTCAGCAGAAATAAACATGTTTCTGCAAGTTTGGTCACCCCCATGTAAGTTATGGGGCAGTAACAGCACACTTTTGAAAACGTGTTTTTCAGCCCGAAATAAACGCGTTTTTTCAGACAACTGAATCCCTATGTAACTGCAAGACTCAGAAGAGCCCACACACTCAGCTCTTAACCCCAGTGTGCAGAAAGTGTCAAAACGTGTTTTTCAGCAGAAATAAACATGTTTCTGCAAGTTTGGTCACCCCCATGTAAGTTATGGGGCAGTAACAGCACACTTTTGAAAACGTGTTTTTCAGCCCGAAATAAACGCGTTTTTTCAGACAACTGAATCCCTATGTAACTGCAAGACTCAGAAGAGCCCACACACTCAGCTCTTAACCCCAGTGTGCAGAAAGTGTCAAAACATGATTTTCAGCAGAAATAAACATGTTTCTGCAAGTTTGGTCACCCCCATGTAAGTTATGGGGCAGTAACAGCACACTTTTGAAAACGTGTTTTTCAGCCCGAAATAAACGCGTTTTTTCAGACAACTGAATCCCTATGTAACTGCAAGACTCAGAAGAGCCCACACACTCAGCTCTTAACCCCAGTGTGCAGAAAGTGTCAAAACGTGTTTTTCAGCAGAAATAAACATGTTTCTGCAAGTTTGGTCAACCCCATGTAAGTTATGGGGCAGTAACAGCACAGTTTTGAAAACGTCTTTTTCAGCCCGAAATAAACGCGTTTTTTCAGACAACTGAATCCCTATGTAACTGCAAGGCTCAAAAGAGCCCACACACTCAGCTCTTAACCCCAGTGTGCAGAAAGTGTCAAAACATGATTTTCAGCAGAAATAAACATGTTTCTGCAAGTTTGGTCACCCCCATGTAAGTTATGGGGCAGTAACAGCACACTTTTGAAAACGTGTTTTTCAGCCCGAAATAAACGCGTTTTTTCAGACAACTGAATCCCTAAGTAACTGCAAGACTCAGAAGAGCCCACACACTCAGCTCTTAACCCCAGTGTGCAGAAAGTGTCAAAACGTGTTTTTCAGCAGAAATAAACATGTTTCTGCAAGTTTGGTCACCCCCATGTAAGTTATGGGGCAGTAACAGCACACTTTTGAAAACGTGTTTTTCAGCCCGAAATAAACGCGTTTTTTCAGACAACTGAATCCCTATGTAACTGCAAGGCTCAAAAGAGCCCACACACTCAGCTCTTAACCCCAGTGTGCAGAAAGTGTCAAAACGTGTTTTTCAGCAGAAATAAACATGTTTCTGCAAGTTTGGTCACCCCCATGTAAGTTATGGGGCAGTAACAGCACACTTTTGAAAACGTGTTTTTCAGCCCGAAATAAACGCGTTTTTTCAGACAACTGAATCCCTATGTAACTGCAAGACTCAGAAGAGCCCACACACTCAGCTCTTAACCCCAGTGTGCAGAAAGTGACAAAACATGATTTTCAGCAGAAATAAACATGTTTCTGCAAGTTTGGTCACCCCCATGTAAGTTATGGGGCAGTAACAGCACACTTTTGAAAACGTGTTTTTCAGCCCGAAATAAACGCGTTTTTTCAGACAACTGAATCCCTATGTAACTGCAAGACTCAGAAGAGCCCACACACTCAGCTCTTAACCCCAGTGTGCAGAAAGTGTCAAAACGTGTTTTTCAGCAGAAATAAACATGTTTCTGCAAGTTTGGTCACCCCCATGTAAGTTATGGGGCAGTAACAGCACACTTTTGAAAACGTGTTTTTCAGCCTGAAATAAACACGTTTTTTCACACAACTGAATCCCTATGTAACTGCAAGACTCAAAAGAGCCCACACACTCAGCTCTTAACCCCAGTGTGCAGAAAGTGTCAAAACATGATTTTCAGCAGAAATAAACATGTTTCTGCAAGTTTGGTCACCCCCATGTAAGTTATGGGGCAGTAACAGCACACTTTTGAAAACGTGTTTTTCAGCCCGAAATAAACGCGTTTTTTCACACAACTGAATCCCTATGTAACTGCAAGACTCAGAAGAGCCCACACACTCAGCTCTTAACCCCAGTGTGCAGAAAGTGTCAAAACGTGTTTTTCAGCAGAAATAAACATGTTTCTGCAAGTTTGGTCACCCCCATGTAAGTTATGGGGCAGTAACAGCACACTTTTGAAAACGTGTTTTTCAGCCCGAAATAAACGCGTTTTTTCAGACAACTGAATCCCTATGTAACTGCAAGACTCAGAAGAGCCCACACACTCAGCTCTTAACCCCAGTGTGCAGAAAGTGTCAAAACGTGTTTTTCAGCAGAAATAAACATGTTTCTGCAAGTTTGGTCACCCCCATGTAAGTTATGGGGCAGTAACAGCACACTTTTGAAAACGTGTTTTTCAGCCCGAAATAAACGCGTTTTTTCAGACAACTGAATCCCTATGTAACTGCAAGGCTCAAAAGAGCCCACACACTCAGCTCTTAACCCCAGTGTGCAGAAAGTGTCAAAACATGATTTTCAGCAGAAATAAACATGTTTCTGCAAGTTTGGTCACCCCCATGTAAGTTATGGGGCAGTAACAGCACACTTTTGAAAACGTGTTTTTCAGCCCGAAATAAACGCGTTTTTTCAGACAACTGAATCCCTATGTAACTGCAAGACTCAGAAGAGCCCACACACTCAGCTCTTAACCCCAGTGTGCAGAAAGTGTCAAAACGTGTTTTTCAGCAGAAATAAACATGTTTCTGCAACTTTGGTCACCCCCATGTAAGTTATGGGGCAGTAACAGCACACTTTTGAAAACGTGTTTTTCAGCCCGAAATAAACGCGTTTTTTCAGACAACTGAATCCCTATGTAACTGCAAGGCTCAAAAGAGCCCACACACTCAGCTCTTAACCCCAGTGTGCAGAAAGTGTCAAAACGTGTTTTTCAGCAGAAATAAACATGTTTCTGCAAGTTTGGTCACCCCCATGTAAGTTATGGGGCAGTAACAGCACACTTTTGAAAACGTGTTTTTCAGCCCGAAATAAACGCGTTTTTTCAGACAACTGAATCCCTATGTAACTGCAAGACTCAGAAGAGCCCACACACTCAGCTCTTAACCCCAGTGTGCAGAAAGTGACAAAACATGATTTTCAGCAGAAATAAACATGTTTCTGCAAGTTTGGTCACCCCCATGTAAGTTATGGGGCAGTAACAGCACACTTTTGAAAACGTGTTTTTCAGCCCGAAATAAAAGCGTTTTTTCAGACAACTGAATCCCTATGTAACTGCAAGACTCAGAAGAGCCCACACACTCAGCTCTTAACCCCAGTGTGCAGAAAGTGTCAAAACGTGTTTTTCAGCAGAAATAAACATGTTTCTGCAAGTTTGGTCACCCCCATGTAAGTTATGGGGCAGTAACAGCACACTTTTGAAAACGTGTTTTTCAGCCTGAAATAAACACGTTTTTTCACACAACTGAATCCCTATGTAACTGCAAGACTCAAAAGAGCCCACACACTCAGCTCTTAACCCCAGTGTGCAGAAAGTGTCAAAACATGATTTTCAGCAGAAATAAACATGTTTCTGCAAGTTTGGTCACCCCCATGTAAGTTATGGGGCAGTAACAGCACACTTTTGAAAACGTGTTTTTCAGCACGAAATAAACGCGTTTTTTCAGACAACTGAATCCCTATGTAACTGCAAGACTCAGAAGAGCCCACACACTCAGCTCTTAACCCCAGTGTGCAGAAAGTGTCAAAACGTGTTTTTCAGCAGAAATAAACATGTTTCTGCAAGTTTGGTCACCCCCATGTAAGTTATGGGGCAGTAACAGCACACTTTTGAAAACGTGTTTTTCAGCCCGAAATAAACGCGTTTTTTCAGACAACTGAATCCCTATGTAACTGCAAGGCTCAAAAGAGCCCACACACTCAGCTCTTAACCCCAGTGTGCAGAAAGTGTCAAAACGTGTTTTTCAGCAGAAATAAACATGTTTCTGCAAGTTTGGTCACCCCCATGTAAGTTATGGGGCAGTAACAGCACACTTTTGAAAACGTGTTTTTCAGCCCGAAATAAACGCGTTTTTTCAGACAACTGAATCCCTATGTAACTGCAAGACTCAGAAGAGCCCACACACTCAGCTCTTAACCCCAGTGTGCAGAAAGTGTCAAAACATGATTTTCAGCAGAAATAAACATGTTTCTGCAAGTTTGGTCACCCCCATGTAAGTTATGGGGCAGTAACAGCACACTTTTGAAAACGTGTTTTTCAGCCCGAAATAAACGCGTTTTTTCAGACAACTGAATCCCTATGTAACTGCAAGACTCAGAAGAGCCCACACACTCAGCTCTTAACCCCAGTGTGCAGAAAGTGTCAAAACGTGTTTTTCAGCAGAAATAAACATGTTTCTGCAAGTTTGGTCACCCCCATGTAAGTTATGGGGCAGTAACAGCACACTTTTGAAAACGTGTTTTTCAGCCCGAAATAAACGCGTTTTTTCAGACAACTGAATCCCTATGTAACTGCAAGACTCAGAAGAGCCCACACACTCAGCTCTTAACCCCAGTGTGCAGAAAGTGTCAAAACGTGTTTTTCAGCAGAAATAAACATGTTTCTGCAAGTTTGGTCACCCCCATGTAAGTTATGGGGCAGTAACAGCACACTTTTGAAAACGTGTTTTTCAGCCCGAAATAAACGCGTTTTTTCAGACAACTGAATCCCTATGTAACTGCAAGGCTCAAAAGAGCCCACACACTCAGCTCTTAACCCCAGTGTGCAGAAAGTGTCAAAACATGATTTTCAGCAGAAATAAACATGTTTCTGCAAGTTTGGTCACCCCCATGTAAGTTATGGGGCAGTAACAGCACACTTTTGAAAACGTGTTTTTCAGCCCGAAATAAACGCGTTTTTTCAGACAACTGAATCCCTATGTAACTGCAAGACTCAGAAGAGCCCACACACTCAGCTCTTAACCCCAGTGTGCAGAAAGTGTCAAAACGTGTTTTTCAGCAGAAATAAACATGTTTCTGCAAGTTTGGTCACCCCCATGTAAGTTATGGGGCAGTAACAGCACACTTTTGAAAACGTGTTTTTCAGCCCGAAATAAACGCGTTTTTTCAGACAACTGAATCCCTATGTAAGTGCAAGGCTCAAAAGAGCCCACACACTCAGCTCTTAACCCCAGTGTGCAGAAAGTGTCAAAACGTGTTTTTCAGCAGAAATAAACATGTTTCTGCAAGTTTGGTCACCCCCATGTAAGTTATGGGGCAGTAACAGCACACTTTTGAAAACGTGTTTTTCAGCCCGAAATAAACGCGTTTTTTCAGACAACTGAATCCCTATGTAACTGCAAGACTCAGAAGAGCCCACACACTCAGCTCTTAACCCCAGTGTGCAGAAAGTGTCAAAACGTGTTTTTCAGCAGAAATAAACATGTTTCTGCAAATTTGGTCTATCCCATGTAAGTTATGGGGCAGTAACAGCACACTTTTGAAAACGTGTTTTTCAGCCCGAAATAAACGCGTTTTTTCAGACAACTGAATCCCTATGTAACTGCAAGGCTCAAAAGAGCCCACACACTCAGCTCTTAACCCCAGTGTGCAGAAAGTGTCAAAACATGATTTTCAGCAGAAATAAACATGTTTCTGCAAGTTTGGTCACCCCCATGTAAGTTATGGGGCAGTAACAGCACACTTTTGAAAACGTGTTTTTCAGCCCGAAATAAACGCGTTTTTTCAGACAACTGAATCCCTATGTAACTGCAAGACTCAGAAGAGCCCACACACTCAGCTCTTAACCCCAGTGTGCAGAAAGTGTCAAAACGTGTTTTTCAGCAGAAATAAACATGTTTCTGCAAGTTTGGTCACCCCCATGTAAGTTATGGGGCAGTAACAGCACACTTTTGAAAACGTGTTTTTCAGCCCGAAATAAACGCGTTTTTTCAGACAACTGAATCCCTATGTAACTGCAAGGCTCAAAAGAGCCCACACACTCAGCTCTTAACCCCAGTGTGCAGAAAGTGTCAAAACGTGTTTTTCAGCAGAAATAAACATGTTTCTGCAAGTTTGGTCACCCCCATGTAAGTTATGGGGCAGTAACAGCACACTTTTGAAAACGTGTTTTTCAGCCCGAAATAAACGCGTTTTTTCAGACAACTGAATCCCTATGTAAGTGCAAGGCTCAAAAGAGCCCACACACTCAGCTCTTAACCCCAGTGTGCAGAAAGTGTCAAAACGTGTTTTTCAGCAGAAATAAACATGTTTCTGCAAGTTTGGTCACCCCCATGTAAGTTATGGGGCAGTAACAGCACACTTTTGAAAACGTGTTTTTCAGCCCGAAATAAACGTGTTTTTTCAGACAACTGAATCCCTATGTAACTGCAAGACTCAGAAGAGCCCACACACTCAGCTCTTAACCCCAGTGTGCAGAAAGTGTCAAAACGTGTTTTTCAGCAGAAATAAACATGTTTCTGCAAATTTGGTCACCCCCATGTAAGTTATGGGGCAGTAACAGCACACTTTTGAAAACGTGTTTTTCAGCCCGAAATAAACGCGTTTTTTCAGACAACTGAATCCCTATGTAACTGCAAGGCTCAAAAGAGCCCACACACTCAGCTCTTAACCCCAGTGTGCAGAAAGTGTCAAAACGTGTTTTTCAGCAGAAATAAACATGTTTCTGCAAGTTTGGTCACCCCCATGTAAGTTTTGGGGCAGTAACAGCACACTTTTGAAAACGTGTTTTTCAGCCCGAAATAAACGCGTTTTTTCAGACAACTGAATCCCTATGTAACTGCAAGACTCAGAAGAGCCCACACACTCAGCTCTTAACCCCAGTGTGCAGAAAGTGTCAAAACGTGTTTTTCAGCAGAAATAAACATGTTTCTGCAAGTTTGGTCACCCCCATGTAAGTTATGGGGCAGTAACAGCACACTTTTGAAAACGTGTTTTTCAGCCCGAAATAAACGCGTTTTTTCAGACAACTGAATCCCTATGTAACTGCAAGACTCAGAAGAGCCCACACACTCAGCTCTTAACCCCAGTGTGCAGAAAGTGTCAAAACGTGATTTTCAGCAGAAATAAACATGTTTCTGCAAGTTTGGTCACCCCCATGTAAGTTATGGGGCAGTAACAGCACACTTTTGAAAACGTGTTTTTCAGCCCGAAATAAACGCGTTTTTTCAGACAACTGAATCCCTATGTAACTGCAAGACTCAGAAGAGCCCACACACTCAGCTCTTAATCCCAGTGTGCAGAAAGTGTCAAAACGTGTTTTTCAGCAGAAATAAACATGTTTCTGCAAGTTTGGTCACCCCCATGTAAGTTATGGGGCAGTAACAGCACACTTTTGAAAACGTGTTTTTCAGCCCGAAATAAACGCGTTTTTTCAGACAACTGAATCCCTATGTAACTGCAAGGCTCAAAAGAGCCCACACACTCAGCTCTTAACCCCAGTGTGCAGAAAGTGTCAAAACATGATTTTCAGCAGAAATAAACATGTTTCTGCAAGTTTGGTCACCCCCATGTAAGTTATGGGGCAGTAACAGCACACTTTTGAAAACGTGTTTTTCAGCCCGAAATAAACGCGTTTTTTCAGACAACTGAATCCCTATGTAACTGCAAGACTCAGAAGAGCCCACACACTCAGCTCTTAACCCCAGTGTGCAGAAAGTGTCAAAACGTGTTTTTCAGCAGAAATAAACATGTTTCTGCAAGTTTGGTCACCCCCATGTAAGTTATGGGGCAGTAACAGCACACTTTTGAAAACGTGTTTTTCAGCCCGAAATAAACGCGTTTTTTCAGACAACTGAATCCCTATGTAACTGCAAGGCTCAAAAGAGCCCACACACTCAGCTCTTAACCCCAGTGTGCAGAAAGTGTCAAAACGTGTTTTTCAGCAGAAATAAACATGTTTCTGCAAGTTTGGTCACCCCCATGTAAGTTATGGGGCAGTAACAGCACACTTTTGAAAACGTGTTTTTCAGCCCGAAATAAACGCGTTTTTTCAGACAACTGAATCCCTATGTAACTGCAAGACTCAGAAGAGCCCACACACTCAGCTCTTAACCCCAGTGTGCAGAAAGTGACAAAACATGATTTTCAGCAGAAATAAACATGTTTCTGCAAGTTTGGTCACCCCCATGTAAGTTATGGGGCAGTAACAGCACACTTTTGAAAACGTGTTTTTCAGCCCGAAATAAACGCGTTTTTTCAGACAACTGAATCCCTATGTAACTGCAAGACTCAGAAGAGCCCACACACTCAGCTCTTAACCCCAGTGTGCAGAAAGTGTCAAAACGTGTTTTTCAGCAGAAATAAACATGTTTCTGCAAGTTTGGTCACCCCCATGTAAGTTATGGGGCAGTAACAGCACACTTTTGAAAACGTGTTTTTCAGCCCGAAATAAACGCGTTTTTTCAGACAACTGAATCCCTATGTAACTGCAAGGCTCAAAAGAGCCCACACACTCAGCTCTTAACCCCAGTGTGCAGAAAGTGTCAAAACGTGTTTTTCAGCAGAAATAAACATGTTTCTGCAAGTTTGGTCACCCCCATGTAAGTTATGGGGCAGTAACAGCACACTTTTGAAAACGTGTTTTTCAGCCCGAAATAAACGCGTTTTTTCAGACAACTGAATCCCTATGTAACTGCAAGACTCAGAAGAGCCCACACACTCAGCTCTTAACCCCAGTGTGCAGAAAGTGACAAAACATGATTTTCAGCAGAAATTAACATGTTTCTGCAAGTTTGGTCACCCCCATGTAAGTTATGGGGCAGTAACAGCACACTTTTGAAAACGTGTTTTTCAGCCCGAAATAAACGCGTTTTTTCAGACAACTGAATCCCTATGTAACTGCAAGACTCAGAAGAGCCCACACACTCAGCTCTTAACCCCAGTGTGCAGAAAGTGTCAAAACGTGTTTTTCAGCAGAAATAAACATGTTTCTGCAAGTTTGGTCACCCCCATGTAAGTTATGGGGCAGTAACAGCACACTTTTGAAAACGTGTTTTTCAGCCCGAAATAAACGCGTTTTTTCAGACAACTGAATCCCTATGTAACTGCAAGACTCAGAAGAGCCCACACACTCAGCTCTTAATCCCAGTGTGCAGAAAGTGTCAAAACGTGTTTTTCAGCAGAAATAAACATGTTTCTGCAAGTTTGGTCACCCCCATGTAAGTTATGGGGCAGTAACAGCACACTTTTGAAAACGTGTTTTTCAGCCCGAAATAAACGCGTTTTTTCAGACAACTGAATCCCTATGTAACTGCAAGGCTCAAAAGAGCCCACACACTCAGCTCTTAACCCCAGTGTGCAGAAAGTGTCAAAACATGATTTTCAGCAGAAATAAACATGTTTCTGCAAGTTTGGTCACCCCCATGTAAGTTATGGGGCAGTAACAGCACACTTTTGAAAACGTGTTTTTCAGCCCGAAATAAACGCGTTTTTTCAGAGAACTGAATCCCTATGTAACTGCAAGACTCAGAAGAGCCCACACACTCAGCTCTTAACCCCAGTGTGCAGAAAGTGTCAAAACGTGTTTTTCAGCAGAAATAAACATGTTTCTGCAAGTTTGGTCACCCCCATGTAAGTTATGGGGCAGTAACAGCACACTTTTGAAAACGTGTTTTTCAGCCCGAAATAAACGCGTTTTTTCAGACAACTGAATCCCTATGTAACTGCAAGGCTCAAAAGAGCCCACACACTCAGCTCTTAACCCCAGTGTGCAGAAAGTGTCAAAACGTGTTTTTCAGCAGAAATAAACATGTTTCTGCAAGTTTGGTCACCCCCATGTAAGTTATGGGGCAGTAACAGCACACTTTTGAAAACGTGTTTTTCAGCCCGAAATAAACGCGTTTTTTCAGACAACTGAATCCCTATGTAACTGCAAGACTCAGAAGAGCCCACACACTCAGCTCTTAACCCCAGTGTGCAGAAAGTGACAAAACATGATTTTCAGCAGAAATAAACATGTTTCTGCAAGTTTGGTCACCCCCATGTAAGTTATGGGGCAGTAACAGCACACTTTTGAAAACGTGTTTTTCAGCCCGAAATAAACGCGTTTTTTCAGACAACTGAATCCCTATGTAACTGCAAGACTCAGAAGAGCCCACACACTCAGCTCTTAACCCCAGTGTGCAGAAAGTGTCAAAACGTGTTTTTCAGCAGAAATAAACATGTTTCTGCAAGTTTGGTCACCCCCATGTAAGTTATGGGGCAGTAACAGCACACTTTTGAAAACGTGTTTTTCAGCCCGAAATAAACGCGTTTTTTCAGACAACTGAATCCCTATGTAACTGCAAGACTCAGAAGAGCCCACACACTCAGCTCCTAACCCCAGTGTGCAGAAAGTGTCAAAACATGATTTTCAGCAGAAATAAACATGTTTCTGCAAGTTTGGTCACCCCCATGTAAGTTATGGGGCAGTAACAGCACACTTTTGAAAACGTGTTTTTCAGCCCGAAATAAACGCGTTTTTTCAGACAACTGAATCCCTATGTAACTGCAAGACTCAGAAGAGCCCACACACTCAGCTCTTAACCCCAGTGTGCAGAAAGTGTCAAAACGTGTTTTTCAGCAGAAATAAACATGTTTCTGTAAGTTTGGTCACCCCCATGTAAGTTATGGGGCAGTAACAGCACACTTTTGAAAACGTGTTTTTCAGCCCGAAATAAACGCGTTTTTTCAGACAACTGAATCCCTATGTAACTGCAAGACTCAGAAGAGCCCACACACTCAGCTCTTAACCCCAGTGTGCAGAAAGTGTCAAAACGTGTTTTTCAGCAGAAATAAACATGTTTCTGCAAGTTTGGTCACCCCCATGTAAGTTATGGGGCAGTAACAGCACACTTTTGAAAACGTGTTTTTCAGCCCGAAATAAACGCGTTTTTTCAGACAACTGAATCCCTATGTAACTGCAAGGCTCAAAAGAGCCCACACACTCAGCTCTTAACCCCAGTGTGCAGAAAGTGTCAAAACATGATTTTCAGCAGAAATAAACATGTTTCTGCAAGTTTGGTCACCCCCATGTAAGTTATGGGGCAGTAACAGCACACTTTTGAAAACGTGTTTTTCAGCCCGAAATAAACGCGTTTTTTCAGACAACTGAATCCCTATGTAACTGCAAGACTCAGAAGAGCCCACACACTCAGCTCTTAACCCCAGTGTGCAGAAAGTGTCAAAACGTGTTTTTCAGCAGAAATAAACATGTTTCTGCAACTTTGGTCACCCCCATGTAAGTTATGGGGCAGTAACAGCACACTTTTGAAAACGTGTTTTTCAGCCCGAAATAAACGCGTTTTTTCAGACAACTGAATCCCTATGTAACTGCAAGGCTCAAAAGAGCCCACACACTCAGCTCTTAACCCCAGTGTGCAGAAAGTGTCAAAACGTGTTTTTCAGCAGAAATAAACATGTTTCTGCAAGTTTGGTCACCCCCATGTAAGTTATGGGGCAGTAACAGCACACTTTTGAAAACGTGTTTTTCAGCCCGAAATAAACGCGTTTTTTCAGACAACTGAATCCCTATGTAACTGCAAGACTCAGAAGAGCCCACACACTCAGCTCTTAACCCCAGTGTGCAGAAAGTGACAAAACATGATTTTCAGCAGAAATAAACATGTTTCTGCAAGTTTGGTCACCCCCATGTAAGTTATGGGGCAGTAACAGCACACTTTTGAAAACGTGTTTTTCAGCCCGAAATAAACGCGTTTTTTCAGACAACTGAATCCCTATGTAACTGCAAGACTCAGAAGAGCCCACACACTCAGCTCTTAACCCCAGTGTGCAGAAAGTGTCAAAACGTGTTTTTCAGCAGAAATAAACATGTTTCTGCAAGTTTGGTCACCCCCATGTAAGTTATGGGGCAGTAACAGCACACTTTTGAAAACGTGTTTTTCAGCCCGAAATAAACGCGTTTTTTCAGACAACTGAATCCCTATGTAACTGCAAGACTCAGAAGAGCCCACACACTCAGCTCCTAACCCCAGTGTGCAGAAAGTGTCAAAACATGATTTTCAGCAGAAATAAACATGTTTCTGCAAGTTTGGTCACCCCCATGTAAGTTATGGGGCAGTAACAGCACACTTTTGAAAACGTGTTTTTCAGCCCGAAATAAACGCGTTTTTTCAGACAACTGAATCCCTATGTAACTGCAAGACTCAGAAGAGCCCACACACTCAGCTCTTAACCCCAGTGTGCAGAAAGTGTCAAAACGTGTTTTTCAGCAGAAATAAACATGTTTCTGTAAGTTTGGTCACCCCCATGTAAGTTATGGGGCAGTAACAGCACACTTTTGAAAACGTGTTTTTCAGCCCGAAATAAACGCGTTTTTTCAGACAACTGAATCCCTATGTAACTGCAAGACTCAGAAGAGCCCACACACTCAGCTCTTAACCCCAGTGTGCAGAAAGTGTCAAAACGTGTTTTTCAGCAGAAATAAACATGTTTCTGCAAGTTTGGTCACCCCCATGTAAGTTATGGGGCAGTAACAGCACACTTTTGAAAACGTGTTTTTCAGCCCGAAATAAACGCGTTTTTTCAGACAACTGAATCCCTATGTAACTGCAAGGCTCAAAAGAGCCCACACACTCAGCTCTTAACCCCAGTGTGCAGAAAGTGTCAAAACATGATTTTCAGCAGAAATAAACATGTTTCTGCAAGTTTGGTCACCCCCATGTAAGTTATGGGGCAGTAACAGCACACTTTTGAAAACGTGTTTTTCAGCCCGAAATAAACGCGTTTTTTCAGACAACTGAATCCCTATGTAACTGCAAGACTCAGAAGAGCCCACACACTCAGCTCTTAACCCCAGTGTGCAGAAAGTGTCAAAACGTGTTTTTCAGCAGAAATAAACATGTTTCTGCAACTTTGGTCACCCCCATGTAAGTTATGGGGCAGTAACAGCACACTTTTGAAAACGTGTTTTTCAGCCCGAAATAAACGCGTTTTTTCAGACAACTGAATCCCTATGTAACTGCAAGGCTCAAAAGAGCCCACACACTCAGCTCTTAACCCCAGTGTGCAGAAAGTGTCAAAACGTGTTTTTCAGCAGAAATAAACATGTTTCTGCAAGTTTGGTCACCCCCATGTAAGTTATGGGGCAGTAACAGCACACTTTTGAAAACGTGTTTTTCAGCCCGAAATAAACGCGTTTTTTCAGACAACTGAATCCCTATGTAACTGCAAGACTCAGAAGAGCCCACACACTCAGCTCTTAACCCCAGTGTGCAGAAAGTGTCAAAACATGATTTTCAGCAGAAATAAACATGTTTCTGCAAGTTTGGTCACCCCCATGTAAGTTATGGGGCAGTAACAGCACACTTTTGAAAACGTGTTTTTCAGCCCGAAATAAACGCGTTTTTTCAGACAACTGAATCCCTATGTAACTGCAAGACTCAGAAGAGCCCACACACTCAGCTCTTAACCCCAGTGTGCAGAAAGTGTCAAAACGTGTTTTTCAGCAGAAATAAACATGTTTCTGCAAGTTTGGTCAACCCCATGTAAGTTATGGGGCAGTAACAGCACACTTTTGAAAACGTGTTTTTCAGCCCGAAATAAACGCGTTTTTTCAGACAACTGAATCCCTATGTAACTGCAAGGCTCAAAAGAGCCCACACACTCAGCTCTTAACCCCAGTGTGCAGAAAGTGTCAAAACATGTTTTTCAGCAGAAATAAACATGTTTCTGCAAGTTTGGTCACCCCCATGTAAGTTATGGGGCAGTAACAGCACACTTTTGAAAACGTGTTTTTCAGCCCGAAATAAACGCGTTTTTTCAGACAACTGAATCCCTATGTAACTGCAAGACTCAGAAGAGCCCACACACTCAGCTCTTAACCCCAGTGTGCAGAAAGTGTCAAAACGTGTTTTTCAGCAGAAATAAACATGTTTCTGCAAGTTTGGTCAACCCCATGTAAGTTATGGGGCAGTAACAGCACACTTTTGAAAACGTGTTTTTCAGCCCGAAATAAACGCGTTTTTTCAGACAACTGAATCCCTATGTAACTGCAAGGCTCAAAAGAGCCCACACACTCAGCTCTTAACCCCAGTGTGCAGAAAGTGTCAAAACATGTTTTTCAGCAGAAATAAACATGTTTCTGCAAGTTTGGTCACCCCCATGTAAGTTATGGGGCAGTAACAGCACACTTTTGAAAACGTGTTTTTCAGCCCGAAATAAACGCGTTTTTTCAGACAACTGAATCCCTATGTAACTGCAAGACTCAGAAGAGCCCACACACTCAGCTCTTAACCCCAGTGTGCAGAAAGTGTCAAAACGTGTTTTTCAGCAGAAATAAACATGTTTCTGCAAGTTTGGTCACCCCCATGTAAGTTATGGGGCAGTAACAGCACACTTTTGAAAACGTGTTTTTCAGCCCGAAATAAACGCGTTTTTTCAGACAACTGAATCCCTATGTAACTGCAAGGCTCAAAAGAGCCCACACACTCAGCTCTTAACCCCAGTGTGCAGAAAGTGTCAAAACGTGTTTTTCAGCAGAAATAAACATGTTTCTGCAAGTTTGGTCACCCCCATGTAAGTTATGGGGCAGTAACAGCACACTTTTGAAAACGTGTTTTTCAGCCCGAAATAAACGCGTTTTTTCAGACAACTGAATCCCTATGTAACTGCAAGACTCAGAAGAGCCCACACACTCAGCTCTTAACCCCAGTGTGCAGAAAGTGTCAAAACATGATTTTCAGCAGAAATAAACATGTTTCTGCAAGTTTGGTCACCCCCATGTAAGTTATGGGGCAGTAACAGCACACTTTTGAAAACGTGTTTTTCAGCCCGAAATAAACGCGTTTTTTCAGACAACTGAATCCCTATGTAACTGCAAGACTCAGAAGAGCCCACACACTCAGCTCTTAACCCCAGTGTGCAGAAAGTGTCAAAACGTGTTTTTCAGCAGAAATAAACATGTTTCTGCAAGTTTGGTCACCCCCATGTAAGTTATGGGGCAGTAACAGCACACTTTTGAAAACGTGTTTTTCAGCCCGAAATAAACGCGTTTTTTCAGACAACTGAATCCCTATGTAACTGCAAGGCTCAAAAGAGCCCACACACTCAGCTCTTAACCCCAGTGTGCAGAAAGTGTCAAAACATGATTTTCAGCAGAAATAAACATGTTTCTGCAAGTTTGGTCACCCCCATGTAAGTTATGGGGCAGTAACAGCACACTTTTGAAAACGTGTTTTTCAGCCCGAAATAAACGCGTTTTTTCAGACAACTGAATCCCTATGTAACTGCAAGACTCAGAAGAGCCCACACACTCAGCTCTTAACCCCAGTGTGCAGAAAGTGTCAAAACGTGTTTTTCAGCAGAAATAAACATGTTTCTGCAAGTTTGGTCACCCCCATGTAAGTTATGGGGCAGTAACAGCACACTTTTGAAAACGTGTTTTTCAGCCCGAAATAAACGCGTTTTTTCAGACAACTGAATCCCTATGTAACTGCAAGACTCAGAAGAGCCCACACACTCAGCTCTTAACCCCAGTGTGCAGAAAGTGTCAAAACGTGTTTTTCAGCAGAAATAAACATGTTTCTGCAAGTTTGGTCACCCCCATGTAAGTTATGGGGCAGTAACAGCACACTTTTGAAAACGTGTTTTTCAGCCCGAAATAAACGCGTTTTTTCAGACAACTGAATCCCTATGTAACTGCAAGACTCAGAAGAGCCCACACACTCAGCTCTTAACCCCAGTGTGCAGAAAGTGTCAAAACGTGTTTTTCAGCAGAAATAAACATGTTTCTGCAAGTTTGGTCACCCCCATGTAAGTTATGGGGCAGTAACAGCACACTTTTGAAAACGTGTTTTTCAGCCCGAAATAAACGCGTTTTTTCAGACAACTGAATCCCTATGTAACTGCAAGGCTCAAAAGAGCCCACACACTCAGCTCTTAACCCCAGTGTGCAGAAAGTGTCAAAACGTGTTTTTCAGCAGAAATAAACATGTTTCTGCAAGTTTGGTCACCCCCATGTAAGTTATGGGGCAGTAACAGCACACTTTTGAAAACGTGTTTTTCAGCCCGAAATAAACGCGTTTTTTCAGACAACTGAATCCCTATGTAACTGCAAGACTCAGAAGAGCCCACACACTCAGCTCTTAACCCCAGTGTGCAGAAAGTGTCAAAACATGATTTTCAGCAGAAATAAACATGTTTCTGCAAGTTTGGTCACCCCCATGTAAGTTATGGGGCAGTAACAGCACACTTTTGAAAACGTGTTTTTCAGCCCGAAATAAACGCGTTTTTTCAGACAACTGAATCCCTATGTAACTGCAAGACTCAGAAGAGCCCACACACTCAGCTCTTAACCCCAGTGTGCAGAAAGTGTCAAAACGTGTTTTTCAGCAGAAATAAACATGTTTCTGCAAGTTTGGTCACCCCCATGTAAGTTATGGGGCAGTAACAGCACACTTTTGAAAACGTGTTTTTCAGCCCGAAATAAACGCGTTTTTTCAGACAACTGAATCCCTATGTAACTGCAAGACTCAGAAGAGCCCACACACTCAGCTCTTAACCCCAGTGTGCAGAAAGTGTCAAAACGTGTTTTTCAGCAGAAATAAACATGTTTCTGCAAGTTTGGTCACCCCCATGTAAGTTATGGGGCAGTAACAGCACACTTTTGAAAACGTGTTTTTCAGCCCGAAATAAACGCGTTTTTTCAGACAACTGAATCCCTATGTAACTGCAAGACTCAGAAGAGCCCACACACTCAGCTCTTAACCCCAGTGTGCAGAAAGTGACAAAACATGATTTTCAGCAGAAATTAACATGTTTCTGCAAGTTTGGTCACCCCCATGTAAGTTATGGGGCAGTAACAGCACACTTTTGAAAACGTGTTTTTCAGCCCGAAATAAACGCGTTTTTTCAGACAACTGAATCCCTATGTAACTGCAAGACTCAGAAGAGCCCACACACTCAGCTCTTAACCCCAGTGTGCAGAAAGTGTCAAAACGTGTTTTTCAGCAGAAATAAACATGTTTCTGCAAGTTTGGTCACCCCCATGTAAGTTATGGGGCAGTAACAGCACACTTTTGAAAACGTGTTTTTCAGCCCGAAATAAACGCGTTTTTTCAGACAACTGAATCCCTATGTAACTGCAAGACTCAGAAGAGCCCACACACTCAGCTCTTAATCCCAGTGTGCAGAAAGTGTCAAAACGTGTTTTTCAGCAGAAATAAACATGTTTCTGCAAGTTTGGTCACCCCCATGTAAGTTATGGGGCAGTAACAGCACACTTTTGAAAACGTGTTTTTCAGCCCGAAATAAACGCGTTTTTTCAGACAACTGAATCCCTATGTAACTGCAAGGCTCAAAAGAGCCCACACACTCAGCTCTTAACCCCAGTGTGCAGAAAGTGTCAAAACATGATTTTCAGCAGAAATAAACATGTTTCTGCAAGTTTGGTCACCCCCATGTAAGTTATGGGGCAGTAACAGCACACTTTTGAAAACGTGTTTTTCAGCCCGAAATAAACGCGTTTTTTCAGAGAACTGAATCCCTATGTAACTGCAAGACTCAGAAGAGCCCACACACTCAGCTCTTAACCCCAGTGTGCAGAAAGTGTCAAAACGTGTTTTTCAGCAGAAATAAACATGTTTCTGCAAGTTTGGTCACCCCCATGTAAGTTATGGGGCAGTAACAGCACACTTTTGAAAACGTGTTTTTCAGCCCGAAATAAACGCGTTTTTTCAGACAACTGAATCCCTATGTAACTGCAAGGCTCAAAAGAGCCCACACACTCAGCTCTTAACCCCAGTGTGCAGAAAGTGTCAAAACGTGTTTTTCAGCAGAAATAAACATGTTTCTGCAAGTTTGGTCACCCCCATGTAAGTTATGGGGCAGTAACAGCACACTTTTGAAAACGTGTTTTTCAGCCCGAAATAAACGCGTTTTTTCAGACAACTGAATCCCTATGTAACTGCAAGACTCAGAAGAGCCCACACACTCAGCTCTTAACCCCAGTGTGCAGAAAGTGACAAAACATGATTTTCAGCAGAAATAAACATGTTTCTGCAAGTTTGGTCACCCCCATGTAAGTTATGGGGCAGTAACAGCACACTTTTGAAAACGTGTTTTTCAGCCCGAAATAAACGCGTTTTTTCAGACAACTGAATCCCTATGTAACTGCAAGACTCAGAAGAGCCCACACACTCAGCTCTTAACCCCAGTGTGCAGAAAGTGTCAAAACGTGTTTTTCAGCAGAAATAAACATGTTTCTGCAAGTTTGGTCACCCCCATGTAAGTTATGGGGCAGTAACAGCACACTTTTGAAAACGTGTTTTTCAGCCCGAAATAAACGCGTTTTTTCAGACAACTGAATCCCTATGTAACTGCAAGACTCAGAAGAGCCCACACACTCAGCTCCTAACCCCAGTGTGCAGAAAGTGTCAAAACATGATTTTCAGCAGAAATAAACATGTTTCTGCAAGTTTGGTCACCCCCATGTAAGTTATGGGGCAGTAACAGCACACTTTTGAAAACGTGTTTTTCAGCCCGAAATAAACGCGTTTTTTCAGACAACTGAATCCCTATGTAACTGCAAGACTCAGAAGAGCCCACACACTCAGCTCTTAACCCCAGTGTGCAGAAAGTGTCAAAACGTGTTTTTCAGCAGAAATAAACATGTTTCTGTAAGTTTGGTCACCCCCATGTAAGTTATGGGGCAGTAACAGCACACTTTTGAAAACGTGTTTTTCAGCCCGAAATAAACGCGTTTTTTCAGACAACTGAATCCCTATGTAACTGCAAGACTCAGAAGAGCCCACACACTCAGCTCTTAACCCCAGTGTGCAGAAAGTGTCAAAACGTGTTTTTCAGCAGAAATAAACATGTTTCTGCAAGTTTGGTCACCCCCATGTAAGTTATGGGGCAGTAACAGCACACTTTTGAAAACGTGTTTTTCAGCCCGAAATAAACGCGTTTTTTCAGACAACTGAATCCCTATGTAACTGCAAGGCTCAAAAGAGCCCACACACTCAGCTCTTAACCCCAGTGTGCAGAAAGTGTCAAAACATGATTTTCAGCAGAAATAAACATGTTTCTGCAAGTTTGGTCACCCCCATGTAAGTTATGGGGCAGTAACAGCACACTTTTGAAAACGTGTTTTTCAGCCCGAAATAAACGCGTTTTTTCAGACAACTGAATCCCTATGTAACTGCAAGACTCAGAAGAGCCCACACACTCAGCTCTTAACCCCAGTGTGCAGAAAGTGTCAAAACGTGTTTTTCAGCAGAAATAAACGTTTCTGCAACTTTGGTCACCCCCATGTAAGTTATGGGGCAGTAACAGCACACTTTTGAAAACGTGTTTTTCAGCCCGAAATAAACGCGTTTTTTCAGACAACTGAATCCCTATGTAACTGCAAGGCTCAAAAGAGCCCACACACTCAGCTCTTAACCCCAGTGTGCAGAAAGTGTCAAAACGTGTTTTTCAGCAGAAATAAACATGTTTCTGCAAGTTTGGTCACCCCCATGTAAGTTATGGGGCAGTAACAGCACACTTTTGAAAACGTGTTTTTCAGCCCGAAATAAACGCGTTTTTTCAGACAACTGAATCCCTATGTAACTGCAAGACTCAGAAGAGCCCACACACTCAGCTCTTAACCCCAGTGTGCAGAAAGTGTCAAAACATGATTTTCAGCAGAAATAAACATGTTTCTGCAAGTTTGGTCACCCCCATGTAAGTTATGGGGCAGTAACAGCACACTTTTGAAAACGTGTTTTTCAGCCCGAAATAAACGCGTTTTTTCAGACAACTGAATCCCTATGTAACTGCAAGACTCAGAAGAGCCCACACACTCAGCTCTTAACCCCAGTGTGCAGAAAGTGTCAAAACGTGTTTTTCAGCAGAAATAAACATGTTTCTGCAAGTTTGGTCAACCCCATGTAAGTTATGGGGCAGTAACAGCACACTTTTGAAAACGTGTTTTTCAGCCCGAAATAAACGCGTTTTTTCAGACAACTGAATCCCTATGTAACTGCAAGGCTCAAAAGAGCCCACACACTCAGCTCTTAACCCCAGTGTGCAGAAAGTGTCAAAACATGTTTTTCAGCAGAAATAAACATGTTTCTGCAAGTTTGGTCACCCCCATGTAAGTTATGGGGCAGTAACAGCACACTTTTGAAAACGTGTTTTTCAGCCCGAAATAAACGCGTTTTTTCAGACAACTGAATCCCTATGTAACTGCAAGACTCAGAAGAGCCCACACACTCAGCTCTTAACCCCAGTGTGCAGAAAGTGTCAAAACGTGTTTTTCAGCAGAAATAAACATGTTTCTGCAAGTTTGGTCAACCCCATGTAAGTTATGGGGCAGTAACAGCACACTTTTGAAAACGTGTTTTTCAGCCCGAAATAAACGCGTTTTTTCAGACAACTGAATCCCTATGTAACTGCAAGGCTCAAAAGAGCCCACACACTCAGCTCTTAACCCCAGTGTGCAGAAAGTGTCAAAACATGTTTTTCAGCAGAAATAAACATGTTTCTGCAAGTTTGGTCACCCCCATGTAAGTTATGGGGCAGTAACAGCACACTTTTGAAAACGTGTTTTTCAGCCCGAAATAAACGCGTTTTTTCAGACAACTGAATCCCTATGTAACTGCAAGACTCAGAAGAGCCCACACACTCAGCTCTTAACCCCAGTGTGCAGAAAGTGTCAAAACGTGTTTTTCAGCAGAAATAAACATGTTTCTGCAAGTTTGGTCACCCCCATGTAAGTTATGGGGCAGTAACAGCACACTTTTGAAAACGTGTTTTTCAGCCCGAAATAAACGCGTTTTTTCAGACAACTGAATCCCTATGTAACTGCAAGGCTCAAAAGAGCCCACACACTCAGCTCTTAACCCCAGTGTGCAGAAAGTGTCAAAACGTGTTTTTCAGCAGAAATAAACATGTTTCTGCAAGTTTGGTCACCCCCATGTAAGTTATGGGGCAGTAACAGCACACTTTTGAAAACGTGTTTTTCAGCCCGAAATAAACGCGTTTTTTCAGACAACTGAATCCCTATGTAACTGCAAGACTCAGAAGAGCCCACACACTCAGCTCTTAACCCCAGTGTGCAGAAAGTGTCAAAACATGATTTTCAGCAGAAATAAACATGTTTCTGCAAGTTTGGTCACCCCCATGTAAGTTATGGGGCAGTAACAGCACACTTTTGAAAACGTGTTTTTCAGCCCGAAATAAACGCGTTTTTTCAGACAACTGAATCCCTATGTAACTGCAAGACTCAGAAGAGCCCACACACTCAGCTCTTAACCCCAGTGTGCAGAAAGTGTCAAAACGTGTTTTTCAGCAGAAATAAACATGTTTCTGCAAGTTTGGTCACCCCCATGTAAGTTATGGGGCAGTAACAGCACACTTTTGAAAACGTGTTTTTCAGCCCGAAATAAACGCGTTTTTTCAGACAACTGAATCCCTATGTAACTGCAAGGCTCAAAAGAGCCCACACACTCAGCTCTTAACCCCAGTGTGCAGAAAGTGTCAAAACATGATTTTCAGCAGAAATAAACATGTTTCTGCAAGTTTGGTCACCCCCATGTAAGTTATGGGGCAGTAACAGCACACTTTTGAAAACGTGTTTTTCAGCCCGAAATAAACGCGTTTTTTCAGACAACTGAATCCCTATGTAACTGCAAGACTCAGAAGAGCCCACACACTCAGCTCTTAACCCCAGTGTGCAGAAAGTGTCAAAACGTGTTTTTCAGCAGAAATAAACATGTTTCTGCAAGTTTGGTCACCCCCATGTAAGTTATGGGGCAGTAACAGCACACTTTTGAAAACGTGTTTTTCAGCCCGAAATAAACGCGTTTTTTCAGACAACTGAATCCCTATGTAACTGCAAGACTCAGAAGAGCCCACACACTCAGCTCTTAACCCCAGTGTGCAGAAAGTGTCAAAACGTGTTTTTCAGCAGAAATAAACATGTTTCTGCAAGTTTGGTCACCCCCATGTAAGTTATGGGGCAGTAACAGCACACTTTTGAAAACGTGTTTTTCAGCCCGAAATAAACGCGTTTTTTCAGACAACTGAATCCCTATGTAACTGCAAGACTCAGAAGAGCCCACACACTCAGCTCTTAACCCCAGTGTGCAGAAAGTGTCAAAACGTGTTTTTCAGCAGAAATAAACATGTTTCTGCAAGTTTGGTCACCCCCATGTAAGTTATGGGGCAGTAACAGCACACTTTTGAAAACGTGTTTTTCAGCCCGAAATAAACGCGTTTTTTCAGACAACTGAATCCCTATGTAACTGCAAGGCTCAAAAGAGCCCACACACTCAGCTCTTAACCCCAGTGTGCAGAAAGTGTCAAAACGTGTTTTTCAGCAGAAATAAACATGTTTCTGCAAGTTTGGTCACCCCCATGTAAGTTATGGGGCAGTAACAGCACACTTTTGAAAACGTGTTTTTCAGCCCGAAATAAACGCGTTTTTTCAGACAACTGAATCCCTATGTAACTGCAAGACTCAGAAGAGCCCACACACTCAGCTCTTAACCCCAGTGTGCAGAAAGTGTCAAAACATGATTTTCAGCAGAAATAAACATGTTTCTGCAAGTTTGGTCACCCCCATGTAAGTTATGGGGCAGTAACAGCACACTTTTGAAAACGTGTTTTTCAGCCCGAAATAAACGCGTTTTTTCAGACAACTGAATCCCTATGTAACTGCAAGACTCAGAAGAGCCCACACACTCAGCTCTTAACCCCAGTGTGCAGAAAGTGTCAAAACGTGTTTTTCAGCAGAAATAAACATGTTTCTGCAAGTTTGGTCACCCCCATGTAAGTTATGGGGCAGTAACAGCACACTTTTGAAAACGTGTTTTTCAGCCCGAAATAAACGCGTTTTTTCAGACAACTGAATCCCTATGTAACTGCAAGACTCAGAAGAGCCCACACACTCAGCTCTTAACCCCAGTGTGCAGAAAGTGTCAAAACGTGTTTTTCAGCAGAAATAAACATGTTTCTGCAAGTTTGGTCACCCCCATGTAAGTTATGGGGCAGTAACAGCACACTTTTGAAAACGTGTTTTTCAGCCCGAAATAAACGCGTTTTTTCAGACAACTGAATCCCTATGTAACTGTAAGGCTCAAAAGAGCCCACACACTCAGCTCTTAACCCCAGTGTGCAGAAAGTGTCAAAACATGATTTTCAGCAGAAATAAACATGTTTCTGCAAGTTTGGTCACCCCCATGTAAGTTATGGGGCAGTAACAGCACACTATTGAAAACGTGTTTTTCAGCCCGAAATAAACGCGTTTTTTCAGACAACTGAATCCCTATGTAACTGCAAGACTCAGAAGAGCCCACACACTCAGCTCTTAACCCCAGTGTGCAGAAAGTGTCAAAACGTGTTTTTCAGCAGAAATAAACATGTTTCTGCAAGTTTGGTCACCCCCATGTAAGTTATGGGGCAGTAACAGCACACTTTTGAAAACGTGTTTTTCAGCCCGAAATAAACGCGTTTTTTCAGACAACTGAATCCCTATGTAACTGCAAGACTCAGAAGAGCCCACACACTCAGCTCTTAACCCCAGTGTGCAGAAAGTGTCAAAACGTGATTTTCAGCAGAAATAAACATGTTTCTGCAAGTTTGGTCACCCCCATGTAAGTTATGGGGCAGTAACAGCACACTTTTGAAAACGTGTTTTTCAGCCCGAAATAAACGCGTTTTTTCAGACAACTGAATCCCTATGTAACTGCAAGACTCAGAAGAGCCCACACACTCAGCTCTTAATCCCAGTGTGCAGAAAGTGTCAAAACGTGTTTTTCAGCAGAAATAAACATGTTTCTGCAAGTTTGGTCACCCCCATGTAAGTTATGGGGCAGTAACAGCACACTTTTGAAAACGTGTTTTTCAGCCCGAAATAAACGCGTTTTTTCAGACAACTGAATCCCTATGTAACTGCAAGGCTCAAAAGAGCCCACACACTCAGCTCTTAACCCCAGTGTGCAGAAAGTGTCAAAACATGATTTTCAGCAGAAATAAACATGTTTCTGCAAGTTTGGTCACCCCCATGTAAGTTATGGGGCAGTAACAGCACACTTTTGAAAACGTGTTTTTCAGCCCGAAATAAACGCGTTTTTTCAGACAACTGAATCCCTATGTAACTGCAAGACTCAGAAGAGCCCACACACTCAGCTCTTAACCCCAGTGTGCAGAAAGTGTCAAAACATGATTTTCAGCAGAAATAAACATGTTTCTGCAAGTTTGGTCACCCCCATGTAAGTTATGGGGCAGTAACAGCACACTTTTGAAAACGTGTTTTTCAGCCCGAAATAAACGCGTTTTTTCAGACAACTGAATCCCTATGTAACTGCAAGACTCAGAAGAGCCCACACACTCAGCTCTTAACCCCAGTGTGCAGAAAGTGTCAAAACGTGTTTTTCAGCAGAAATAAACATGTTTCTGCAAGTTTGGTCACCCCCATGTAAGTTATGGGGCAGTAACAGCACACTTTTGAAAACGTGTTTTTCAGCCCGAAATAAACGCGTTTTTTCAGACAACTGAATCCCTATGTAACTGCAAGGCTCAAAAGAGCCCACACACTCAGCTCTTAACCCCAGTGTGCAGAAAGTGTCAAAACATGATTTTCAGCAGAAATAAACATGTTTCTGCAAGTTTGGTCACCCCCATGTAAGTTATGGGGCAGTAACAGCACACTTTTGAAAACGTGTTTTTCAGCCCGAAATAAACGCGTTTTTTCAGACAACTGAATCCCTATGTAACTGCAAGACTCAGAAGAGCCCACACACTCAGCTCTTAACCCCAGTGTGCAGAAAGTGTCAAAACGTGTTTTTCAGCAGAAATAAACATGTTTCTGCAAGTTTGGTCACCCCCATGTAAGTTATGGGGCAGTAACAGCACACTATTGAAAACGTGTTTTTCAGCCCGAAATAAACGCGTTTTTTCAGACAACTGAATCCCTATGTAACTGCAAGACTCAGAAGAGCCCACACACTCAGCTCTTAACCCCAGTGTGCAGAAAGTGTCAAAACGTGTTTTTCAGCAGAAATAAACATGTTTCTGCAAGTTTGGTCACCCCCATGTAAGTTATGGGGCAGTAACAGCACACTTTTAAAAACGTGTTTTTCAGCCCGAAATAAACGCGTTTTTTCAGACAACTGAATCCCTATGTAACTGCAAGACTCAGAAGAGCCCACACACTCAGCTCTTAACCCCAGTGTGCAGAAAGTGTCAAAACGTGATTTTCAGCAGAAATAAACATGTTTCTGCAAGTTTGGTCACCCCCATGTAAGTTATGGGGCAGTAACAGCACACTTTTGAAAACGTGTTTTTCAGCCCGAAATAAACGCGTTTTTTCAGACAACTGAATCCCTATGTAACTGCAAGACTCAGAAGAGCCCACACACTCAGCTCTTAATCCCAGTGTGCAGAAAGTGTCAAAACGTGTTTTTCAGCAGAAATAAACATGTTTCTGCAAGTTTGGTCACCCCCATGTAAGTTATGGGGCAGTAACAGCACACTTTTGAAAACGTGTTTTTCAGCCCGAAATAAACGCGTTTTTTCAGACAACTGAATCCCTATGTAACTGCAAGGCTCAAAAGAGCCCACACACTCAGCTCTTAACCCCAGTGTGCAGAAAGTGTCAAAACATGATTTTCAGCAGAAATAAACATGTTTCTGCAAGTTTGGTCACCCCCATGTAAGTTATGGGGCAGTAACAGCACACTTTTGAAAACGTGTTTTTCAGCCCGAAATAAACGCGTTTTTTCAGACAACTGAATCCCTATGTAACTGCAAGACTCAGAAGAGCCCACACACTCAGCTCTTAACCCCAGTGTGCAGAAAGTGTCAAAACGTGTTTTTCAGCAGAAATAAACATGTTTCTGCAAGTTTGGTCACCCCCATGTAAGTTATGGGGCAGTAACAGCACACTTTTGAAAACGTGTTTTTCAGCCCGAAATAAACGCGTTTTTTCAGACAACTGAATCCCTATGTAACTGCAAGGCTCAAAAGAGCCCACACACTCAGCTCTTAACCCCAGTGTGCAGAAAGTGTCAAAACGTGTTTTTCAGCAGAAATAAACATGTTTCTGCAAGTTTGGTCACCCCCATGTAAGTTATGGGGCAGTAACAGCACACTTTTGAAAACGTGTTTTTCAGCCTGAAATAAACACGTTTTTTCACACAACTGAATCCCTATGTAACTGCAAGACTCAAAAGAGCCCACACACTCAGCTCTTAACCCCAGTGTGCAGAAAGTGTCAAAACATGATTTTCAGCAGAAATAAACATGTTTCTGCAAGTTTGGTCACCCCCATGTAAGTTATGGGGCAGTAACAGCACACTTTTGAAAACGTGTTTTTCAGCCCGAAATAAACGCGTTTTTTCAGACAACTGAATCCCTATGTAACTGCAAGACTCAGAAGAGCCCACACACTCAGCTCTTAACCCCAGTGTGCAGAAAGTGTCAAAACGTGTTTTTCAGCAGAAATAAACATGTTTCTGCAAGTTTGGTCACCCCCATGTAAGTTATGGGGCAGTAACAGCACACTTTTGAAAACGTGTTTTTCAGCCCGAAATAAACGCGTTTTTTCAGACAACTGAATCCCTATGTAACTGCAAGACTCAGAAGAGCCCACACACTCAGCTCTTAACCCCAGTGTGCAGAAAGTGTCAAAACATGATTTTCAGCAGAAATAAACATGTTTCTGCAAGTTTGGTCACCCCCATGTAAGTTATGGGGCAGTAACAGCACACTTTTGAAAACGTGTTTTTCAGCCCGAAATAAACGCGTTTTTTCAGACAACTGAATCCCTATGTAACTGCAAGACTCAGAAGAGCCCACACACTCAGCTCTTAACCCCAGTGTGCAGAAAGTGTAAAAACGTGTTTTTCAGCAGAAATAAACATGTTTCTGCAAGTTTGGTCACCCCCATGTAAGTTATGGGGCAGTAACAGCACACTTTTGAAAACGTGTTTTTCAGCCTGAAATAAACGCGTTTTTTCACACAACTGAATCCCTATGTAACTGCAAGACTCAAAAGAGCCCACACACTCAGCTCTTAACCCCAGTGTGCAGAAAGTGTCAAAACATGATTTTCTGCAGAAATAAACATGTTTCTGCAAGTTTGGTCACCCCCATGTAAGTTATGGGGCAGTAACAGCACACTTTTGAAAACGTGTTTTTCAGCCCGAAATAAACGCGTTTTTTCAGACAACTGAATCCCTATGTAACTGCAAGACTCAGAAGAGCCCACACACTCAGCTCTTAACCCCAGTGTGCAGAAAGTGTCAAAACGTGTTTTTCAGCAGAAATAAACATGTTTCTGCAAGTTTGGTCACCCCCATGTAAGTTATGGGGCAGTAACAGCACACTTTTGAAAACGTGTTTTTCAGCCCGAAATAAACGCGTTTTTTCAGACAACTGAATCCCTATGTAACTGCAAGGCTCAAAAGAGCCCACACACTCAGCTCTTAACCCCAGTGTGCAGAAAGTGTCAAAACGTGTTTTTCAGCAGAAATAAACATGTTTCTGCAAGTTTGGTCACCCCCATGTAAGTTATGGGGCAGTAACAGCACACTTTTGAAAACGTGTTTTTCAGCCCGAAATAAACGCGTTTTTTCAGACAACTGAATCCCTATGTAACTGCAAGACTCAGAAGAGCCCACACACTCAGCTCTTAACCCCAGTGTGCAGAAAGTGTCAAAACATGATTTTCAGCAGAAATAAACATGTTTCTGCAAGTTTGGTCAACCCCATGTAAGTTATGGGGCAGTAACAGCACACTTTTGAAAACGTGTTTTTCAGCCCGAAATAAACGCGTTTTTTCAGACAACTGAATCCCTATGTAACTGCAAGGCTCAAAAGAGCCCACACACTCAGCTCTTAACCCCAGTGTGCAGAAAGTGTCAAAACATGATTTTCAGCAGAAATAAACATGTTTCTGCAAGTTTGGTCACCCCCATGTAAGTTATGGGGCAGTAACAGCACACTTTTGAAAACGTGTTTTTCAGCCCGAAATAAACGCGTTTTTTCAGACAACTGAATCCCTATGTAACTGCAAGACTCAGAAGAGCCCACACACTCAGCTCTTAACCCCAGTGTGCAGAAAGTGTCAAAACGTGTTTTTCAGCAGAAATAAACATGTTTCTGCAAGTTTGGTCACCCCCATGTAAGTTATGGGGCAGTAACAGCACACTTTTGAAAACGTGTTTTTCAGCCCGAAATAAACGCGTTTTTTCAGACAACTGAATCCCTATGTAACTGCAAGACTCAGAAGAGCCCACACACTCAGCTCTTAACCCCAGTGTGCAGAAAGTGTCAAAACATGATTTTCAGCAGAAATAAACATGTTTCTGCAAGTTTGGTCACCCCCATGTAAGTTATGGGGCAGTAACAGCACACTTTTGAAAACGTGTTTTTCAGCCCGAAATAAACGCGTTTTTTCAGACAACTGAATCCCTATGTAACTGCAAGACTCAGAAGAGCCCACACACTCAGCTCTTAACCCCAGTGTGCAGAAAGTGTCAAAACGTGTTTTTCAGCAGAAATAAACATGTTTCTGCAAGTTTGGTCACCCCCATGTAAGTTATGGGGCAGTAACAGCACACTTTTGAAAACGTGTTTTTCAGCCCGAAATAAACGCGTTTTTTCAGACAACTGAATCCCTATGTAACTGCAAGACTCAGAAGAGCCCACACACTCAGCTCTTAACCCCAGTGTGCAGAAAGTGTCAAAACGTGTTTTTCAGCAGAAATAAACATGTTTCTGCAAATTTGGTCACCCCCATGTAAGTTATGGGGCAGTAACAGCACACTTTTGAAAACGTGTTTTTCAGCCCGAAATAAACGCGTTTTTTCAGACAACTGAATCCCTATGTAACTGCAAGGCTCAAAAGAGCCCACACACTCAGCTCTTAACCCCAGTGTGCAGAAAGTGTCAAAACGTGTTTTTCAGCAGAAATAAACATGTTTCTGCAAGTTTGGTCACCCCCATGTAAGTTTTGGGGCAGTAACAGCACACTTTTGAAAACGTGTTTTTCAGCCCGAAATAAACGCGTTTTTTCAGACAACTGAATCCCTATGTAACTGCAAGACTCAGAAGAGCCCACACACTCAGCTCTTAACCCCAGTGTGCAGAAAGTGTCAAAACGTGTTTTTCAGCAGAAATAAACATGTTTCTGCAAGTTTGGTCACTCCCATGTAAGTTATGGGGCAGTAACAGCACACTTTTGAAAACGTGTTTTTCAGCCTGAAATAAACACGTTTTTTCAGACAACTGAATCCCTATGTAACTGCAAGACTCAGAAGAGCCCACACACTCAGCTCTTAACCCCAGTGTGCAGAAAGTGTCAAAACATGATTTTCAGCAGAAATAAACATGTTTCTGCAAGTTTGGTCACCCCCATGTAAGTTATGGGGCAGTAACAGCACACTTTTGAAAACGTGTTTTTCAGCCCGAAATAAACGCGTTTTTTCAGACAACTGAATCCCTATGTAACTGCAAGGCTCAAAAGAGCCCACACACTCAGCTCTTAACCCCAGTGTGCAGAAAGTGTCAAAACGTGTTTTTCAGCAGAAATAAACATGTTTCTGCAAGTTTGGTCACCCCAATGTAAGTTATGGGGCAGTAACAGCACACTTTTGAAAACGTGTTTTTCAGCCCGAAATAAACGCGTTTTTTCAGACAACTGAATCCCTATGTAACTGCAAGGCTCAAAAGAGCCCACACACTCAGCTCTTAACCCCAGTGTGCAGAAAGTGTCAAAACATGATTTTCAGCAGAAATAAACATGTTTCTGCAAGTTTGGTCACCCCCATGTAAGTTATGGGGCAGTAACAGCACACTTTTGAAAACGTGTTTTTCAGCCCGAAATAAACGCGTTTTTTCAGACAACTGAATCCCTATGTAACTGCAAGGCTCAAAAGAGCCCACACACTCAGCTCTTAACCCCAGTGTGCAGAAAGTGTCAAAACGTGTTTTTCAGCAGAAATAAACATGTTTCTGCAAGTTTGGTCACCCCCATGTAAGTTATGGGGCAGTAACAGCACACTTTTGAAAACGTGTTTTTCAGCCCGAAATAAACGCGTTTTTTCAGACAACTGAATCCCTATGTAACTGCAAGGCTCAAAAGAGCCCACACACTCAGCTCTTAACCCCAGTGTGCAGAAAGTGTCAAAACGTGTTTTTCAGCAGAAATAAACATGTTTCTGCAAGTTTGGTCACCCCCATGTAAGTTATGGGGCAGTAACAGCACACTTTTGAAAACGTGTTTTTCAGCCCGAAATAAACGCGTTTTTTCAGACAACTGAATCCCTATGTAACTGCAAGACTCAGAAGAGCCCACACACTCAGCTCTTAACCCCAGTGTGCAGAAAGTGTCAAAACATGATTTTCAGCAGAAATAAACATGTTTCTGCAAGTTTGGTCACCCCCATGTAAGTTATGGGGCAGTAACAGCACACTTTTGAAAACGTGTTTTTCAGCCCGAAATAAACGCGTTTTTTCAGACAACTGAATCCCTATGTAACTGCAAGACTCAGAAGAGCCCACACACTCAGCTCTTAACCCCAGTGTGCAGAAAGTGTCAAAACGTGTTTTTCAGCAGAAATAAACATGTTTCTGCAAGTTTGGTCACCCCCATGTAAGTTATGGGGCAGTAACAGCACACTTTTGAAAACGTGTTTTTCAGCCCGAAATAAACGCGTTTTTTCAGACAACTGAATCCCTATGTAACTGCAAGACTCAGAAGAGCCCACACACTCAGCTCTTAACCCCAGTGTGCAGAAAGTGTCAAAACGTGATTTTCAGCAGAAATAAACATGTTTCTGCAAGTTTGGTCACCCCCATGTAAGTTATGGGGCAGTAACAGCACACTTTTGAAAACGTGTTTTTCAGCCCGAAATAAACGCGTTTTTTCAGACAACTGAATCCCTATGTAACTGCAAGACTCAGAAGAGCCCACACACTCAGCTCTTAATCCCAGTGTGCAGAAAGTGTCAAAACGTGTTTTTCAGCAGAAATAAACATGTTTCTGCAAGTTTGGTCACCCCCATGTAAGTTATGGGGCAGTAACAGCACACTTTTGAAAACGTGTTTTTCAGCCCGAAATAAACGCGTTTTTTCAGACAACTGAATCCCTATGTAACTGCAAGGCTCAAAAGAGCCCACACACTCAGCTCTTAACCCCAGTGTGCAGAAAGTGTCAAAACATGATTTTCAGCAGAAATAAACATGTTTCTGCAAGTTTGGTCACCCCCATGTAAGTTATGGGGCAGTAACAGCACACTTTTGAAAACGTGTTTTTCAGCCCGAAATAAACGCGTTTTTTCAGACAACTGAATCCCTATGTAACTGCAAGACTCAGAAGAGCCCACACACTCAGCTCTTAACCCCAGTGTGCAGAAAGTGTCAAAACGTGTTTTTCAGCAGAAATAAACATGTTTCTGCAAGTTTGGTCACCCCCATGTAAGTTATGGGGCAGTAACAGCACACTTTTGAAAACGTGTTTTTCAGCCCGAAATAAACGCGTTTTTTCAGACAACTGAATCCCTATGTAACTGCAAGGCTCAAAAGAGCCCACACACTCAGCTCTTAACCCCAGTGTGCAGAAAGTGTCAAAACGTGTTTTTCAGCAGAAATAAACATGTTTCTGCAAGTTTGGTCACCCCCATGTAAGTTATGGGGCAGTAACAGCACACTTTTGAAAACGTGTTTTTCAGCCCGAAATAAACGCGTTTTTTCAGACAACTGAATCCCTATGTAACTGCAAGACTCAGAAGAGCCCACACACTCAGCTCTTAACCCCAGTGTGCAGAAAGTGACAAAACATGATTTTCAGCAGAAATAAACATGTTTCTGCAAGTTTGGTCACCCCCATGTAAGTTATGGGGCAGTAACAGCTCACTTTTGAAAACGTGTTTTTCAGCCCGAAATAAACGCGTTTTTTCAGACAACTGAATCCCTATGTAAGTGCAAGGCTCAAAAGAGCCCACACACTCAGCTCTTAACCCCAGTGTGCAGAAAGTGTCAAAACGTGTTTTTCAGCAGAAATAAACATGTTTCTGCAAGTTTGGTCACCCCAATGTAAGTTATGGGGCAGTAACAGCACACTTTTGAAAACGTGTTTTTCAGCCCGAAATAAACGCGTTTTTTCAGACAACTGAATCCCTATGTAACTGCAAGGCTCAAAAGAGCCCACACACTCAGCTCTTAACCCCAGTGTGCAGAAAGTGTCAAAACATGATTTTCAGCAGAAATAAACATGTTTCTGCAAGTTTGGTCACCCCCATGTAAGTTATGGGGCAGTAACAGCACACTTTTGAAAACGTGTTTTTCAGCCCGAAATAAACGCGTTTTTTCAGACAACTGAATCCCTATGTAACTGCAAGACTCAGAAGAGCCCACACACTCAGCTCTTAACCCCAGTGTGCAGAAAGTGTCAAAACGTGTTTTTCAGCAGAAATAAACATGTTTCTGCAAGTTTGGTCACTCCCATGTAAGTTATGGGGCAGTAACAGCACACTTTTGAAAACGTGTTTTTCAGCCTGAAATAAACACGTTTTTTCAGACAACTGAATCCCTATGTAACTGCAAGACTCAGAAGAGCCCACACACTCAGCTCTTAACCCCAGTGTGCAGAAAGTGTCAAAACATGATTTTCAGCAGAAATAAACATGTTTCTGCAAGTTTGGTCACCCCCATGTAAGTTATGGGGCAGTAACAGCACACTTTTGAAAACGTGTTTTTCAGCCCGAAATAAACGCGTTTTTTCAGACAACTGAATCCCTATGTAACTGCAAGGCTCAAAAGAGCCCACACACTCAGCTCTTAACCCCAGTGTGCAGAAAGTGTCAAAACGTGTTTTTCAGCAGAAATAAACATGTTTCTGCAAGTTTGGTCACCCCCATGTAAGTTATGGGGCAGTAACAGCACACTTTTGAAAACGTGTTTTTCAGCCCGAAATAAACGCGTTTTTTCAGACAACTGAATCCCTATGTAACTGCAAGGCTCAAAAGAGCCCACACACTCAGCTCTTAACCCCAGTGTGCAGAAAGTGTCAAAACGTGTTTTTCAGCAGAAATAAACATGTTTCTGCAAGTTTGGTCACCCCCATGTAAGTTATGGGGCAGTAACAGCACACTTTTGAAAACGTGTTTTTCAGCCCGAAATAAACGCGTTTTTTCAGACAACTGAATCCCTATGTAACTGCAAGACTCAGAAGAGCCCACACACTCAGCTCTTAACCCCAGTGTGCAGAAAGTGTCAAAACGTGTTTTTCAGCAGAAATAAACATGTTTCTGCAAGTTTGGTCACCCCCATGTAAGTTATGGGGCAGTAACAGCACACTTTTGAAAACGTGTTTTTCAGCCCGAAATAAACGCGTTTTTTCAGACAACTGAATCCCTATGTAACTGCAAGACTCAGAAGAGCCCACACACTCAGCTCTTAACCCCAGTGTGCAGAAAGTGTCAAAACGTGATTTTCAGCAGAAATAAACATGTTTCTGCAAGTTTGGTCACCCCCATGTAAGTTATGGGGCAGTAACAGCACACTTTTGAAAACGTGTTTTTCAGCCCGAAATAAACGCGTTTTTTCAGACAACTGAATCCCTATGTAACTGCAAGACTCAGAAGAGCCCACACACTCAGCTCTTAATCCCAGTGTGCAGAAAGTGTCAAAACGTGTTTTTCAGCAGAAATAAACATGTTTCTGCAAGTTTGGTCACCCCCATGTAAGTTATGGGGCAGTAACAGCACACTTTTGAAAACGTGTTTTTCAGCCCGAAATAAACGCGTTTTTTCAGACAACTGAATCCCTATGTAACTGCAAGGCTCAAAAGAGCCCACACACTCAGCTCTTAACCCCAGTGTGCAGAAAGTGTCAAAACATGATTTTCAGCAGAAATAAACATGTTTCTGCAAGTTTGGTCACCCCCATGTAAGTTATGGGGCAGTAACAGCACACTTTTGAAAACGTGTTTTTCAGCCCGAAATAAACGCGTTTTTTCAGACAACTGAATCCCTATGTAACTGCAAGACTCAGAAGAGCCCACACACTCAGCTCTTAACCCCAGTGTGCAGAAAGTGTCAAAACGTGTTTTTCAGCAGAAATAAACATGTTTCTGCAAGTTTGGTCACCCCCATGTAAGTTATGGGGCAGTAACAGCACACTTTTGAAAACGTGTTTTTCAGCCCGAAATAAACGCGTTTTTTCAGACAACTGAATCCCTATGTAACTGCAAGGCTCAAAAGAGCCCACACACTCAGCTCTTAACCCCAGTGTGCAGAAAGTGTCAAAACGTGTTTTTCAGCAGAAATAAACATGTTTCTGCAAGTTTGGTCACCCCCATGTAAGTTATGGGGCAGTAACAGCACACTTTTGAAAACGTGTTTTTCAGCCCGAAATAAACGCGTTTTTTCAGACAACTGAATCCCTATGTAACTGCAAGACTCAGAAGAGCCCACACACTCAGCTCTTAACCCCAGTGTGCAGAAAGTGACAAAACATGATTTTCAGCAGAAATAAACATGTTTCTGCAAGTTTGGTCACCCCCATGTAAGTTATGGGGCAGTAACAGCTCACTTTTGAAAACGTGTTTTTCAGCCCGAAATAAACGCGTTTTTTCAGACAACTGAATCCCTATGTAAGTGCAAGGCTCAAAAGAGCCCACACACTCAGCTCTTAACCCCAGTGTGCAGAAAGTGTCAAAACGTGTTTTTCAGCAGAAATAAACATGTTTCTGCAAGTTTGGTCACCCCCATGTAAGTTATGGGGCAGTAACAGCACACTTTTGAAAACGTGTTTTTCAGCCCGAAATAAACGCGTTTTTTCAGACAACTGAATCCCTATGTAACTGCAAGACTCAGAAGAGCCCACACACTCAGCTCTTAATCCCAGTGTGCAGAAAGTGTCAAAACGTGTTTTTCAGCAGAAATAAACATGTTTCTGCAAGTTTGGTCACCCCCATGTAAGTTATGGGGCAGTAACAGCACACTTTTGAAAACGTGTTTTTCAGCCCGAAATAAACGCGTTTTTTCAGACAACTGAATCCCTATGTAACTGCAAGGCTCAAAAGAGCCCACACACTCAGCTCTTAACCCCAGTGTGCAGAAAGTGTCAAAACATGATTTTCAGCAGAAATAAACATGTTTCTGCAAGTTTGGTCACCCCCATGTAAGTTATGGGGCAGTAACAGCACACTTTTGAAAACGTGTTTTTCAGCCCGAAATAAACGCGTTTTTTCAGACAACTGAATCCCTATGTAACTGCAAGACTCAGAAGAGCCCACACACTCAGCTCTTAACCCCAGTGTGCAGAAAGTGTCAAAACGTGTTTTTCAGCAGAAATAAACATGTTTCTGCAAGTTTGGTCACCCCCATGTAAGTTATGGGGCAGTAACAGCACACTTTTGAAAACGTGTTTTTCAGCCCGAAATAAACGCGTTTTTTCAGACAACTGAATCCCTATGTAACTGCAAGGCTCAAAAGAGCCCACACACTCAGCTCTTAACCCCAGTGTGCAGAAAGTGTCAAAACGTGTTTTTCAGCAGAAATAAACATGTTTCTGCAAGTTTGGTCACCCCCATGTAAGTTATGGGGCAGTAACAGCACACTTTTGAAAACGTGTTTTTCAGCCCGAAATAAACGCGTTTTTTCAGACAACTGAATCCCTATGTAACTGCAAGACTCAGAAGAGCCCACACACTCAGCTCTTAACCCCAGTGTGCAGAAAGTGACAAAACATGATTTTCAGCAGAAATAAACATGTTTCTGCAAGTTTGGTCACCCCCATGTAAGTTATGGGGCAGTAACAGCTCACTTTTGAAAACGTGTTTTTCAGCCCGAAATAAACGCGTTTTTTCAGACAACTGAATCCCTATGTAACTGCAAGACTCAGAAGAGCCCACACACTCAGCTCTTAACCCCAGTGTGCAGAAAGTGTCAAAACGTGTTTTTCAGCAGAAATAAACATGTTTCTGCAAGTTTGGTCACCCCCATGTAAGTTATGGGGCAGTAACAGCACACTTTTGAAAACGTGTTTTTCAGCCCGAAATAAACGCGTTTTTTCAGACAACTGAATCCCTATGTAACTGCAAGACTCAGAAGAGCCCACACACTCAGCTCTTAACCCCAGTGTGCAGAAAGTGTCAAAACGTGTTTTTCAGCAGAAATAAACATGTTTCTGCAAGTTTGGTCACCCCCATGTAAGTTATGGGGCAGTAACAGCACACTTTTGAAAACGTGTTTTTCAGCCCGAAATAAACGCGTTTTTTCAGACAACTGAATCCCTATGTAAGTGCAAGGCTCAAAAGAGCCCACACACTCAGCTCTTAACCCCAGTGTGCAGAAAGTGTCAAAACGTGTTTTTCAGCAGAAATAAACATGTTTCTGCAAGTTTGGTCACCCCCATGTAAGTTATGGGGCAGTAACAGCACACTTTTGAAAACGTGTTTTTCAGCCCGAAATAAACGCGTTTTTTCAGACAACTGAATCCCTATGTAACTGCAAGACTCAGAAGAGCCCACACACTCAGCTCTTAACCCCAGTGTGCAGAAAGTGTCAAAACGTGTTTTTCAGCAGAAATAAACATGTTTCTGCAAGTTTGGTCACCCCCATGTAAGTTTTGGGGCAGTAACAGCACACTTTTGAAAACGTGTTTTTCAGCCCGAAATAAACGCGTTTTTTCAGACAACTGAATCCCTATGTAACTGCAAGACTCAGAAGAGCCCACACACTCAGCTCTTAACCCCAGTGTGCAGAAAGTGTCAAAACGTGTTTTTCAGCAGAAATAAACATGTTTCTGCAAGTTTGGTCACTCCCATGTAAGTTATGGGGCAGTAACAGCACACTTTTGAAAACGTGTTTTTCAGCCTGAAATAAACACGTTTTTTCAGACAACTGAATCCCTATGTAACTGCAAGACTCAGAAGAGCCCACACACTCAGCTCTTAACCCCAGTGTGCAGAAAGTGTCAAAACATGATTTTCAGCAGAAATAAACATGTTTCTGCAAGTTTGGTCACCCCCATGTAAGTTATGGGGCAGTAACAGCACACTTTTGAAAACGTGTTTTTCAGCCCGAAATAAACGCGTTTTTTCAGACAACTGAATCCCTATGTAACTGCAAGGCTCAAAAGAGCCCACACACTCAGCTCTTAACCCCAGTGTGCAGAAAGTGTCAAAACGTGTTTTTCAGCAGAAATAAACATGTTTCTGCAAGTTTGGTCACCCCCATGTAAGTTATGGGGCAGTAACAGCACACTTTTGAAAACGTGTTTTTCAGCCCGAAATAAACGCGTTTTTTCAGACAACTGAATCCCTATGTAACTGCAAGGCTCAAAAGAGCCCACACACTCAGCTCTTAACCCCAGTGTGCAGAAAGTGTCAAAACGTGTTTTTCAGCAGAAATAAACATGTTTCTGCAAGTTTGGTCACCCCCATGTAAGTTATGGGGCAGTAACAGCACACTTTTGAAAACGTGTTTTTCAGCCCGAAATAAACGCGTTTTTTCAGACAACTGAATCCCTATGTAACTGCAAGACTCAGAAGAGCCCACACACTCAGCTCTTAACCCCAGTGTGCAGAAAGTGTCAAAACATGATTTTCAGCAGAAATAAACATGTTTCTGCAAGTTTGGTCACCCCCATGTAAGTTATGGGGCAGTAACAGCACACTTTTGAAAACGTGTTTTTCAGCCCGAAATAAACGCGTTTTTTCAGACAACTGAATCCCTATGTAACTGCAAGACTCAGAAGAGCCCACACACTCAGCTCTTAACCCCAGTGTGCAGAAAGTGTCAAAACGTGTTTTTCAGCAGAAATAAACATGTTTCTGCAAGTTTGGTCACCCCCATGTAAGTTATGGGGCAGTAACAGCACACTTTTGAAAACGTGTTTTTCAGCCCGAAATAAACGCGTTTTTTCAGACAACTGAATCCCTATGTAACTGCAAGACTCAGAAGAGCCCACACACTCAGCTCTTAACCCCAGTGTGCAGAAAGTGTCAAAACGTGATTTTCAGCAGAAATAAACATGTTTCTGCAAGTTTGGTCACCCCCATGTAAGTTATGGGGCAGTAACAGCACACTTTTGAAAACGTGTTTTTCAGCCCGAAATAAACGCGTTTTTTCAGACAACTGAATCCCTATGTAACTGCAAGACTCAGAAGAGCCCACACACTCAGCTCTTAATCCCAGTGTGCAGAAAGTGTCAAAACGTGTTTTTCAGCAGAAATAAACATGTTTCTGCAAGTTTGGTCACCCCCATGTAAGTTATGGGGCAGTAACAGCACACTTTTGAAAACGTGTTTTTCAGCCCGAAATAAACGCATTTTTTCAGACAACTGAATCCCTATGTAACTGCAAGGCTCAAAAGAGCCCACACACTCAGCTCTTAACCCCAGTGTGCAGAAAGTGTCAAAACATGATTTTCAGCAGAAATAAACATGTTTCTGCAAGTTTGGTCACCCCCATGTAAGTTATGGGGCAGTAACAGCACACTTTTGAAAACGTGTTTTTCAGCCCGAAATAAACGCGTTTTTTCAGACAACTGAATCCCTATGTAACTGCAAGACTCAGAAGAGCCCACACACTCAGCTCTTAATCCCAGTGTGCAGAAAGTGTCAAAACGTGTTTTTCAGCAGAAATAAACATGTTTCTGCAAGTTTGGTCACCCCCATGTAAGTTATGGGGCAGTAACAGCACACTTTTGAAAACGTGTTTTTCAGCCCGAAATAAACGCGTTTTTTCAGACAACTGAATCCCTATGTAACTGCAAGGCTCAAAAGAGCCCACACACTCAGCTCTTAACCCCAGTGTGCAGAAAGTGTCAAAACGTGTTTTTCAGCAGAAATAAACATGTTTCTGCAAGTTTGGTCACCCCCATGTAAGTTATGGGGCAGTAACAGCACACTTTTGAAAACGTGTTTTTCAGCCCGAAATAAACGCGTTTTTTCAGACAACTGAATCCCTATGTAACTGCAAGACTCAGAAGAGCCCACACACTCAGCTCTTAACCCCAGTGTGCAGAAAGTGACAAAACATGATTTTCAGCAGAAATAAACATGTTTCTGCAAGTTTGGTCACCCCCATGTAAGTTATGGGGCAGTAACAGCACACTTTTGAAAACGTGTTTTTCAGCCCGAAATAAACGCGTTTTTTCAGACAACTGAATCCCTATGTAACTGCAAGACTCAGAAGAGCCCACACACTCAGCTCTTAACCCCAGTGTGCAGAAAGTGTCAAAACGTGTTTTTCAGCAGAAATAAACATGTTTCTGCAAGTTTGGTCACCCCCATGTAAGTTATGGGGCAGTAACAGCACACTTTTGAAAACGTGTTTTTCAGCCCGAAATAAACGCGTTTTTTCAGACAACTGAATCCCTATGTAACTGCAAGACTCAGAAGAGCCCACACACTCAGCTCTTAACCCCAGTGTGCAGAAAGTGTCAAAACGTGTTTTTCAGCAGAAATAAACATGTTTCCTCAAGTTTGGTCACCCCCATGTAAGTTATGGGGCAGTAACAGCACACTTTTGAAAACGTGTTTTTCAGCCCGAAATAAACGCGTTTTTTCAGACAACTGAATCCCTATGTAACTGCAAGACTCAGAAGAGCCCACACACTCAGCTCTTAACCCCAGTGTGCAGAAAGTGTCAAAACGTGTTTTTCAGCAGAAATAAACATGTTTCTGCAAGTTTGGTCACCCCCATGTAAGTTATGGGGCAGTAACAGCACACTTTTGAAAACGTGTTTTTCAGCCCGAAATAAACGCGTTTTTTCAGACAACTGAATCCCTATGTAACTGCAAGGCTCAAAAGAGCCCACACACTCAGCTCTTAACCCCAGTGTGCAGAAAGTGTCAAAACATGATTTTCAGCAGAAATAAACATGTTTCTGCAAGTTTGGTCACCCCCATGTAAGTTATGGGGCAGTAACAGCACACTTTTGAAAACGTGTTTTTCAGCCCGAAATAAACGCGTTTTTTCAGACAACTGAATCCCTATGTAACTGCAAGACTCAGAAGAGCCCACACACTCAGCTCTTAACCCCAGTGTGCAGAAAGTGTCAAAACGTGTTTTTCAGCAGAAATAAACATGTTTCTGCAAGTTTGGTCACCCCCATGTAAGTTATGGGGCAGTAACAGCACACTTTTGAAAACGTGTTTTTCAGCCCGAAATAAACGCGTTTTTTCAGACAACTGAATCCCTATGTAAGTGCAAGGCTCAAAAGAGCCCACACACTCAGCTCTTAACCCCAGTGTGCAGAAAGTGTCAAAACGTGTTTTTCAGCAGAAATAAACATGTTTCTGCAAGTTTGGTCACCCCCATGTAAGTTATGGGGCAGTAACAGCACACTTTTGAAAACGTGTTTTTCAGCCCGAAATAAACGCGTTTTTTCAGACAACTGAATCCCTATGTAACTGCAAGACTCAGAAGAGCCCACACACTCAGCTCTTAACCCCAGTGTGCAGAAAGTGTCAAAACGTGTTTTTCAGCAGAAATAAACATGTTTCTGCAAATTTGGTCACCCCCATGTAAGTTATGGGGCAGTAACAGCACACTTTTGAAAACGTGTTTTTCAGCCCGAAATAAACGCGTTTTTTCAGACAACTGAATCCCTATGTAACTGCAAGGCTCAAAAGAGCCCACACACTCAGCTCTTAACCCCAGTGTGCAGAAAGTGTCAAAACGTGTTTTTCAGCAGAAATAAACATGTTTCTGCAAGTTTGGTCACCCCCATGTAAGTTTTGGGGCAGTAACAGCACACTTTTGAAAACGTGTTTTTCAGCCCGAAATAAACGCGTTTTTTCAGACAACTGAATCCCTATGTAACTGCAAGACTCAGAAGAGCCCACACACTCAGCTCTTAACCCCAGTGTGCAGAAAGTGTCAAAACGTGTTTTTCAGCAGAAATAAACATGTTTCTGCAAGTTTGGTCACTCCCATGTAAGTTATGGGGCAGTAACAGCACACTTTTGAAAACGTGTTTTTCAGCCTGAAATAAACACGTTTTTTCAGACAACTGAATCCCTATGTAACTGCAAGACTCAGAAGAGCCCACACACTCAGCTCTTAACCCCAGTGTGCAGAAAGTGTCAAAACATGATTTTCAGCAGAAATAAACATGTTTCTGCAAGTTTGGTCACCCCCATGTAAGTTATGGGGCAGTAACAGCACACTTTTGAAAACGTGTTTTTCAGCCCGAAATAAACGCGTTTTTTCAGACAACTGAATCCCTATGTAACTGCAAGGCTCAAAAGAGCCCACACACTCAGCTCTTAACCCCAGTGTGCAGAAAGTGTCAAAACGTGTTTTTCAGCAGAAATAAACATGTTTCTGCAAGTTTGGTCACCCCAATGTAAGTTATGGGGCAGTAACAGCACACTTTTGAAAACGTGTTTTTCAGCCCGAAATAAACGCGTTTTTTCAGACAACTGAATCCCTATGTAACTGCAAGGCTCAAAAGAGCCCACACACTCAGCTCTTAACCCCAGTGTGCAGAAAGTGTCAAAACATGATTTTCAGCAGAAATAAACATGTTTCTGCAAGTTTGGTCACCCCCATGTAAGTTATGGGGCAGTAACAGCACACTTTTGAAAACGTGTTTTTCAGCCCGAAATAAACGCGTTTTTTCAGACAACTGAATCCCTATGTAACTGCAAGACTCAGAAGAGCCCACACACTCAGCTCTTAACCCCAGTGTGCAGAAAGTGTCAAAACGTGTTTTTCAGCAGAAATAAACATGTTTCTGCAAGTTTGGTCACTCCCATGTAAGTTATGGGGCAGTAACAGCACACTTTTGAAAACGTGTTTTTCAGCCTGAAATAAACACGTTTTTTCAGACAACTGAATCCCTATGTAACTGCAAGACTCAGAAGAGCCCACACACTCAGCTCTTAACCCCAGTGTGCAGAAAGTGTCAAAACATGATTTTCAGCAGAAATAAACATGTTTCTGCAAGTTTGGTCACCCCCATGTAAGTTATGGGGCAGTAACAGCACACTTTTGAAAACGTGTTTTTCAGCCCGAAATAAACGCGTTTTTTCAGACAACTGAATCCCTATGTAACTGCAAGGCTCAAAAGAGCCCACACACTCAGCTCTTAACCCCAGTGTGCAGAAAGTGTCAAAACGTGTTTTTCAGCAGAAATAAACATGTTTCTGCAAGTTTGGTCACCCCCATGTAAGTTATGGGGCAGTAACAGCACACTTTTGAAAACGTGTTTTTCAGCCCGAAATAAACGCGTTTTTTCAGACAACTGAATCCCTATGTAACTGCAAGGCTCAAAAGAGCCCACACACTCAGCTCTTAACCCCAGTGTGCAGAAAGTGTCAAAACGTGTTTTTCAGCAGAAATAAACATGTTTCTGCAAGTTTGGTCACCCCCATGTAAGTTATGGGGCAGTAACAGCACACTTTTGAAAACGTGTTTTTCAGCCCGAAATAAACGCGTTTTTTCAGACAACTGAATCCCTATGTAACTGCAAGACTCAGAAGAGCCCACACACTCAGCTCTTAACCCCAGTGTGCAGAAAGTGTCAAAACATGATTTTCAGCAGAAATAAACATGTTTCTGCAAGTTTGGTCACCCCCATGTAAGTTATGGGGCAGTAACAGCACACTTTTGAAAACGTGTTTTTCAGCCCGAAATAAACGCGTTTTTTCAGACAACTGAATCCCTATGTAACTGCAAGACTCAGAAGAGCCCACACACTCAGCTCTTAATCCCAGTGTGCAGAAAGTGTCAAAACGTGTTTTTCAGCAGAAATAAACATGTTTCTGCAAGTTTGGTCACCCCCATGTAAGTTATGGGGCAGTAACAGCACACTTTTGAAAACGTGTTTTTCAGCCCGAAATAAACGCGTTTTTTCAGACAACTGAATCCCTATGTAACTGCAAGGCTCAAAAGAGCCCACACACTCAGCTCTTAACCCCAGTGTGCAGAAAGTGTCAAAACATGATTTTCAGCAGAAATAAACATGTTTCTGCAAGTTTGGTCACCCCCATGTAAGTTATGGGGCAGTAACAGCACACTTTTGAAAACGTGTTTTTCAGCCCGAAATAAACGCGTTTTTTCAGACAACTGAATCCCTATGTAACTGCAAGACTCAGAAGAGCCCACACACTCAGCTCTTAATCCCAGTGTGCAGAAAGTGTCAAAACGTGTTTTTCAGCAGAAATAAACATGTTTCTGCAAGTTTGGTCACCCCCATGTAAGTTATGGGGCAGTAACAGCACACTTTTGAAAACGTGTTTTTCAGCCCGAAATAAACGCGTTTTTTCAGACAACTGAATCCCTATGTAACTGCAAGGCTCAAAAGAGCCCACACACTCAGCTCTTAACCCCAGTGTGCAGAAAGTGTCAAAACGTGTTTTTCAGCAGAAATAAACATGTTTCTGCAAGTTTGGTCACCCCCATGTAAGTTATGGGGCAGTAACAGCACACTTTTGAAAACGTGTTTTTCAGCCCGAAATAAACGCGTTTTTTCAGACAACTGAATCCCTATGTAACTGCAAGACTCAGAAGAGCCCACACACTCAGCTCTTAACCCCAGTGTGCAGAAAGTGACAAAACATGATTTTCAGCAGAAATAAACATGTTTCTGCAAGTTTGGTCACCCCCATGTAAGTTATGGGGCAGTAACAGCACACTTTTGAAAACGTGTTTTTCAGCCCGAAATAAACGCGTTTTTTCAGACAACTGAATCCCTATGTAACTGCAAGACTCAGAAGAGCCCACACACTCAGCTCTTAACCCCAGTGTGCAGAAAGTGTCAAAACGTGTTTTTCATCAGAAATAAACATGTTTCTGCAAGTTTGGTCAACCCCATGTAAGTTATGGGGCAGTAACAGCACACTTTTGAAAACGTGTTTTTCAGCCCGAAATAAACGCGTTTTTTCAGACAACTGAATCCCTATGTAACTGCAAGGCTCAAAAGAGCCCACACACTCAGCTCTTAACCCCAGTGTGCAGAAAGTGTCAAAACATGTTTTTCAGCAGAAATAAACATGTTTCTGCAAGTTTGGTCACCCCCATGTAAGTTATGGGGCAGTAACAGCACACTTTTGAAAACGTGTTTTTCAGCCCGAAATAAACGCGTTTTTTCAGACAACTGAATCCCTATGTAACTGCAAGGCTCAAAAGAGCCCACACACTCAGCTCTTAACCCCAGTGTGCAGAAAGTGTCAAAACGTGTTTTTCAGCAGAAATAAACATGTTTCTGCAAGTTTGGTCACCCCCATGTAAGTTATGGGGCAGTAACAGCACACTTTTGAAAACGTGTTTTTCAGCCCGAAATAAACGCGTTTTTTCAGACAACTGAATCCCTATGTAACTGCAAGACTCAGAAGAGCCCACACACTCAGCTCTTAACCCCAGTGTGCAGAAAGTGTCAAAACATGATTTTCAGCAGAAATAAACATGTTTCTGCAAGTTTGGTCACCCCCATGTAAGTTATGGGGCAGTAACAGCACACTTTTGAAAACGTGTTTTTCAGCCCGAAATAAACGCGTTTTTTCAGACAACTGAATCCCTATGTAACTGCAAGACTCAGAAGAGCCCACACACTCAGCTCTTAACCCCAGTGTGCAGAAAGTGTCAAAACGTGTTTTTCAGCAGAAATAAACATGTTTCTGCAAGTTTGGTCACCCCCATGTAAGTTATGGGGCAGTAACAGCACACTTTTGAAAACGTGTTTTTCAGCCCGAAATAAACGCGTTTTTTCAGACAACTGAATCCCTATGTAACTGCAAGACTCAGAAGAGCCCACACACTCAGCTCTTAACCCCAGTGTGCAGAAAGTGTCAAAACGTGTTTTTCAGCAGAAATAAACATGTTTCTGCAAGTTTGGTCACCCCCATGTAAGTTATGGGGCAGTAACAGCACACTTTTGAAAACGTGTTTTTCAGCCCGAAATAAACGCGTTTTTTCAGACAACTGAATCCCTATGTAACTGCAAGGCTCAAAAGAGCCCACACACTCAGCTCTTAACCCCAGTGTGCAGAAAGTGTCAAAACATGATTTTCAGCAGAAATAAACATGTTTCTGCAAGTTTGGTCACCCCCATGTAAGTTATGGGGCAGTAACAGCACACTTTTGAAAACGTGTTTTTCAGCCCGAAATAAACGCGTTTTTTCAGACAACTGAATCCCTATGTAACTGCAAGACTCAGAAGAGCCCACACACTCAGCTCTTAACCCCAGTGTGCAGAAAGTGTCAAAACGTGTTTTTCAGCAGAAATAAACATGTTTCTGCAACTTTGGTCACCCCCATGTAAGTTATGGGGCAGTAACAGCACACTTTTGAAAACGTGTTTTTCAGCCCGAAATAAACGCGTTTTTTCAGACAACTGAATCCCTATGTAACTGCAAGACTCAGAAGAGCCCACACACTCAGCTCTTAACCCCAGTGTGCAGAAAGTGACAAAACATGATTTTCAGCAGAAATAAACATGTTTCTGCAAGTTTGGTCACCCCCATGTAAGTTATGGGGCAGTAACAGCACACTTTTGAAAACGTGTTTTTCAGCCCGAAATAAACGCGTTTTTTCAGACAACTGAATCCCTATGTAACTGCAAGACTCAGAAGAGCCCACACACTCAGCTCTTAACCCCAGTGTGCAGAAAGTGTCAAAACGTGTTTTTCAGCAGAAATAAACATGTTTCTGCAAGTTTGGTCACCCCCATGTAAGTTATGGGGCAGTAACAGCACACTTTTGAAAACGTGTTTTTCAGCCTGAAATAAACACGTTTTTTCACACAACTGAATCCCTATGTAACTGCAAGACTCAAAAGAGCCCACACACTCAGCTCTTAACCCCAGTGTGCAGAAAGTGTCAAAACATGATTTTCAGCAGAAATAAACATGTTTCTGCAAGTTTGGTCACCCCCATGTAAGTTATGGGGCAGTAACAGCACACTTTTGAAAACGTGTTTTTCAGCCCGAAATAAACGCGTTTTTTCAGACAACTGAATCCCTATGTAACTGCAAGACTCAGAAGAGCCCACACACTCAGCTCTTAACCCCAGTGTGCAGAAAGTGTCAAAACGTGTTTTTCAGCAGAAATAAACATGTTTCTGCAAGTTTGGACACCCCCATGTAAGTTATGGGGCAGTAACAGCACACTTTTGAAAACGTGTTTTTCAGCCCGAAATAAACGCGTTTTTTCAGACAACTGAATCCCTATGTAACTGCAAGGCTCAAAAGAGCCCACACACTCAGCTCTTAACCCCAGTGTGCAGAAAGTGTCAAAACGTGTTTTTCAGCAGAAATAAACATGTTTCTGCAAGTTTGGTCACCCCCATGTAAGTTATGGGGCAGTAACAGCACACTTTTGAAAACGTGTTTTTCAGCCCGAAATAAACGCGTTTTTTCAGACAACTGAATCCCTATGTAACTGCAAGACTCAGAAGAGCCCACACACTCAGCTCTTAACCCCAGTGTGCAGAAAGTGTCAAAACGTGTTTTTCAGCAGAAATAAACATGTTTCTGCAAGTTTGGTCACCCCCATGTAAGTTATGGGGCAGTAACAGCACACTTTTGAAAACGTGTTTTTCAGCCCGAAATAAACGCGTTTTTTCAGACAACTGAATCCCTATGTAACTGCAAGGCTCAAAAGAGCCCACACACTCAGCTCTTAACCCCAGTGTGCAGAAAGTGTCAAAACATGATTTTCAGCAGAAATAAACATGTTTCTGCAAGTTTGGTCACCCCCATGTAAGTTATGGGGCAGTAACAGCACACTTTTGAAAACGTGTTTTTCAGCCCGAAATAAACGCGTTTTTTCAGACAACTGAATCCCTATGTAACTGCAAGACTCAGAAGAGCCCACACACTCAGCTCTTAACCCCAGTGTGCAGAAAGTGTCAAAACGTGTTTTTCAGCAGAAATAAACATGTTTCTGCAAGTTTGGTCACCCCCATGTAAGTTATGGGGCAGTAACAGCACACTTTTGAAAACGTGTTTTTCAGCCCGAAATAAACGCGTTTTTTCAGACAACTGAATCCCTATGTAAGTGCAAGGCTCAAAAGAGCCCACACACTCAGCTCTTAACCCCAGTGTGCAGAAAGTGTCAAAACGTGTTTTTCAGCAGAAATAAACATGTTTCTGCAAGTTTGGTCACCCCCATGTAAGTTATGGGGCAGTAACAGCACACTTTTGAAAACGTGTTTTTCAGCCCGAAATAAACGCGTTTTTTCAGACAACTGAATCCCTATGTAACTGCAAGACTCAGAAGAGCCCACACACTCAGCTCTTAACCCCAGTGTGCAGAAAGTGTCAAAACGTGTTTTTCAGCAGAAATAAACATGTTTCTGCAAATTTGGTCTATCCCATGTAAGTTATGGGGCAGTAACAGCACACTTTTGAAAACGTGTTTTTCAGCCCGAAATAAACGCGTTTTTTCAGACAACTGAATCCCTATGTAACTGCATGGCTCAAAAGAGCCCACACACTCAGCTCTTAACCCCAGTGTGCAGAAAGTGTCAAAACATGATTTTCAGCAGAAATAAACATGTTTCTGCAAGTTTGGTCACCCCCATGTAAGTTATGGGGCAGTAACAGCACACTTTTGAAAACGTGTTTTTCAGCCCGAAATAAACGCGTTTTTTTCAGACAACTGAATCCCTATGTAACTGCAAGACTCAGAAGAGCCCACACACTCAGCTCTTAACCCCAGTGTGCAGAAAGTGTCAAAACGTGTTTTTCAGCAGAAATAAACATGTTTCTGCAAGTTTGGTCACCCCCATGTAAGTTATGGGGCAGTAACAGCACACTTTTGAAAACGTGTTTTTCAGCCCGAAATAAACGCGTTTTTTCAGACAACTGAATCCCTATGTAACTGCAAGGCTCAAAAGAGCCCACACACTCAGCTCTTAACCCCAGTGTGCAGAAAGTGTCAAAACGTGTTTTTCAGCAGAAATAAACATGTTTCTGCAAGTTTGGTCACCCCCATGTAAGTTATGGGGCAGTAACAGCACACTTTTGAAAACGTGTTTTTCAGCCCGAAATAAACGCGTTTTTTCAGACAACTGAATCCCTATGTAACTGCAAGGCTCAAAAGAGCCCACACACTCAGCTCTTAACCCCAGTGTGCAGAAAGTGACAAAACATGATTTTCAGCAGAAATAAACATGTTTCTGCAAGTTTGGTCACCCCCATGTAAGTTATGGGGCAGTAACAGCACACTTTTGAAAACGTGTTTTTCAGCCCGAAATAAACGCGTTTTTTCAGACAACTGAATCCCTATGTAACTGCAAGACTCAGAAGAGCCCACACACTCAGCTCTTAACCCCAGTGTGCAGAAAGTGTCAAAACGTGTTTTTCAGCAGAAATAAACATGTTTCTGCAAGTTTGGTCACCCCCATGTAAGTTATGGGGCAGTAACAGCACACTTTTGAAAACGTGTTTTTCAGCCTGAAATAAACACGTTTTTTCACACAACTGAATCCCTATGTAACTGCAAGACTCAAAAGAGCCCACACACTCAGCTCTTAACCCCAGTGTGCAGAAAGTGTCAAAACATGATTTTCAGCAGAAATAAACATGTTTCTGCAAGTTTGGTCACCCCCATGTAAGTTATGGGGCAGTAACAGCACACTTTTGAAAACGTGTTTTTCAGCCCGAAATAAACGCGTTTTTTCAGACAACTGAATCCCTATGTAACTGCAAGACTCAGAAGAGCCCACACACTCAGCTCTTAACCCCAGTGTGCAGAAAGTGTCAAAACGTGTTTTTCAGCAGAAATAAACATGTTTCTGCAAGTTTGGTCACCCCCATGTAAGTTATGGGGCAGTAACAGCACACTTTTGAAAACGTGTTTTTCAGCCCGAAATAAACGCGTTTTTTCAGACAACTGAATCCCTATGTAACTGCAAGGCTCAAAAGAGCCCACACACTCAGCTCTTAACCCCAGTGTGCAGAAAGTGTCAAAACGTGTTTTTCAGCAGAAATAAACATGTTTCTGCAAGTTTGGTCACCCCCATGTAAGTTATGGGGCAGTAACAGCACACTTTTGAAAACGTGTTTTTCAGCCCGAAATAAACGCGTTTTTTCAGACAACTGAATCCCTATGTAACTGCAAGACTCAGAAGAGCCCACACACTCAGCTCTTAACCCCAGTGTGCAGAAAGTGTCAAAACATGATTTTCAGCAGAAATAAACATGTTTCTGCAAGTTTGGTCACCCCCATGTAAGTTATGGGGCAGTAACAGCACACTTTTGAAAACGTGTTTTTCAGCCCGAAATAAACGCGTTTTTTCAGACAACTGAATCCCTATGTAACTGCAAGACTCAGAAGAGCCCACACACTCAGCTCTTAACCCCAGTGTGCAGAAAGTGTCAAAACGTGTTTTTCAGCAGAAATAAACATGTTTCTGCAAGTTTGGTCAACCCCATGTAAGTTATGGGGCAGTAACAGCACACTTTTGAAAACGTGTTTTTCAGCCCGAAATAAACGCGTTTTTTCAGACAACTGAATCCCTATGTAACTGCAAGACTCAGAAGAGCCCACACACTCAGCTCTTAACCCCAGTGTGCAGAAAGTGTCAAAACGTGTTTTTCAGCAGAAATAAACATGTTTCTGCAAATTTGGTCACCCCCATGTAAGTTATGGGGCAGTAACAGCACACTTTTGAAAACGTGTTTTTCAGCCCGAAATAAACACGTTTTTTCAGACAACTGAATCCCTATGTAACTGCAAGGCTCAAAAGAGCCCACACACTCAGCTCTTAACCCCAGTGTGCAGAAAGTGTCAAAACGTGTTTTTCAGCAGAAATAAACATGTTTCTGCAAGTTTGGTCACCCCCATGTAAGTTTTGGGGCAGTAACAGCACACTTTTGAAAACGTGTTTTTCAGCCCGAAATAAACGCGTTTTTTCAGACAACTGAATCCCTATGTAACTGCAAGACTCAGAAGAGCCCACACACTCAGCTCTTAACCCCAGTGTGCAGAAAGTGTCAAAACGTGTTTTTCAGCAGAAATAAACATGTTTCTGCAAGTTTGGTCACCCCCATGTAAGTTATGGGGCAGTAACAGCACACTTTTGAAAACGTGTTTTTCAGCCCGAAATAAACGCGTTTTTTCAGACAACTGAATCCCTATGTAACTGCAAGACTCAGAAGAGCCCACACACTCAGCTCTTAACCCCAGTGTGCAGAAAGTGTCAAAACGTGATTTTCAGCAGAAATAAACATGTTTCTGCAAGTTTGGTCACCCCCATGTAAGTTATGGGGCAGTAACAGCACACTTTTGAAAACGTGTTTTTCTGCCCGAAATAAACGCGTTTTTTCAGACAACTGAATCCCTATGTAACTGCAAGACTCAGAAGAGCCCACACACTCAGCTCTTAATCCCAGTGTGCAGAAAGTGTCAAAACGTGTTTTTCAGCAGAAATAAACATGTTTCTGCAAGTTTGGTCACCCCCATGTAAGTTATGGGGCAGTAACAGCACACTTTTGAAAACGTGTTTTTCAGCCCGAAATAAACGCGTTTTTTCAGACAACTGAATCCCTATGTAACTGCAAGGCTCAAAAGAGCCCACACACTCAGCTCTTAACCCCAGTGTGCAGAAAGTGTCAAAACATGATTTTCAGCAGAAATAAACATGTTTCTGCAAGTTTGGTCACCCCCATGTAAGTTATGGGGCAGTAACAGCACACTTTTGAAAACGTGTTTTTCAGCCCGAAATAAACGCGTTTTTTCAGACAACTGAATCCCTATGTAACTGCAAGACTCAGAAGAGCCCACACACTCAGCTCTTAACCCCAGTGTGCAGAAAGTGTCAAAACGTGTTTTTCAGCAGAAATAAACATGTTTCTGCAAGTTTGGTCACCCCCATGTAAGTTATGGGGCAGTAACAGCACACTTTTGAAAACGTGTTTTTCAGCCCGAAATAAACGCGTTTTTTCAGACAACTGAATCCCTATGTAACTGCAAGGCTCAAAAGAGCCCAGACACTCAGCTCTTAACCCCAGTGTGCAGAAAGTGTCAAAACGTGTTTTTCAGCAGAAATAAACATGTTTCTGCAAGTTTGGTCACCCCCATGTAAGTTATGGGGCAGTAACAGCACACTTTTGAAAACGTGTTTTTCAGCCCGAAATAAACGCGTTTTTTCAGACAACTGAATCCCTATGTAACTGCAAGACTCAGAAGAGCCCACACACTCAGCTCTTAACCCCAGTGTGCAGAAAGTGACAAAACATGATTTTCAGCAGAAATAAACATGTTTCTGCAAGTTTGGTCACCCCCATGTAAGTTATGGGGCAGTAACAGCACACTTTTGAAAACGTGTTTTTCAGCCCGAAATAAACGCGTTTTTTCAGACAACTGAATCCCTATGTAACTGCAAGGCTCAAAAGAGCCCACACACTCAGCTCTTAACCCCAGTGTGCAGAAAGTGTCAAAACGTGTTTTTCAGCAGAAATAAACATGTTTCTGCAAGTTTGGTCACCCCCATGTAAGTTTTGGGGCAGTAACAGCACACTTTTGAAAACGTGTTTTTCAGCCCGAAATAAACGCGTTTTTTCAGACAACTGAATCCCTATGTAACTGCAAGACTCAGAAGAGCCCACACACTCAGCTCTTAACCCCAGTGTGCAGAAAGTGTCAAAACGTGTTTTTCAGCAGAAATAAACATGTTTCTGCAAGTTTGGTCACCCCCATGTAAGTTATGGGGCAGTAACAGCACACTTTTGAAAACGTGTTTTTCAGCCCGAAATAAACGCGTTTTTTCAGACAACTGAATCCCTATGTAACTGCAAGACTCAGAAGAGCCCACACACTCAGCTCTTAACCCCAGTGTGCAGAAAGTGTCAAAACGTGATTTTCAGCAGAAATAAACATGTTTCTGCAAGTTTGGTCACCCCCATGTAAGTTATGGGGCAGTAACAGCACACTTTTGAAAACGTGTTTTTCTGCCCGAAATAAACGCGTTTTTTCAGACAACTGAATCCCTATGTAACTGCAAGACTCAGAAGAGCCCACACACTCAGCTCTTAATCCCAGTGTGCAGAAAGTGTCAAAACGTGTTTTTCAGCAGAAATAAACATGTTTCTGCAAGTTTGGTCACCCCCATGTAAGTTATGGGGCAGTAACAGCACACTTTTGAAAACGTGTTTTTCAGCCCGAAATAAACGCGTTTTTTCAGACAACTGAATCCCTATGTAACTGCAAGGCTCAAAAGAGCCCACACACTCAGCTCTTAACCCCAGTGTGCAGAAAGTGTCAAAACATGATTTTCAGCAGAAATAAACATGTTTCTGCAAGTTTGGTCACCCCCATGTAAGTTATGGGGCAGTAACAGCACACTTTTGAAAACGTGTTTTTCAGCCCGAAATAAACGCGTTTTTTCAGACAACTGAATCCCTATGTAACTGCAAGACTCAGAAGAGCCCACACACTCAGCTCTTAACCCCAGTGTGCAGAAAGTGTCAAAACGTGTTTTTCAGCAGAAATAAACATGTTTCTGCAAGTTTGGTCACCCCCATGTAAGTTATGGGGCAGTAACAGCACACTTTTGAAAACGTGTTTTTCAGCCCGAAATAAACGCGTTTTTTCAGACAACTGAATCCCTATGTAACTGCAAGGCTCAAAAGAGCCCACACACTCAGCTCTTAACCCCAGTGTGCAGAAAGTGTCAAAACGTGTTTTTCAGCAGAAATAAACATGTTTCTGCAAGTTTGGTCACCCCCATGTAAGTTATGGGGCAGTAACAGCACACTTTTGAAAACGTGTTTTTCAGCCCGAAATAAACGCGTTTTTTCAGACAACTGAATCCCTATGTAACTGCAAGGCTCAAAAGAGCCCACACACTCAGCTCTTAACCCCAGTGTGCAGAAAGTGTCAAAACGTGTTTTTCAGCAGAAATAAACATGTTTCTGCAAGTTTGGTCACCCCCATGTAAGTTATGGGGCAGTAACAGCACACTTTTGAAAACGTGTTTTTCAGCCCGAAATAAACGCGTTTTTTCAGACAACTGAATCCCTATGTAACTGCAAGACTCAGAAGAGCCCACACACTCAGCTCTTAACCCCAGTGTGCAGAAAGTGACAAAACATGATTTTCAGCAGAAATAAACATGTTTCTGCAAGTTTGGTCACCCCCATGTAAGTTATGGGGCAGTAACAGCACACTTTTGAAAACGTGTTTTTCAGCCCGAAATAAACGCGTTTTTTCAGACAACTGAATCCCTATGTAACTGCAAGACTCAGAAGAGCCCACACACTCAGCTCTTAACCCCAGTGTGCAGAAAGTGTCAAAACATGATTTTCAGCAGAAATAAACATGTTTCTGCAAGTTTGGTCACCCCCATGTAAGTTATGGGGCAGTAACAGCACACTTTTGAAAACGTGTTTTTCAGCCCGAAATAAACGCGTTTTTTTCAGACAACTGAATCCCTATGTAACTGCAAGACTCAGAAGAGCCCACACACTCAGCTCTTAACCCCAGTGTGCAGAAAGTGTCAAAACGTGTTTTTCAGCAGAAATAAACATGTTTCTGCAAGTTTGGTCACCCCCATGTAAGTTATGGGGCAGTAACAGCACACTTTTGAAAACGTGTTTTTCAGCCCGAAATAAACGCGTTTTTTCAGACAACTGAATCCCTATGTAACTGCAAGGCTCAAAAGAGCCCACACACTCAGCTCTTAACCCCAGTGTGCAGAAAGTGTCAAAACGTGTTTTTCAGCAGAAATAAACATGTTTCTGCAAGTTTGGTCACCCCCATGTAAGTTATGGGGCAGTAACAGCACACTTTTGAAAACGTGTTTTTCAGCCCGAAATAAACGCGTTTTTTCAGACAACTGAATCCCTATGTAACTGCAAGGCTCAAAAGAGCCCACACACTCAGCTCTTAACCCCAGTGTGCAGAAAGTGACAAAACATGATTTTCAGCAGAAATAAACATGTTTCTGCAAGTTTGGTCACCCCCATGTAAGTTATGGGGCAGTAACAGCACACTTTTGAAAATGTGTTTTTCAGCCCGAAATAAACGCGTTTTTTCAGACAACTGAATCCCTATGTAACTGCAAGACTCAGAAGAGCCCACACACTCAGCTCTTAACCCCAGTGTGCAGAAAGTGTCAAAACGTGTTTTTCAGCAGAAATAAACATGTTTCTGCAAGTTTGGTCACCCCCATGTAAGTTATGGGGCAGTAACAGCACACTTTTGAAAACGTGTTTTTCAGCCTGAAATAAACACGTTTTTTCACACAACTGAATCCCTATGTAACTGCAAGACTCAAAAGAGCCCACACACTCAGCTCTTAACCCCAGTGTGCAGAAAGTGTCAAAACATGATTTTCAGCAGAAATAAACATGTTTCTGCAAGTTTGGTCACCCCCATGTAAGTTATGGGGCAGTAACAGCACACTTTTGAAAACGTGTTTTTCAGCCCGAAATAAACGCGTTTTTTCAGACAACTGAATCCCTATGTAACTGCAAGACTCAGAAGAGCCCACACACTCAGCTCTTAACCCCAGTGTGCAGAAAGTGTCAAAACGTGTTTTTCAGCAGAAATAAACATGTTTCTGCAAGTTTGGTCACCCCCATGTAAGTTATGGGGCAGTAACAGCACACTTTTGAAAACGTGTTTTTCAGCCCGAAATAAACGCGTTTTTTCAGACAACTGAATCCCTATGTAACTGCAAGGCTCAAAAGAGCCCACACACTCAGCTCTTAACCCCAGTGTGCAGAAAGTGTCAAAACGTGTTTTTCAGCAGAAATAAACATGTTTCTGCAAGTTTGGTCACCCCCATGTAAGTTATGGGGCAGTAACAGCACACTTTTGAAAACGTGTTTTTCAGCCCGAAATAAACGCGTTTTTTCAGACAACTGAATCCCTATGTAACTGCAAGACTCAGAAGAGCCCACACACTCAGCTCTTAACCCCAGTGTGCAGAAAGTGTCAAAACATGATTTTCAGCAGAAATAAACATGTTTCTGCAAGTTTGGTCACCCCCATGTAAGTTATGGGGCAGTAACAGCACACTTTTGAAAACGTGTTTTTCAGCCCGAAATAAACGCGTTTTTTCAGACAACTGAATCCCTATGTAACTGCAAGACTCAGAAGAGCCCACACACTCAGCTCTTAACCCCAGTGTGCAGAAAGTGTCAAAACGTGTTTTTCAGCAGAAATAAACATGTTTCTGCAAGTTTGGTCAACCCCATGTAAGTTATGGGGCAGTAACAGCACACTTTTGAAAACGTGTTTTTCAGCCCGAAATAAACGCGTTTTTTCAGACAACTGAATCCCTATGTAACTGCAAGACTCAGAAGAGCCCACACACTCAGCTCTTAACCCCAGTGTGCAGAAAGTGTCAAAACGTGTTTTTCAGCAGAAATAAACATGTTTCTGCAAGTTTGGTCACCCCCATGTAAGTTATGGGGCAGTAACAGCACACTTTTGAAAACGTGTTTTTCAGCCCGAAATAAACGCGTTTTTTCAGACAACTGAATCCCTATGTAACTGCAAGGCTCAAAAGAGCCCACACACTCAGCTCTTAACCCCAGTGTGCAGAAAGTGTCAAAACATGATTTTCAGCAGAAATAAACATGTTTCTGCAAGTTTGGTCACCCCCATGTAAGTTATGGGGCAGTAACAGCACACTTTTGAAAACGTGTTTTTCAGCCCGAAATAAACGCGTTTTTTCAGACAACTGAATCCCTATGTAACTGCAAGACTCAGAAGAGCCCACACACTCAGCTCTTAACCCCAGTGTGCAGAAAGTGTCAAAACGTGTTTTTCAGCAGAAATAAACATGTTTCTGCAAGTTTGGTCACCCCCATGTAAGTTATGGGGCAGTAACAGCACACTTTTGAAAACGTGTTTTTCAGCCCGAAATAAACGCGTTTTTTCAGACAACTGAATCCCTATGTAAGTGCAAGGCTCAAAAGAGCCCACACACTCAGCTCTTAACCCCAGTGTGCAGAAAGTGTCAAAACGTGTTTTTCAGCAGAAATAAACATGTTTCTGCAAGTTTGGTCACCCCCATGTAAGTTATGGGGCAGTAACAGCACACTTTTGAAAACGTGTTTTTCAGCCCGAAATAAACGCGTTTTTTCAGACAACTGAATCCCTATGTAACTGCAAGACTCAGAAGAGCCCACACACTCAGCTCTTAACCCCAGTGTGCAGAAAGTGTCAAAACGTGTTTTTCAGCAGAAATAAACATGTTTCTGCAAATTTGGTCACCCCCATGTAAGTTATGGGGCAGTAACAGCACACTTTTGAAAACGTGTTTTTCAGCCCGAAATAAACGCGTTTTTTCAGACAACTGAATCCCTATGTAACTGCAAGGCTCAAAAGAGCCCACACACTCAGCTCTTAACCCCAGTGTGCAGAAAGTGTCAAAACGTGTTTTTCAGCAGAAATAAACATGTTTCTGCAAGTTTGGTCACCCCCATGTAAGTTTTGGGGCAGTAACAGCACACTTTTGAAAACGTGTTTTTCAGCCCGAAATAAACGCGTTTTTTCAGACAACTGAATCCCTATGTAACTGCAAGACTCAGAAGAGCCCACACACTCAGCTCTTAACCCCAGTGTGCAGAAAGTGTCAAAACGTGTTTTTCAGCAGAAATAAACATGTTTCTGCAAGTTTGGTCACCCCCATGTAAGTTATGGGGCAGTAACAGCACACTTTTGAAAACGTGTTTTTCAGCCCGAAATAAACGCGTTTTTTCAGACAACTGAATCCCTATGTAACTGCAAGACTCAGAAGAGCCCACACACTCAGCTCTTAACCCCAGTGTGCAGAAAGTGTCAAAACGTGATTTTCAGCAGAAATAAACATGTTTCTGCAAGTTTGGTCACCCCCATGTAAGTTATGGGGCAGTAACAGCACACTTTTGAAAACGTGTTTTTCTGCCCGAAATAAACGCGTTTTTTCAGACAACTGAATCCCTATGTAACTGCAAGACTCAGAAGAGCCCACACACTCAGCTCTTAATCCCAGTGTGCAGAAAGTGTCAAAACGTGTTTTTCAGCAGAAATAAACATGTTTCTGCAAGTTTGGTCACCCCCATGTAAGTTATGGGGCAGTAACAGCACACTTTTGAAAACGTGTTTTTCAGCCCGAAATAAACGCGTTTTTTCAGACAACTGAATCCCTATGTAACTGCAAGGCTCAAAAGAGCCCACACACTCAGCTCTTAACCCCAGTGTGCAGAAAGTGTCAAAACATGATTTTCAGCAGAAATAAACATGTTTCTGCAAGTTTGGTCACCCCCATGTAAGTTATGGGGCAGTAACAGCACACTTTTGAAAACGTGTTTTTCAGCCCGAAATAAACGCGTTTTTTCAGACAACTGAATCCCTATGTAACTGCAAGACTCAGAAGAGCCCACACACTCAGCTCTTAACCCCAGTGTGCAGAAAGTGTCAAAACGTGTTTTTCAGCAGAAATAAACATGTTTCTGCAAGTTTGGTCACCCCCATGTAAGTTATGGGGCAGTAACAGCACACTTTTGAAAACGTGTTTTTCAGCCCGAAATAAACGCGTTTTTTCAGACAACTGAATCCCTATGTAACTGCAAGGCTCAAAAGAGCCCACACACTCAGCTCTTAACCCCAGTGTGCAGAAAGTGTCAAAACGTGTTTTTCAGCAGAAATAAACATGTTTCTGCAAGTTTGGTCACCCCCATGTAAGTTATGGGGCAGTAACAGCACACTTTTGAAAACGTGTTTTTCAGCCCGAAATAAACGCGTTTTTTCAGACAACTGAATCCCTATGTAACTGCAAGACTCAGAAGAGCCCACACACTCAGCTCTTAACCCCAGTGTGCAGAAAGTGACAAAACATGATTTTCAGCAGAAATAAACATGTTTCTGCAAGTTTGGTCACCCCCATGTAAGTTATGGGGCAGTAACAGCACACTTTTGAAAACGTGTTTTTCAGCCCGAAATAAACGCGTTTTTTCAGACAACTGAATCCCTATGTAACTGCAAGACTCAGAAGAGCCCACACACTCAGCTCTTAACCCCAGTGTGCAGAAAGTGTCAAAACGTGTTTTTCAGCAGAAATAAACATGTTTCTGCAAGTTTGGTCACCCCCATGTAAGTTATGGGGCAGTAACAGCACACTTTTGAAAACGTGTTTTTCAGCCCGAAATAAACGCGTTTTTTCAGACAACTGAATCCCTATGTAACTGCAAGACTCAGAAGAGCCCACACACTCAGCTCTTAACCCCAGTGTGCAGAAAGTGTCAAAACATGATTTTCAGCAGAAATAAACATGTTTCTGCAAGTTTGGTCACCCCCATGTAAGTTATGGGGCAGTAACAGCACACTTTTGAAAACGTGTTTTTCAGCCCGAAATAAACGCGTTTTTTCAGACAACTGAATCCCTATGTAACTGCAAGACTCAGAAGAGCCCACACACTCAGCTCTTAACCCCAGTGTGCAGAAAGTGTCAAAACGTGTTTTTCAGCAGAAATAAACATGTTTCTGCAAGTTTGGTCACCCCCATGTAAGTTATGGGGCAGTAACAGCACACTTTTGAAAACGTGTTTTTCAGCCCGAAATAAACGCGTTTTTTCAGACAACTGAATCCCTATGTAACTGCAAGACTCAGAAGAGCCCACACACTCAGCTCTTAACCCCAGTGTGCAGAAAGTGTCAAAACGTGTTTTTCAGCAGAAATAAACATGTTTCTGCAAGTTTGGTCACCCCCATGTAAGTTATGGGGCAGTAACAGCACACTTTTGAAAACGTGTTTTTCAGCCCGAAATAAACGCGTTTTTTCAGACAACTGAATCCCTATGTAACTGCAAGGCTCAAAAGAGCCCACACACTCAGCTCTTAACCCCAGTGTGCAGAAAGTGTCAAAACACGATTTTCAGCAGAAATAAACATGTTTCTGCAAGTTTGGTCACCCCCATGTAAGTTATGGGGCAGTAACAGCACACTTTTGAAAACGTGTTTTTCAGCCCGAAATAAACGCGTTTTTTCAGACAACTGAATCCCTATGTAACTGCAAGACTCAGAAGAGCCCACACACTCAGCTCTTAACCCCAGTGTGCAGAAAGTGTCAAAACGTGTTTTTCAGCAGAAATAAACATGTTTCTGCAACTTTGGTCACCCCCATGTAAGTTATGGGGCAGTAACAGCACACTTTTGAAAACGTGTTTTTCAGCCCGAAATAAACGCGTTTTTTCAGACAACTGAATCCCTATGTAACTGCAAGGCTCAAAAGAGCCCACACACTCAGCTCTTAACCCCAGTGTGCAGAAAGTGTCAAAACGTGTTTTTCAGCAGAAATAAACATGTTTCTGCAAGTTTGGTCACCCCCATGTAAGTTATGGGGCAGTAACAGCACACTTTTGAAAACGTGTTTTTCAGCCCGAAATAAACGCGTTTTTTCAGACAACTGAATCCCTATGTAACTGCAAGACTCAGAAGAGCCCACACACTCAGCTCTTAACCCCAGTGTGCAGAAAGTGTCAAAACATGATTTTCAGCAGAAATAAACATGTTTCTGCAAGTTTGGTCACCCCCATGTAAGTTATGGGGCAGTAACAGCACACTTTTGAAAACGTGTTTTTCAGCCCGAAATAAACGCGTTTTTTCAGACAACTGAATCCCTATGTAACTGCAAGACTCAGAAGAGCCCACACACTCAGCTCTTAACCCCAGTGTGCAGAAAGTGTCAAAACGTGTTTTTCAGCAGAAATAAACATGTTTCTGCAAGTTTGGTCAACCCCATGTAAGTTATGGGGCAGTAACAGCACACTTTTGAAAACGTGTTTTTCAGCCCGAAATAAACGCGTTTTTTCAGACAACTGAATCCCTATGTAACTGCAAGGCTCAAAAGAGCCCACACACTCAGCTCTTAACCCCAGTGTGCAGAAAGTGTCAAAACATGTTTTTCAGCAGAAATAAACATGTTTCTGCAAGTTTGGTCACCCCCATGTAAGTTATGGGGCAGTAACAGCACACTTTTGAAAACGTGTTTTTCAGCCCGAAATAAACGCGTTTTTTCAGACAACTGAATCCCTATGTAACTGCAAGACTCAGAAGAGCCCACACACTCAGCTCTTAACCCCAGTGTGCAGAAAGTGTCAAAACGTGTTTTTCAGCAGAAATAAACATGTTTCTGCAAGTTTGGTCACCCCCATGTAAGTTATGGGGCAGTAACAGCACACTTTTGAAAACGTGTTTTTCAGCCCGAAATAAACGCGTTTTTTCAGACAACTGAATCCCTATGTAACTGCAAGGCTCAAAAGAGCCCACACACTCAGCTCTTAACCCCAGTGTGCAGAAAGTGTCAAAACATGATTTTCAGCAGAAATAAACATGTTTCTGCAAGTTTGGTCACCCCCATGTAAGTTATGGGGCAGTAACAGCACACTTTTGAAAACGTGTTTTTCAGCCCGAAATAAACGCGTTTTTTCAGACAACTGAATCCCTATGTAACTGCAAGACTCAGAAGAGCCCACACACTCAGCTCTTAACCCCAGTGTGCAGAAAGTGTCAAAACGTGTTTTTCAGCAGAAATAAACATGTTTCTGCAAGTTTGGTCACCCCCATGTAAGTTATGGGGCAGTAACAGCACACTTTTGAAAACGTGTTTTTCAGCCCGAAATAAACGCGTTTTTTCAGACAACTGAATCCCTATGTAACTGCAAGACTCAGAAGAGCCCACACACTCAGCTCTTAACCCCAGTGTGCAGAAAGTGTCAAAACGTGTTTTTCAGCAGAAATAAACATGTTTCTGCAAGTTTGGTCACCCCCATGTAAGTTATGGGGCAGTAACAGCACACTTTTGAAAACGTGTTTTTCAGCCCGAAATAAACGCGTTTTTTCAGACAACTGAATCCCTATGTAACTGCAAGACTCAGAAGAGCCCACACACTCAGCTCTTAACCCCAGTGTGCAGAAAGTGTCAAAACGTGTTTTTCAGCAGAAATAAACATGTTTCTGCAAGTTTGGTCACCCCCATGTAAGTTATGGGGCAGTAACAGCACACTTTTGAAAACGTGTTTTTCAGCCCGAAATAAACGCGTTTTTTCAGACAACTGAATCCCTATGTAACTGCAAGGCTCAAAAGAGCCCACACACTCAGCTCTTAACCCCAGTGTGCAGAAAGTGTCAAAACGTGTTTTTCAGCAGAAATAAACATGTTTCTGCAAGTTTGGTCACCCCCATGTAAGTTATGGGGCAGTAACAGCACACTTTTGAAAACGTGTTTTTCAGCCCGAAATAAACGCGTTTTTTCAGACAACTGAATCCCTATGTAACTGCAAGACTCAGAAGAGCCCACACACTCAGCTCTTAACCCCAGTGTGCAGAAAGTGTCAAAACATGATTTTCAGCAGAAATAAACATGTTTCTGCAAGTTTGGTCACCCCCATGTAAGTTATGGGGCAGTAACAGCACACTTTTGAAAACGTGTTTTTCAGCCCGAAATAAACGCGTTTTTTCAGACAACTGAATCCCTATGTAACTGCAAGACTCAGAAGAGCCCACACACTCAGCTCTTAACCCCAGTGTGCAGAAAGTGTCAAAACATGTTTTTCAGCAGAAATAAACATGTTTCTGCAAGTTTGGTCACCCCCATGTAAGTTATGGGGCAGTAACAGCACACTTTTGAAAACGTGTTTTTCAGCCCGAAATAAACGCGTTTTTTCAGACAACTGAATCCCTATGTAACTGCAAGGCTCAAAAGAGCCCACACACTCAGCTCTTAACCCCAGTGTGCAGAAAGTGTCAAAACACGATTTTCAGCAGAAATAAACATGTTTCTGCAAGTTTGGTCACCCCCATGTAAGTTATGGGGCAGTAACAGCACACTTTTGAAAACGTGTTTTTCAGCCCGAAATAAACGCGTTTTTTCAGACAACTGAATCCCTATGTAACTGTAAGACTCAGAAGAGCCCACACACTCAGCTCTTAACCCCAGTGTGCAGAAAGTGTCAAAACGTGTTTTTCAGCAGAAATAAACATGTTTCTGCAACTTTGGTCACCCCCATGTAAGTTATGGGGCAGTAACAGCACACTTTTGAAAACGTGTTTTTCAGCCCGAAATAAACGCGTTTTTTCAGACAACTGAATCCCTATGTAACTGCAAGGCTCAAAAGAGCCCACACACTCAGCTCTTAACCCCAGTGTGCAGAAAGTGTCAAAACGTGTTTTTCAGCAGAAATAAACATGTTTCTGCAAGTTTGGTCACCCCCATGTAAGTTATGGGGCAGTAACAGCACACTTTTGAAAACGTGTTTTTCAGCCCGAAATAAACGCGTTTTTTCAGACAACTGAATCCCTATGTAACTGCAAGACTCAGAAGAGCCCACACACTCAGCTCTTAACCCCAGTGTGCAGAAAGTGTCAAAACATGATTTTCAGCAGAAATAAACATGTTTCTGCAAGTTTGGTCACCCCCATGTAAGTTATGGGGCAGTAACAGCACACTTTTGAAAACGTGTTTTTCAGCCCGAAATAAACGCGTTTTTTCAGACAACTGAATCCCTATGTAACTGCAAGACTCAGAAGAGCCCACACACTCAGCTCTTAACCCCAGTGTGCAGAAAGTGTCAAAACGTGTTTTTCAGCAGAAATAAACATGTTTCTGCAAGTTTGGTCAACCCCATGTAAGTTATGGGGCAGTAACAGCACACTTTTGAAAACGTGTTTTTCAGCCCGAAATAAACGCGTTTTTTCAGACAACTGAATCCCTATGTAACTGCAAGGCTCAAAAGAGCCCACACACTCAGCTCTTAACCCCAGTGTGCAGAAAGTGTCAAAACATGTTTTTCAGCAGAAATAAACATGTTTCTGCAAGTTTGGTCACCCCCATGTAAGTTATGGGGCAGTAACAGCACACTTTTGAAAACGTGTTTTTCAGCCCGAAATAAACGCGTTTTTTCAGACAACTGAATCCCTATGTAACTGCAAGACTCAGAAGAGCCCACACACTCAGCTCTTAACCCCAGTGTGCAGAAAGTGTCAAAACGTGTTTTTCAGCAGAAATAAACATGTTTCTGCAAGTTTGGTCACCCCCATGTAAGTTATGGGGCAGTAACAGCACACTTTTGAAAACGTGTTTTTCAGCCCGAAATAAACGCGTTTTTTCAGACAACTGAATCCCTATGTAACTGCAAGGCTCAAAAGAGCCCACACACTCAGCTCTTAACCCCAGTGTGCAGAAAGTGTCAAAACATGATTTTCAGCAGAAATAAACATGTTTCTGCAAGTTTGGTCACCCCCATGTAAGTTATGGGGCAGTAACAGCACACTTTTGAAAACGTGTTTTTCAGCCCGAAATAAACGCGTTTTTTCAGACAACTGAATCCCTATGTAACTGCAAGACTCAGAAGAGCCCACACACTCAGCTCTTAACCCCAGTGTGCAGAAAGTGTCAAAACGTGTTTTTCAGCAGAAATAAACATGTTTCTGCAAGTTTGGTCACCCCCATGTAAGTTATGGGGCAGTAACAGCACACTTTTGAAAACGTGTTTTTCAGCCCGAAATAAACGCGTTTTTTCAGACAACTGAATCCCTATGTAACTGCAAGACTCAGAAGAGCCCACACACTCAGCTCTTAACCCCAGTGTGCAGAAAGTGTCAAAACGTGTTTTTCAGCAGAAATAAACATGTTTCTGCAAGTTTGGTCACCCCCATGTAAGTTATGGGGCAGTAACAGCACACTTTTGAAAACGTGTTTTTCAGCCCGAAATAAACGCGTTTTTTCAGACAACTGAATCCCTATGTAACTGCAAGACTCAAAAGAGCCCACACACTCAGCTCTTAACCCCAGTGTGCAGAAAGTGTCAAAACGTGTTTTTCAGCAGAAATAAACATGTTTCTGCAAGTTTGGTCACCCCCATGTAAGTTATGGGGCAGTAACAGCACACTTTTGAAAACGTGTTTTTCAGCCCGAAATAAACGCGTTTTTTCAGACAACTGAATCCCTATGTAACTGCAAGGCTCAAAAGAGCCCACACACTCAGCTCTTAACCCCAGTGTGCAGAAAGTGTCAAAACGTGTTTTTCAGCAGAAATAAACATGTTTCTGCAAGTTTGGTCACCCCCATGTAAGTTATGGGGCAGTAACAGCACACTTTTGAAAACGTGTTTTTCAGCCCGAAATAAACGCGTTTTTTCAGACAACTGAATCCCTATGTAACTGCAAGACTCAGAAGAGCCCACACACTCAGCTCTTAACCCCAGTGTGCAGAAAGTGTCAAAACATGATTTTCAGCAGAAATAAACATGTTTCTGCAAGTTTGGTCACCCCCATGTAAGTTATGGGGCAGTAACAGCACACTTTTGAAAACGTGTTTTTCAGCCCGAAATAAACGCGTTTTTTCAGACAACTGAATCCCTATGTAACTGCAAGACTCAGAAGAGCCCACACACTCAGCTCTTAATCCCAGTGTGCAGAAAGTGTCAAAACGTGTTTTTCAGCAGAATTAAACATGTTTCTGCAAGTTTGGTCACCCCCATGTAAGTTATGGGGCAGTAACAGCACACTTTTGAAAACGTGTTTTTCAGCCCGAAATAAACGCGTTTTTTCAGACAACTGAATCCCTATGTAACTGCAAGGCTCAAAAGAGCCCACACACTCAGCTCTTAACCCCAGTGTGCAGAAAGTGTCAAAACATGATTTTCAGCAGAAATAAACATGTTTCTGCAAGTTTGGTCACCCCCATGTAAGTTATGGGGCAGTAACAGCACACTTTTGAAAACGTGTTTTTCAGCCCGAAATAAACGCGTTTTTTCAGACAACTGAATCCCTATGTAACTGCAAGACTCAGAAGAGCCCACACACTCAGCTCTTAACCCCAGTGTGCAGAAAGTGTCAAAACGTGTTTTTCAGCAGAAATAAACATGTTTCTGCAAGTTTGGTCACCCCCATGTAAGTTATGGGGCAGTAACAGCACACTTTTGAAAACGTGTTTTTCAGCCCGAAATAAACGCGTTTTTTCAGACAACTGAATCCCTATGTAACTGCAAGACTCAGAAGAGCCCACACACTCAGCTCTTAACCCCAGTGTGCAGAAAGTGTCAAAACGTGTTTTTCAGCAGAAATAAACATGTTTCTGCAAGTTTGGTCACCCCCATGTAAGTTATGGGGCAGTAACAGCACACTTTTGAAAACGTGTTTTTCAGCCCGAAATAAACGCGTTTTTTCAGACAACTGAATCCCTATGTAACTGCAAGACTCAGAAGAGCCCACACACTCAGCTCTTAACCCCAGTGTGCAGAAAGTGTCAAAACATGATTTTCAGCAGAAATAAACATGTTTCTGCAAGTTTGGTCACCCCCATGTAAGTTATGGGGCAGTAACAGCACACTTTTGAAAACGTGTTTTTCAGCCCGAAATAAACGCGTTTTTTCAGACAACTGAATCCCTATGTAACTGCAAGACTCAGAAGAGCCCACACACTCAGCTCTTAACCCCAGTGTGCAGAAAGTGTCAAAACGTGTTTTTCAGCAGAAATAAACATGTTTCTGCAAGTTTGGTCGCCCCCATGTAAGTTATGGGGCAGTAACAGCACACTTTTGAAAACGTGTTTTTCAGCCCGAAATAAACGCGTTTTTTCAGACAACTGAATCCCTATGTAACTGCAAGACTCAGAAGAGCCCACACACTCAGCTCTTAACCCCAGTGTGCAGAAAGTGTCAAAACATGATTTTCAGCAGAAATAAACATGTTTCTGCAAGTTTGGTCACCCCCATGTAAGTTATGGGGCAGTAACAGCACACTTTTGAAAACGTGTTTTTCAGCCCGAAATAAACGCGTTTTTTCAGACAACTGAATCCCTATGTAACTGCAAGACTCAGAAGAGCCCACACACTCAGCTCTTAACCCCAGTGTGCAGAAAGTGTCAAAACGTGTTTTTCAGCAGAAATAAACATGTTTCTGCAAGTTTGGTCGCCCCCATGTAAGTTATGGGGCAGTAACAGCACACTTTTGAAAACGTGTTTTTCAGCCCGAAATAAACGCGTTTTTTCAGACAACTGAATCCCTATGTAACTGCAAGACTCAGAAGAGCCCACACACTCAGCTCTTAACCCCAGTGTGCAGAAAGTGTCAAAACGTGTTTTTCAGCAGAAATAAACATGTTTCTGCAAGTTTGGTCACCCCCATGTAAGTTATGGGGCAGTAACAGCACACTTTTGAAAACGTGTTTTTCAGCCCGAAATAAACGCGTTTTTTCAGACAACTGAATCCCTATGTAACTGCAAGGCTCAAAAGAGCCCACACACTCAGCTCTTAACCCCAGTGTGCAGAAAGTGTCAAAACATGATTTTCAGCAGAAATAAACATGTTTCTGCAAGTTTGGTCACCCCCATGTAAGTTATGGGGCAGTAACAGCACACTTTTGAAAACGTGTTTTTCAGCCCGAAATAAACGCGTTTTTTCAGACAACTGAATCCCTATGTAACTGCAAGACTCAGAAGAGCCCACACACTCAGCTCTTAACCCCAGTGTGCAGAAAGTGTCAAAACGTGTTTTTCAGCAGAAATAAACATGTTTCTGCAAGTTTGGTCACCCCCATGTAAGTTATGGGGCAGTAACAGCACACTTTTGAAAACGTGTTTTTCAGCCCGAAATAAACGCGTTTTTTCAGACAACTGAATCCCTATGTAAGTGCAAGGCTCAAAAGAGCCCACACACTCAGCTCTTAACCCCAGTGTGCAGAAAGTGTCAAAACGTGTTTTTCAGCAGAAATAAACATGTTTCTGCAAGTTTGGTCACCCCCATGTAAGTTATGGGGCAGTAACAGCACACTTTTGAAAACGTGTTTTTCAGCCCGAAATAAACGCGTTTTTTCAGACAACTGAATCCCTATGTAACTGCAAGACTCAGAAGAGCCCACACACTCAGCTCTTAACCCCAGTGTGCAGAAAGTGTCAAAACGTGTTTTTCAGCAGAAATAAACATGTTTCTGCAACTTTGGTCACCCCCATGTAAGTTATGGGGCAGTAACAGCACACTTTTGAAAACGTGTTTTTCAGCCCGAAATAAACGCGTTTTTTCAGACAACTGAATCCCTATGTAACTGCAAGGCTCAAAAGAGCCCACACACTCAGCTCTTAACCCCAGTGTGCAGAAAGTGTCAAAACGTGTTTTTCAGCAGAAATAAACATGTTTCTTCAAGTTTGGTCACCCACATGTAAGTTATGGGGCAGTAACAGCACACTTTTGAAAACGTGTTTTTCAGCCCGAAATAAACGCGTTTTTTCAGACAACTGAATCCCTATGTAACTGCAAGACTCAGAAGAGCCCACACACTCAGCTCTTAACCCCAGTGTGCAGAAAGTGTCAAAACATGATTTTCAGCAGAAATAAACATGTTTCTGCAAGTTTGGTCACCCCCATGTAAGTTATGGGGCAGTAACAGCACACTTTTGAAAACGTGTTTTTCAGCCCGAAATAAACGCGTTTTTTCAGACAACTGAATCCCTATGTAACTGCAAGACTCAGAAGAGCCCACACACTCAGCTCTTAACCCCAGTGTGCAGAAAGTGTCAAAACGTGTTTTTCAGCAGAAATAAACATGTTTCTGCAAGTTTGGTCAACCCCATGTAAGTTATGGGGCAGTAACAGCACACTTTTGAAAACGTGTTTTTCAGCCCGAAATAAACGCGTTTTTTCAGACAACTGAATCCCTATGTAACTGCAAGGCTCAAAAGAGCCCACACACTCAGCTCTTAACCCCAGTGTGCAGAAAGTGTCAAAACATGTTTTTCAGCAGAAATAAACATGTTTCTGCAAGTTTGGTCACCCCCATGTAAGTTATGGGGCAGTAACAGCACACTTTTGAAAACGTGTTTTTCAGCCCGAAATAAACGCGTTTTTTCAGACAACTGAATCCCTATGTAACTGCAAGACTCAGAAGAGCCCACACACTCAGCTCTTAACCCCAGTGTGCAGAAAGTGTCAAAACGTGTTTTTCAGCAGAAATAAACATGTTTCTGCAAGTTTGGTCACCCCCATGTAAGTTATGGGGCAGTAACAGCACACTTTTGAAAACGTGTTTTTCAGCCCGAAATAAACGCGTTTTTTCAGACAACTGAATCCCTATGTAACTGCAAGGCTCAAAAGAGCCCACACACTCAGCTCTTAACCCCAGTGTGCAGAAAGTGTCAAAACATGATTTTCAGCAGAAATAAACATGTTTCTGCAAGTTTGGTCACCCCCATGTAAGTTATGGGGCAGTAACAGCACACTTTTGAAAACGTGTTTTTCAGCCCGAAATAAACGCGTTTTTTCAGACAACTGAATCCCTATGTAACTGCAAGACTCAGAAGAGCCCACACACTCAGCTCTTAACCCCAGTGTGCAGAAAGTGTCAAAACGTGTTTTTCAGCAGAAATAAACATGTTTCTGCAAGTTTGGTCACCCCCATGTAAGTTATGGGGCAGTAACAGCACACTTTTGAAAACGTGTTTTTCAGCCCGAAATAAACGCGTTTTTTCAGACAACTGAATCCCTATGTAAGTGCAAGGCTCAAAAGATCCCACTCACTCAGCTCTTAACCCCAGTGTGCAGAAAGTGTCAAAACGTGTTTTTCAGCAGAAATAAACATGTTTCTGCAACTTTGGTCACCCCCATGTAAGTTATGGGGCAGTAACAGCACACTTTTGAAAACGTGTTTTTCAGCCCGAAATAAACGCGTTTTTTCAGACAACTGAATCCCTATGTAACTGCAAGGCTCAAAAGAGCCCACACACTCAGCTCTTAACCCCAGTGTGCAGAAAGTGTCAAAACGTGTTTTTCAGCAGAAATAAACATGTTTCTTCAAGTTTGGTCACCCCCATGTAAGTTATGGGGCAGTAACAGCACACTTTTGAAAACGTGTTTTTCAGCCCGAAATAAACGCGTTTTTTCAGACAACTGAATCCCTATGTAACTGCAAGACTCAGAAGAGCCCACACACTCAGCTCTTAACCCCAGTGTGCAGAAAGTGTCAAAACATGATTTTCAGCAGAAATAAACATGTTTCTGCAAGTTTGGTCACCCCCATGTAAGTTATGGGGCAGTAACAGCACACTTTTGAAAACGTGTTTTTCAGCCCGAAATAAACGCGTTTTTTCAGACAACTGAATCCCTATGTAACTGCAAGACTCAGAAGAGCCCACACACTCAGCTCTTAACCCCAGTGTGCAGAAAGTGTCAAAACGTGTTTTTCAGCAGAAATAAACATGTTTCTGCAAGTTTGGTCAACCCCATGTAAGTTATGGGGCAGTAACAGCACACTTTTGAAAACGTGTTTTTCAGCCCGAAATAAACGCGTTTTTTCAGACAACTGAATCCCTATGTAACTGCAAGGCTCAAAAGAGCCCACACACTCAGCTCTTAACCCCAGTGTGCAGAAAGTGTCAAAACATGTTTTTCAGCAGAAATAAACATGTTTCTGCAAGTTTGGTCACCCCCATGTAAGTTATGGGGCAGTAACAGCACACTTTTGAAAACGTGTTTTTCAGCCCGAAATAAACGCGTTTTTTCAGACAACTGAATCCCTATGTAACTGCAAGACTCAGAAGAGCCCACACACTCAGCTCTTAACCCCAGTGTGCAGAAAGTGTCAAAACGTGTTTTTCAGCAGAAATAAACATGTTTCTGCAAGTTTGGTCACCCCCATGTAAGTTATGGGGCAGTAACAGCACACTTTTGAAAACGTGTTTTTCAGCCCGAAATAAACGCGTTTTTTCAGACAACTGAATCCCTATGTAACTGCAAGGCTCAAAAGAGCCCACACACTCAGCTCTTAACCCCAGTGTGCAGAAAGTGTCAAAACATGATTTTCAGCAGAAATAAACATGTTTCTGCAAGTTTGGTCACCCCCATGTAAGTTATGGGGCAGTAACAGCACACTTTTGAAAACGTGTTTTTCAGCCCGAAATAAACGCGTTTTTTCAGACAACTGAATCCCTATGTAACTGCAAGACTCAGAAGAGCCCACACACTCAGCTCTTAACCCCAGTGTGCAGAAAGTGTCAAAACGTGTTTTTCAGCAGAAATAAACATGTTTCTGCAAGTTTGGTCACCCCCATGTAAGTTATGGGGCAGTAACAGCACACTTTTGAAAACGTGTTTTTCAGCCCGAAATAAACGCGTTTTTTCAGACAACTGAATCCCTATGTAACTGCAAGACTCAGAAGAGCCCACACACTCAGCTCTTAACCCCAGTGTGCAGAAAGTGTCAAAACGTGTTTTTCAGCAGAAATAAACATGTTTCTGCAAGTTTGGTCACCCCCATGTAAGTTATGGGGCAGTAACAGCACACTTTTGAAAACGTGTTTTTCAGCCCGAAATAAACGCGTTTTTTCAGACAACTGAATCCCTATGTAACTGCAAGACTCAGAAGAGCCCACACACTCAGCTCTTAACCCCAGTGTGCAGAAAGTGTCAAAACGTGTTTTTCAGCAGAAATAAACATGTTTCTGCAAGTTTGGTCACCCCCATGTAAGTTATGGGGCAGTAACAGCACACTTTTGAAAACGTGTTTTTCAGCCCGAAATAAACGCGTTTTTTCAGACAACTGAATCCCTATGTAACTGCAAGGCTCAAAAGAGCCCACACACTCAGCTCTTAACCCCAGTGTGCAGAAAGTGTCAAAACGTGTTTTTCAGCAGAAATAAACATGTTTCTGCAAGTTTGGTCACCCCCATGTAAGTTATGGGGCAGTAACAGCACACTTTTGAAAACGTGTTTTTCAGCCCGAAATAAACGCGTTTTTTCAGACAACTGAATCCCTATGTAACTGCAAGACTCAGAAGAGCCCACACACTCAGCTCTTAACCCCAGTGTGCAGAAAGTGTCAAAACATGATTTTCAGCAGAAATAAACATGTTTCTGCAAGTTTGGTCACCCCCATGTAAGTTATGGGGCAGTAACAGCACACTTTTGAAAACGTGTTTTTCAGCCCGAAATAAACGCGTTTTTTCAGACAACTGAATCCCTATGTAACTGCAAGACTCAGAAGAGCCCACACACTCAGCTCTTAATCCCAGTGTGCAGAAAGTGTCAAAACGTGTTTTTCAGCAGAATTAAACATGTTTCTGCAAGTTTGGTCACCCCCATGTAAGTTATGGGGCAGTAACAGCACACTTTTGAAAACGTGTTTTTCAGCCCGAAATAAACGCGTTTTTTCAGACAACTGAATCCCTATGTAACTGCAAGACTCAGAAGAGCCCACACACTCAGCTCTTAACCCCAGTGTGCAGAAAGTGTCAAAACTTTTTTTCAGCAGAAATAAACATGTTTCTGCAAGTTTGGTCACCCCCATGTAAGTTATGGGGCAGTAACAGCACACTTTTGAAAACGTGTTTTTCAGCCCGAAATAAACGCGTTTTTTCAGACAACTGAATCCCTATGTAAGTGCAAGGCTCAAAAGAGCCCACACACTCAGCTCTTAACCCCAGTGTGCAGAAAGTGTCAAAACGTGTTTTTCAGCAGAAATAAACATGTTTCTGCAAGTTTGGTCACCCCCATGTAAGTTATGGGGCAGTAACAGCACACTTTTGAAAACGTGTTTTTCAGCCCGAAATAAACGCGTTTTTTCAGACAACTGAATCCCTATGTAACTGCAAGACTCAGAAGAGCCCACACACTCAGCTCTTAACCCCAGTGTGCAGAAAGTGTCAAAACGTGTTTTTCAGCAGAAATAAACATGTTTCTGCAAGTTTGGTCACCCCCATGTAAGTTATGGGGCAGTAACAGCACACTTTTGAAAACGTGTTTTTCAGCCCGAAATAAACGCGTTTTTTCAGACAACTGAATCCCTATGTAACTGCAAGACTCAGAAGAGCCCACACACTCAGCTCTTAACCCCAGTGTGCAGAAAGTGTCAAAACGTGATTTTCAGCAGAAATAAACATGTTTCTGCAAGTTTGGTCACCCCCATGTAAGTTATGGGGCAGTAACAGCACACTTTTGAAAACGTGTTTTTCAGCCCGAAATAAACGCGTTTTTTCAGACAACTGAATCCCTATGTAACTGCAAGACTCAGAAGAGCCCACACACTCAGCTCTTAATCCCAGTGTGCAGAAAGTGTCAAAACGTGTTTTTCAGCAGAAATAAACATGTTTCTGCAAGTTTGGTCACCCCCATGTAAGTTATGGGGCAGTAACAGCACACTTTTGAAAACGTGTTTTTCAGCCCGAAATAAACGCGTTTTTTCAGACAACTGAATCCCTATGTAACTGCAAGGCTCAAAAGAGCCCACACACTCAGCTCTTAACCCCAGTGTGCAGAAAGTGTCATAACATGATTTTCAGCAGAAATAAACATGTTTCTGCAAGTTTGGTCACCCCCATGTAAGTTATGGGGCAGTAACAGCACACTTTTGAAAACGTGTTTTTCAGCCCGAAATAAACGCGTTTTTTCAGACAACTGAATCCCTATGTAACTGCAAGACTCAGAAGAGCCCACACACTCAGCTCTTAACCCCAGTGTGCAGAAAGTGTCAAAACGTGTTTTTCAGCAGAAATAAACATGTTTCTGCAAGTTTGGTCACCCCCATGTAAGTTATGGGGCAGTAACAGCACACTTTTGAAAACGTGTTTTTCAGCCCGAAATAAACGCGTTTTTTCAGACAACTGAATCCCTATGTAACTGCAAGACTCAGAAGAGCCCACACACTCAGCTCTTAACCCCAGTGTGCAGAAAGTGTCAAAACGTGTTTTTCAGCAGAAATAAACATGTTTCTGCAAGTTTGGTCACCCCCATGTAAGTTATGGGGCAGTAACAGCACACTTTTGAAAACGTGTTTTTCAGCCTGAAATAAACACGTTTTTTCACACAACTGAATCCCTATGTAACTGCAAGACTCAAAAGAGCCCACACACTCAGCTCTTAACCCCAGTGTGCAGAAAGTGTCAAAACATGATTTTCAGCAGAAATAAACATGTTTCTGCAAGTTTGGTCACCCCCATGTAAGTTATGGGGCAGTAACAGCACACTTTTGAAAACGTGTTTTTCAGCCCGAAATAAACGCGTTTTTTCAGACAACTGAATCCCTATGTAACTGCAAGACTCAGAAGAGCCCACACACTCAGCTCTTAACCCCAGTGTGCAGAAAGTGTCAAAACGTGTTTTTCAGCAGAAATAAACATGTTTCTGCAAGTTTGGTCACCCCCATGTAAGTTATGGGGCAGTAACAGCACACTTTTGAAAACGTGTTTTTCAGCCCGAAATAAACGCGTTTTTTCAGACAACTGAATCCCTATGTAACTGCAAGACTCAGAAGAGCCCACACACTCAGCTCTTAACCCCAGTGTGCAGAAAGTGTCAAAACATGATTTTCAGCAGAAATAAACATGTTTCTGCAAGTTTGGTCACCCCCATGTAAGTTATGGGGCAGTAACAGCACACTTTTGAAAACGTGTTTTTCAGCCCGAAATAAACGCGTTTTTTCAGACAACTGAATCCCTATGTAACTGCAAGACTCAGAAGAGCCCACACACTCAGCTCTTAACCCCAGTGTGCAGAAAGTGTCAAAACGTGTTTTTCAGCAGAAATAAACATGTTTCTGCAAGTTTGGTCAACCCCATGTAAGTTATGGGGCAGTAACAGCACACTTTTGAAAACGTCTTTTTCAGCCCGAAATAAACGCGTTTTTTCAGACAACTGAATCCCTATGTAACTGCAAGGCTCAAAAGAGCCCACACACTCAGCTCTTAACCCCAGTGTGCAGAAAGTGTCAAAACATGATTTTCAGCAGAAATAAACATGTTTCTGCAAGTTTGGTCACCCCCATGTAAGTTATGGGGCAGTAACAGCACACTTTTGAAAACGTATTTTTCAGCCCGAAATAAACGCGTTTTTTCAGACAACTGAATCCCTATGTAACTGCAAGACTCAGAAGAGCCCACACACTCAGCTCTTAACCCCAGTGTGCAGAAAGTGTCAAAACGTGTTTTTCAGCAGAAATAAACATGTTTCTGCAAGTTTGGTCACCCCCATGTAAGTTATGGGGCAGTAACAGCACACTTTTGAAAACGTGTTTTTCAGCCCGAAATAAACGCGTTTTTTCAGACAACTGAATCCCTATGTAACTGCAAGACTCAGAAGAGCCCACACACTCAGCTCTTAACCCCAGTGTGCAGAAAGTGTCAAAACGTGTTTTTCAGCAGAAATAAACATGTTTCTGCAAGTTTGGTCACCCCCATGTAAGTTATGGGGCAGTAACAGCACACTTTTGAAAACGTGTTTTTCAGCCCGAAATAAACGCGTTTTTTCAGACAACTGAATCCCTATGTAACTGCAAGGCTCAAAAGAGCCCACACACTCAGCTCTTAACCCCAGTGTGCAGAAAGTGTCAAAACATGATTTTCAGCAGAAATAAACATGTTTCTGCAAGTTTGGTCACCCCCATGTAAGTTATGGGGCAGTAACAGCACACTTTTGAAAACGTGTTTTTCAGCCCGAAATAAACGCGTTTTTTCAGACAACTGAATCCCTATGTAACTGCAAGACTCAGAAGAGCCCACACACTCAGCTCTTAACCCCAGTGTGCAGAAAGTGTCAAAACGTGTTTTTCAGCAGAAATAAACATGTTTCTGCAAGTTTGGTCACCCCCATGTAAGTTATGGGGCAGTAACAGCACACTTTTGAAAACGTGTTTTTCAGCCCGAAATAAACGCGTTTTTTCAGACAACTGAATCCCTATGTAAGTGCAAGGCTCAAAAGAGCCCACACACTCAGCTCTTAACCCCAGTGTGCAGAAAGTGTCAAAACGTGTTTTTCAGCAGAAATAAACATGTTTCTGCAAGTTTGGTCACCCCCATGTAAGTTATGGGGCAGTAACAGCACACTTTTGAAAACGTGTTTTTCAGCCCGAAATAAACGCGTTTTTTCAGACAACTGAATCCCTATGTAACTGCAAGACTCAGAAGAGCCCACACACTCAGCTCTTAACCCCAGTGTGCAGAAAGTGTCAAAACGTGTTTTTCAGCAGAAATAAACATGTTTCTGCAAATTTGGTCACCCCCATGTAAGTTATGGGGCAGTAACAGCACACTTTTGAAAACGTGTTTTTCAGCCCGAAATAAACGCGTTTTTTCAGACAACTGAATCCCTATGTAACTGCAAGACTCAGAAGAGCCCACACACTCAGCTCTTAACCCCAGTGTGCAGAAAGTGTCAAAACGTGTTTTTCAGCAGAAATAAACATGTTTCTGCAAGTTTGGTCACCCCCATGTAAGTTATGGGGCAGTAACAGCACACTTTTGAAAACGTGTTTTTCAGCCCGAAATAAACGCGTTTTTTCAGACAACTGAATCCCTATGTAACTGCAAGACTCAGAAGAGCCCACACACTCAGCTCTTAACCCCAGTGTGCAGAAAGTGTCAAAACGTGTTTTTCAGCAGAAATAAACATGTTTCTGCAAGTTTGGTCACCCCCATGTAAGTTATGGGGCAGTAACAGCACACTTTTGAAAACGTGTTTTTCAGCCCGAAATAAACGCGTTTTTTCAGACAACTGAATCCCTATGTAACTGCAAGGCTCAAAAGAGCCCACACACTCAGCTCTTAACCCCAGTGTGCAGAAAGTGTCAAAACATGATTTTCAGCAGAAATAAACATGTTTCTGCAAGTTTGGTCACCCCCATGTAAGTTATGGGGCAGTAACAGCACACTTTTGAAAACGTGTTTTTCAGCCCGAAATAAACGCGTTTTTTCAGACAACTGAATCCCTATGTAACTGCAAGACTCAGAAGAGCCCACACACTCAGCTCTTAACCCCAGTGTGCAGAAAGTGTCAAAACGTGTTTTTCAGCAGAAATAAACATGTTTCTGCAAGTTTGGTCACCCCCATGTAAGTTATGGGGCAGTAACAGCACACTTTTGAAAACGTGTTTTTCAGCCCGAAATAAACGCGTTTTTTCAGACAACTGAATCCCTATGTAAGTGCAAGGCTCAAAAGAGCCCACACACTCAGCTCTTAACCCCAGTGTGCAGAAAGTGTCAAAACGTGTTTTTCAGCAGAAATAAACATGTTTCTGCAAGTTTGGTCACCCCCATGTAAGTTATGGGGCAGTAACAGCACACTTTTGAAAACGTGTTTTTCAGCCCGAAATAAACGCGTTTTTTCAGACAACTGAATCCCTATGTAACTGCAAGACTCAGAAGAGCCCACACACTCAGCTCTTAACCCCAGTGTGCAGAAAGTGTCAAAACGTGTTTTTCAGCAGAAATAAACATGTTTCTGCAAGTTTGGTCACCCCCATGTAAGTTATGGGGCAGTAACAGCACACTTTTGAAAACGTGTTTTTCAGCCCGAAATAAACGCGTTTTTTCAGACAACTGAATCCCTATGTAAGTGCAAGGCTCAAAAGAGCCCACACACTCAGCTCTTAACCCCAGTGTGCAGAAAGTGTCAAAACGTGTTTTTCAGCAGAAATAAACATGTTTCTGCAAGTTTGGTCACCCCCATGTAAGTTATGGGGCAGTAACAGCACACTTTTGAAAACGTGTTTTTCAGCCCGAAATAAACGCGTTTTTTCAGACAACTGAATCCCTATGTAACTGCAAGACTCAGAAGAGCCCACACACTCAGCTCTTAACCCCAGTGTGCAGAAAGTGTCAAAACGTGTTTTTCAGCAGAAATAAACATGTTTCTGCAAATTTGGTCACCCCCATGTAAGTTATGGGGCAGTAACAGCACACTTTTGAAAACGTGTTTTTCAGCCCGAAATAAACGCGTTTTTTCAGACAACTGAATCCCTATGTAACTGCAAGACTCAGAAGAGCCCACACACTCAGCTCTTAACCCCAGTGTGCAGAAAGTGTCAAAACGTGTTTTTCAGCAGAAATAAACATGTTTCTGCAAGTTTGGTCACCCCCATGTAAGTTATGGGGCAGTAACAGCACACTTTTGAAAACGTGTTTTTCAGCCCGAAATAAACGCGTTTTTTCAGACAACTGAATCCCTATGTAACTGCAAGACTCAGAAGAGCCCACACACTCAGCTCTTAACCCCAGTGTGCAGAAAGTGTCAAAACGTGTTTTTCAGCAGAAATAAACATGTTTCTGCAAGTTTGGTCACCCCCATGTAAGTTATGGGGCAGTAACAGCACACTTTTGAAAACGTGTTTTTCAGCCCGAAATAAACGCGTTTTTTCAGACAACTGAATCCCTATGTAACTGCAAGGCTCAAAAGAGCCCACACACTCAGCTCTTAACCCCAGTGTGCAGAAAGTGTCAAAACATGATTTTCAGCAGAAATAAACATGTTTCTGCAAGTTTGGTCACCCCCATGTAAGTTATGGGGCAGTAACAGCACACTTTTGAAAACGTGTTTTTCAGCCCGAAATAAACGCGTTTTTTCAGACAACTGAATCCCTATGTAACTGCAAGACTCAGAAGAGCCCACACACTCAGCTCTTAACCCCAGTGTGCAGAAAGTGTCAAAACGTGTTTTTCAGCAGAAATAAACATGTTTCTGCAAGTTTGGTCACCCCCATGTAAGTTATGGGGCAGTAACAGCACACTTTTGAAAACGTGTTTTTCAGCCCGAAATAAACGCGTTTTTTCAGACAACTGAATCCCTATGTAAGTGCAAGGCTCAAAAGAGCCCACACACTCAGCTCTTAACCCCAGTGTGCAGAAAGTGTCAAAACGTGTTTTTCAGCAGAAATAAACATGTTTCTGCAAGTTTGGTCACCCCCATGTAAGTTATGGGGCAGTAACAGCACACTTTTGAAAACGTGTTTTTCAGCCCGAAATAAACGCGTTTTTTCAGACAACTGAATCCCTATGTAACTGCAAGACTCAGAAGAGCCCACACACTCAGCTCTTAACCCCAGTGTGCAGAAAGTGTCAAAACGTGTTTTTCAGCAGAAATAAACATGTTTCTGCAAATTTGGTCACCCCCATGTAAGTTATGGGGCAGTAACAGCACACTTTTGAAAACGTGTTTTTCAGCCCGAAATAAACGCGTTTTTTCAGACAACTGAATCCCTATGTAACTGCAAGACTCAGAAGAGCCCACACACTCAGCTCTTAACCCCAGTGTGCAGAAAGTGTCAAAACGTGTTTTTCAGCAGAAATAAACATGTTTCTGCAAGTTTGGTCACCCCCATGTAAGTTATGGGGCAGTAACAGCACACTTTTGAAAACGTGTTTTTCAGCCCGAAATAAACGCGTTTTTTCAGACAACTGAATCCCTATGTAACTGCAAGACTCAGAAGAGCCCACACACTCAGCTCTTAACCCCAGTGTGCAGAAAGTGTCAAAACGTGATTTTCAGCAGAAATAAACATGTTTCTGCAAGTTTGGTCACCCCCATGTAAGTTATGGGGCAGTAACAGCACACTTTTGAAAACGTGTTTTTCAGCCCGAAATAAACGCGTTTTTTCAGACAACTGAATCCCTATGTAACTGCAAGACTCAGAAGAGCCCACACACTCAGCTCTTAATCCCAGTGTGCAGAAAGTGTCAAAACGTGTTTTTCAGCAGAAATAAACATGTTTCTGCAAGTTTGGTCACCCCCATGTAAGTTATGGGGCAGTAACAGCACACTTTTGAAAACGTGTTTTTCAGCCCGAAATAAACGCGTTTTTTCAGACAACTGAATCCCTATGTAACTGCAAGGCTCAAAAGAGCCCACACACTCAGCTCTTAACCCCAGTGTGCAGAAAGTGTCAAAACTTGATTTTCAGCAGAAATAAACATGTTTCTGCAAGTTTGGTCACCCCCATGTAAGTTATGGGGCAGTAACAGCACACTTTTGAAAACGTGTTTTTCAGCCCGAAATAAACGCGTTTTTTCAGACAACTGAATCCCTATGTAACTGCAAGACTCAGAAGAGCCCACACACTCAGCTCTTAACCCCAGTGTGCAGAAAGTGTCAAAACGTGTTTTTCAGCAGAAATAAACATGTTTCTGCAAGTTTGGTCAACCCCATGTAAGTTATGGGGCAGTAACAGCACACTTTTGAAAACGTGTTTTTCAGCCCGAAATAAACGCGTTTTTTCAGACAACTGAATCCCTATGTAACTGCAAGGCTCAAAAGAGCCCACACACTCAGCTCTTAACCCCAGTGTGCAGAAAGTGTCAAAACGTGTTTTTCAGCAGAAATAAACATGTTTCTGCAAGTTTGGTCACCCCCATGTAAGTTATGGGGCAGTAACAGCACACTTTTGAAAACGTGTTTTTCAGCCCGAAATAAATGCGTTTTTTCAGACAACTGAATCCCTATGTAACTGCAAGACTCAGAAGAGCCCACACACTCAGCTCTTAACCCCAGTGTGCAGAAAGTGTCAAAACGTGTTTTTCAGCAGAAATAAACATGTTTCTGCAAGTTTGGTCACCCCCATGTAAGTTATGGGGCAGTAACAGCACACTTTTGAAAACGTGTTTTTCAGCCCGAAATAAACGCGTTTTTTCAGACAACTGAATCCCTATGTAACTGCAAGACTCAGAAGAGCCCACACACTCAGCTCTTAACCCCAGTGTGCAGAAAGTGTCAAAACGTGATTTTCAGCAGAAATAAACATGTTTCTGCAAGTTTGGTCACCCCCATGTAAGTTATGGGGCAGTAACAGCACACTTTTGAAAACGTGTTTTTCAGCCCGAAATAAACGCGTTTTTTCAGACAACTGAATCCCTATGTAACTGCAAGACTCAGAAGAGCCCACACACTCAGCTCTTAATCCCAGTGTGCAGAAAGTGTCAAAACGTGTTTTTCAGCAGAAATAAACATGTTTCTGCAAGTTTGGTCACCCCCATGTAAGTTATGGGGCAGTAACAGCACACTTTTGAAAACGTGTTTTTCAGCCCGAAATAAACGCGTTTTTTCAGACAACTGAATCCCTATGTAACTGCAAGGCTCAAAAGAGCCCACACACTCAGCTCTTAACCCCAGTGTGCAGAAAGTGTCAAAACATGATTTTCAGCAGAAATAAACATGTTTCTGCAAGTTTGGTCACCCCCATGTAAGTTATGGGGCAGTAACAGCACACTTTTGAAAACGTGTTTTTCAGCCCGAAATAAACGCGTTTTTTCAGACAACTGAATCCCTATGTAACTGCAAGACTCAGAAGAGCCCACACACTCAGCTCTTAACCCCAGTGTGCAGAAAGTGTCAAAACGTGTTTTTCAGCAGAAATAAACATGTTTCTGCAAGTTTGGTCACCCCCATGTAAGTTATGGGGCAGTAACAGCACACTTTTGAAAACGTGTTTTTCAGCCCGAAATAAACGCGTTTTTTCAGACAACTGAATCCCTATGTAACTGCAAGGCTCAAAAGAGCCCACACACTCAGCTCTTAACCCCAGTGTGCAGAAAGTGTCAAAACGTGTTTTTCAGCAGAAATAAACATGTTTCTGCAAGTTTTGTCACCCCCATGTAAGTTATGGGGCAGTAACAGCACACTTTTGAAAACGTGTTTTTCAGCCCGAAATAAACGCGTTTTTTCAGACAACTGAATCCCTATGTAACTGCAAGACTCAGAAGAGCCCACACACTCAGCTCTTAACCCCAGTGTGCAGAAAGTGACAAAACATGATTTTCAGCAGAAATAAACATGTTTCTGCAAGTTTGGTCACCCCCATGTAAGTTATGGGGCAGTAACAGCACACTTTTGAAAACGTGTTTTTCAGCCCGAAATAAACGCGTTTTTTCAGACAACTGAATCCCTATGTAACTGCAAGACTCAGAAGAGCCCACACACTCAGCTCTTAACCCCAGTGTGCAGAAAGTGTCAAAACGTGTTTTTCAGCAGAAATAAACATGTTTCTGCAAGTTTGGTCACCCCCATGTAAGTTATGGGGCAGTAACAGCACACTTTTGAAAACATGTTTTTCAGCCCGAAATAAACGCGATTTTTCAGACAACTGAATCCCTATGTAAGTGCAAGGCTCAAAAGAGCCCACACACTCAGCTCTTAACCCCAGTGTGCAGAAAGTGTCAAAACGTGTTTTTCAGCAGAAATAAACATGTTTCTGCAAGTTTGGTCAACCCCATGTAAGTTATGGGGCAGTAACAGTACACTCTGCAAAACTTGTTTTTCAGCCCGAAATAAACGCGTTTTTTCAGACAACTGAATCCCCATGTAGCAGCAAGGCTCAGAAGAGCCCACACACTCAGATCTTAACCCCAGTGTGCTGAAAGTGTCAAAACATGTTTTTCAGCAGAAATAAACATGTTTCTGCAAGTTTGGTCAACCCCATGTAAGTTATGGGGCAGTAACAGCACACTTTTGAAAACGTGTTTTTCAGCCCGAAATAAACGCGTTTTTTCAGACAACTGAATCCCTATGTAACTGCAAGGCTCAAAAGAGCCCACACACTCAGCTCTTAACCCCAGTGTGCAGAAAGTGTCAAAACATGATTTTCAGCAGAAATAAACATGTTTCTGCAAGTTTGGTCACCCCCATGTAAGTTATGGGGCAGTAACAGCACACTTTTGAAAACGTGTTTTTCAGCCCGAAATAAACGCGTTTTTTCAGACAACTGAATCCCTATGTAACTGCAAGACTCAGAAGAGCCCACACACTCAGCTCTTAACCCCAGTGTGCAGAAAGTGTCAAAACGTGTTTTTCAGCAGAAATAAACATGTTTCTGCAAGTTTGGTCACCCCCATGTAAGTTATGGGGCAGTAACAGCACACTTTTGAAAACGTGTTTTTCAGCCCGAAATAAACGCGTTTTTTCAGACAACTGAATCCCTATGTAAGTGCAAGGCTCAAAAGAGCCCACACACTCAGCTCTTAACCCCAGTGTGCAGAAAGTGTCAAAACGTGTTTTTCAGCAGAAATAAACATGTTTCTGCAAGTTTGGTCACCCCCATGTAAGTTATGGGGCAGTAACAGCACACTTTTGAAAACGTGTTTTTCAGCCCGAAATAAACGCGTTTTTTCAGACAACTGAATCCCTATGTAACTGCAAGACTCAGAAGAGCCCACACACTCAGCTCTTAACCCCAGTGTGCAGAAAGTGTCAAAACGTGTTTTTCAGCAGAAATAAACATGTTTCTGCAAATTTGGTCACCCCCATGTAAGTTATGGGGCAGTAACAGCACACTTTTGAAAACGTGTTTTTCAGCCCGAAATAAACGCGTTTTTTCAGACAACTGAATCCCTATGTAACTGCAAGACTCAGAAGAGCCCACACACTCAGCTCTTAACCCCAGTGTGCAGAAAGTGTCAAAACGTGTTTTTCAGCAGAAATAAACATGTTTCTGCAAGTTTGGTCACCCCCATGTAAGTTATGGGGCAGTAACAGCACACTTTTGAAAACGTGTTTTTCAGCCCGAAATAAACGCGTTTTTTCAGACAACTGAATCCCTATGTAACTGCAAGACTCAGAAGAGCCCACACACTCAGCTCTTAACCCCAGTGTGCAGAAAGTGTCAAAACGTGTTTTTCAGCAGAAATAAACATGTTTCTGCAAGTTTGGTCACCCCCATGTAAGTTATGGGGCAGTAACAGCACACTTTTGAAAACGTGTTTTTCAGCCCGAAATAAACGCGTTTTTTCAGACAACTGAATCCCTATGTAACTGCAAGGCTCAAAAGAGCCCACACACTCAGCTCTTAACCCCAGTGTGCAGAAAGTGTCAAAACATGATTTTCAGCAGAAATAAACATGTTTCTGCAAGTTTGGTCACCCCCATGTAAGTTATGGGGCAGTAACAGCACACTTTTGAAAACGTGTTTTTCAGCCCGAAATAAACGCGTTTTTTCAGACAACTGAATCCCTATGTAACTGCAAGACTCAGAAGAGCCCACACACTCAGCTCTTAACCCCAGTGTGCAGAAAGTGTCAAAACGTGTTTTTCAGCAGAAATAAACATGTTTCTGCAAGTTTGGTCACCCCCATGTAAGTTATGGGGCAGTAACAGCACACTTTTGAAAACGTGTTTTTCAGCCCGAAATAAACGCGTTTTTTCAGACAACTGAATCCCTATGTAAGTGCAAGGCTCAAAAGAGCCCACACACTCAGCTCTTAACCCCAGTGTGCAGAAAGTGTCAAAACGTGTTTTTCAGCAGAAATAAACATGTTTCTGCAAGTTTGGTCACCCCCATGTAAGTTATGGGGCAGTAACAGCACACTTTTGAAAACGTGTTTTTCAGCCCGAAATAAACGCGTTTTTTCAGACAACTGAATCCCTATGTAACTGCAAGACTCAGAAGAGCCCACACACTCAGCTCTTAACCCCAGTGTGCAGAAAGTGTCAAAACGTGTTTTTCAGCAGAAATAAACATGTTTCTGCAAGTTTGGTCACCCCCATGTAAGTTATGGGGCAGTAACAGCACACTTTTGAAAACGTGTTTTTCAGCCCGAAATAAACGCGTTTTTTCAGACAACTGAATCCCTATGTAAGTGCAAGGCTCAAAAGAGCCCACACACTCAGCTCTTAACCCCAGTGTGCAGAAAGTGTCAAAACGTGTTTTTCAGCAGAAATAAACATGTTTCTGCAAGTTTGGTCACCCCCATGTAAGTTATGGGGCAGTAACAGCACACTTTTGAAAACGTGTTTTTCAGCCCGAAATAAACGCGTTTTTTCAGACAACTGAATCCCTATGTAACTGCAAGACTCAGAAGAGCCCACACACTCAGCTCTTAACCCCAGTGTGCAGAAAGTGTCAAAACGTGTTTTTCAGCAGAAATAAACATGTTTCTGCAAATTTGGTCACCCCCATGTAAGTTATGGGGCAGTAACAGCACACTTTTGAAAACGTGTTTTTCAGCCCGAAATAAACGCGTTTTTTCAGACAACTGAATCCCTATGTAACTGCAAGACTCAGAAGAGCCCACACACTCAGCTCTTAACCCCAGTGTGCAGAAAGTGTCAAAACGTGTTTTTCAGCAGAAATAAACATGTTTCTGCAAGTTTGGTCACCCCCATGTAAGTTATGGGGCAGTAACAGCACACTTTTGAAAACGTGTTTTTCAGCCCGAAATAAACGCGTTTTTTCAGACAACTGAATCCCTATGTAACTGCAAGACTCAGAAGAGCCCACACACTCAGCTCTTAACCCCAGTGTGCAGAAAGTGTCAAAACGTGTTTTTCAGCAGAAATAAACATGTTTCTGCAAGTTTGGTCACCCCCATGTAAGTTATGGGGCAGTAACAGCACACTTTTGAAAACGTGTTTTTCAGCCCGAAATAAACGCGTTTTTTCAGACAACTGAATCCCTATGTAACTGCAAGGCTCAAAAGAGCCCACACACTCAGCTCTTAACCCCAGTGTGCAGAAAGTGTCAAAACATGATTTTCAGCAGAAATAAACATGTTTCTGCAAGTTTGGTCACCCCCATGTAAGTTATGGGGCAGTAACAGCACACTTTTGAAAACGTGTTTTTCAGCCCGAAATAAACGCGTTTTTTCAGACAACTGAATCCCTATGTAACTGCAAGACTCAGAAGAGCCCACACACTCAGCTCTTAACCCCAGTGTGCAGAAAGTGTCAAAACGTGTTTTTCAGCAGAAATAAACATGTTTCTGCAAGTTTGGTCACCCCCATGTAAGTTATGGGGCAGTAACAGCACACTTTTGAAAACGTGTTTTTCAGCCCGAAATAAACGCGTTTTTTCAGACAACTGAATCCCTATGTAAGTGCAAGGCTCAAAAGAGCCCACACACTCAGCTCTTAACCCCAGTGTGCAGAAAGTGTCAAAACGTGTTTTTCAGCAGAAATAAACATGTTTCTGCAAGTTTGGTCACCCCCATGTAAGTTATGGGGCAGTAACAGCACACTTTTGAAAACGTGTTTTTCAGCCCGAAATAAACGCGTTTTTTCAGACAACTGAATCCCTATGTAACTGCAAGACTCAGAAGAGCCCACACACTCAGCTCTTAACCCCAGTGTGCAGAAAGTGTCAAAACGTGTTTTTCAGCAGAAATAAACATGTTTCTGCAAATTTGGTCACCCCCATGTAAGTTATGGGGCAGTAACAGCACACTTTTGAAAACGTGTTTTTCAGCCCGAAATAAACGCGTTTTTTCAGACAACTGAATCCCTATGTAACTGCAAGACTCAGAAGAGCCCACACACTCAGCTCTTAACCCCAGTGTGCAGAAAGTGTCAAAACGTGTTTTTCAGCAGAAATAAACATGTTTCTGCAAGTTTGGTCACCCCCATGTAAGTTATGGGGCAGTAACAGCACACTTTTGAAAACGTGTTTTTCAGCCCGAAATAAACGCGTTTTTTCAGACAACTGAATCCCTATGTAACTGCAAGACTCAGAAGAGCCCACACACTCAGCTCTTAACCCCAGTGTGCAGAAAGTGTCAAAACGTGATTTTCAGCAGAAATAAACATGTTTCTGCAAGTTTGGTCACCCCCATGTAAGTTATGGGGCAGTAACAGCACACTTTTGAAAACGTGTTTTTCAGCCCGAAATAAACGCGTTTTTTCAGACAACTGAATCCCTATGTAACTGCAAGACTCAGAAGAGCCCACACACTCAGCTCTTAATCCCAGTGTGCAGAAAGTGTCAAAACGTGTTTTTCAGCAGAAATAAACATGTTTCTGCAAGTTTGGTCACCCCCATGTAAGTTATGGGGCAGTAACAGCACACTTTTGAAAACGTGTTTTTCAGCCCGAAATAAACGCGTTTTTTCAGACAACTGAATCCCTATGTAACTGCAAGGCTCAAAAGAGCCCACACACTCAGCTCTTAACCCCAGTGTGCAGAAAGTGTCAAAACTTGATTTTCAGCAGAAATAAACATGTTTCTGCAAGTTTGGTCACCCCCATGTAAGTTATGGGGCAGTAACAGCACACTTTTGAAAACGTGTTTTTCAGCCCGAAATAAACGCGTTTTTTCAGACAACTGAATCCCTATGTAACTGCAAGACTCAGAAGAGCCCACACACTCAGCTCTTAACCCCAGTGTGCAGAAAGTGTCAAAACGTGTTTTTCAGCAGAAATAAACATGTTTCTGCAAGTTTGGTCAACCCCATGTAAGTTATGGGGCAGTAACAGCACACTTTTGAAAACGTGTTTTTCAGCCCGAAATAAACGCGTTTTTTCAGACAACTGAATCCCTATGTAACTGCAAGGCTCAAAAGAGCCCACACACTCAGCTCTTAACCCCAGTGTGCAGAAAGTGTCAAAACGTGTTTTTCAGCAGAAATAAACATGTTTCTGCAAGTTTGGTCACCCCCATGTAAGTTATGGGGCAGTAACAGCACACTTTTGAAAACGTGTTTTTCAGCCCGAAATAAATGCGTTTTTTCAGACAACTGAATCCCTATGTAACTGCAAGACTCAGAAGAGCCCACACACTCAGCTCTTAACCCCAGTGTGCAGAAAGTGTCAAAACGTGTTTTTCAGCAGAAATAAACATGTTTCTGCAAGTTTGGTCACCCCCATGTAAGTTATGGGGCAGTAACAGCACACTTTTGAAAACGTGTTTTTCAGCCCGAAATAAACGCGTTTTTTCAGACAACTGAATCCCTATGTAACTGCAAGACTCAGAAGAGCCCACACACTCAGCTCTTAACCCCAGTGTGCAGAAAGTGTCAAAACGTGATTTTCAGCAGAAATAAACATGTTTCTGCAAGTTTGGTCACCCCCATGTAAGTTATGGGGCAGTAACAGCACACTTTTGAAAACGTGTTTTTCAGCCCGAAATAAACGCGTTTTTTCAGACAACTGAATCCCTATGTAACTGCAAGACTCAGAAGAGCCCACACACTCAGCTCTTAATCCCAGTGTGCAGAAAGTGTCAAAACGTGTTTTTCAGCAGAAATAAACATGTTTCTGCAAGTTTGGTCACCCCCATGTAAGTTATGGGGCAGTAACAGCACACTTTTGAAAACGTGTTTTTCAGCCCGAAATAAACGCGTTTTTTCAGACAACTGAATCCCTATGTAACTGCAAGGCTCAAAAGAGCCCACACACTCAGCTCTTAACCCCAGTGTGCAGAAAGTGTCAAAACATGATTTTCAGCAGAAATAAACATGTTTCTGCAAGTTTGGTCACCCCCATGTAAGTTATGGGGCAGTAACAGCACACTTTTGAAAACGTGTTTTTCAGCCCGAAATAAACGCGTTTTTTCAGACAACTGAATCCCTATGTAACTGCAAGACTCAGAAGAGCCCACACACTCAGCTCTTAACCCCAGTGTGCAGAAAGTGTCAAAACGTGTTTTTCAGCAGAAATAAACATGTTTCTGCAAGTTTGGTCACCCCCATGTAAGTTATGGGGCAGTAACAGCACACTTTTGAAAACGTGTTTTTCAGCCCGAAATAAACGCGTTTTTTCAGACAACTGAATCCCTATGTAACTGCAAGGCTCAAAAGAGCCCACACACTCAGCTCTTAACCCCAGTGTGCAGAAAGTGTCAAAACGTGTTTTTCAGCAGAAATAAACATGTTTCTGCAAGTTTTGTCACCCCCATGTAAGTTATGGGGCAGTAACAGCACACTTTTGAAAACGTGTTTTTCAGCCCGAAATAAACGCGTTTTTTCAGACAACTGAATCCCTATGTAACTGCAAGACTCAGAAGAGCCCACACACTCAGCTCTTAACCCCAGTGTGCAGAAAGTGACAAAACATGATTTTCAGCAGAAATAAACATGTTTCTGCAAGTTTGGTCACCCCCATGTAAGTTATGGGGCAGTAACAGCACACTTTTGAAAACGTGTTTTTCAGCCCGAAATAAACGCGTTTTTTCAGACAACTGAATCCCTATGTAACTGCAAGACTCAGAAGAGCCCACACACTCAGCTCTTAACCCCAGTGTGCAGAAAGTGTCAAAACGTGTTTTTCAGCAGAAATAAACATGTTTCTGCAAGTTTGGTCACCCCCATGTAAGTTATGGGGCAGTAACAGCACACTTTTGAAAACGTGTTTTTCAGCCCGAAATAAACGCGTTTTTTCAGACAACTGAATCCCTATGTAACTGCAAGGCTCAAAAGAGCCCACACACTCAGCTCTTAACCCCAGTGTGCAGAAAGTGTCAAAACATGATTTTCAGCAGAAATAAACATGTTTCTGCAAGTTTGGTCACCCCCATGTAAGTTATGGGGCAGTAACAGCACACTTTTGAAAACGTGTTTTTCAGCCCGAAATAAACGCGTTTTTTCAGACAACTGAATCCCTATGTAACTGCAAGACTCAGAAGAGCCCACACACTCAGCTCTTAACCCCAGTGTGCAGAAAGTGTCAAAACGTGTTTTTCAGCAGAAATAAACATGTTTCTGCAAGTTTGGTCACCCCCATGTAAGTTATGGGGCAGTAACAGCACACTTTTGAAAACGTGTTTTTCAGCCCGAAATAAACGCGTTTTTTCAGACAACTGAATCCCTATGTAACTGCAAGACTCAGAAGAGCCCACACACTCAGCTCTTAACCCCAGTGTGCAGAAAGTGTCAAAACGTGATTTTCAGCAGAAATAAACATGTTTCTGCAAGTTTGGTCACCCCCATGTAAGTTATGGGGCAGTAACAGCACACTTTTGAAAACGTGTTTTTCAGCCCGAAATAAACGCGTTTTTTCAGACAACTGAATCCCTATGTAACTGCAAGACTCAGAAGAGCCCACACACTCAGCTCTTAACCCCAGTGTGCAGAAAGTGTCAAAACGTGATTTTCAGCAGAAATAAACATGTTTCTGCAAGTTTGGTCACCCCCATGTAAGTTATGGGGCAGTAACAGCACACTTTTGAAAACGTGTTTTTCAGCCCGAAATAAACGCGTTTTTTCAGACAACTGAATCCCTATGTAACTGCAAGACTCAGAAGAGCCCACACACTCAGCTCTTAATCCCAGTGTGCAGAAAGTGTCAAAACGTGTTTTTCAGCAGAAATAAACATGTTTCTGCAAGTTTGGTCACCCCCATGTAAGTTATGGGGCAGTAACAGCACACTTTTGAAAACGTGTTTTTCAGCCCGAAATAAACGCGTTTTTTCAGACAACTGAATCCCTATGTAACTGCAAGGCTCAAAAGAGCCCACACACTCAGCTCTTAACCCCAGTGTGCAGAAAGTGTCAAAACATGATTTTCAGCAGAAATAAACATGTTTCTGCAAGTTTGGTCACCCCCATGTAAGTTATGGGGCAGTAACAGCACACTTTTGAAAACGTGTTTTTCAGCCCGAAATAAACGCGTTTTTTCAGACAACTGAATCCCTATGTAACTGCAAGACTCAGAAGAGCCCACACACTCAGCTCTTAACCCCAGTGTGCAGAAAGTGTCAAAACGTGTTTTTCAGCAGAAATAAACATGTTTCTGCAAGTTTGGTCACCCCCATGTAAGTTATGGGGCAGTAACAGCACACTTTTGAAAACGTGTTTTTCAGCCCGAAATAAACGCGTTTTTTCAGACAACTGAATCCCTATGTAACTGCAAGGCTCAAAAGAGCCCACACACTCAGCTCTTAACCCCAGTGTGCAGAAAGTGTCAAAACGTGTTTTTCAGCAGAAATAAACATGTTTCTGCAAGTTTTGTCACCCCCATGTAAGTTATGGGGCAGTAACAGCACACTTTTGAAAACGTGTTTTTCAGCCCGAAATAAACGCGTTTTTTCAGAAACTGAATCCCTATGTAACTGCAAGACTCAGAAGAGCCCACACACTCAGCTCTTAACCCCAGTGTGCAGAAAGTGACAAAACATGATTTTCAGCAGAAATAAACATGTTTCTGCAAGTTTGGTCACCCCCATGTAAGTTATGGGGCAGTAACAGCACACTTTTGAAAACGTGTTTTTCAGCCCGAAATAAACGCGTTTTTTCAGACAACTGAATCCCTATGTAACTGCAAGACTCAGAAGAGCCCACACACTCAGCTCTTAACCCCAGTGTGCAAAAAGTGTCAAAACATGTTTTTCAGCAGAAATAAACATGTTTCTGCAAGTTTGGTCACCCCCATGTAAGTTATGGGGCAGTAACAGCACACTTTTGAAAACGTGTTTTTCAGCCTGAAATAAACACGTTTTTTCACACAACTGAATCCCTATGTAACTGCAAGACTCAAAAGAGCCCACACACTCAGCTCTTAACCCCAGTGTGCAGAAAGTGTCAAAACATGATTTTCAGCAGAAATAAACATGTTTCTGCAAGTTTGGTCACCCCCATGTAAGTTATGGGGCAGTAACAGCACACTTTTGAAAACGTGTTTTTCAGCCCGAAATAAACGCGTTTTTTCAGACAACTGAATCCCTATGTAACTGCAAGACTCAGAAGAGCCCACACACTCAGCTCTTAACCCCAGTGTGCAGAAAGTGTCAAAACGTGTTTTTCAGCAGAAATAAACATGTTTCTGCAAGTTTGGTCACCCCCATGTAAGTTATGGGGCAGTAACAGCACACTTTTGAAAACGTGTTTTTCAGCCCGAAATAAACGCGTTTTTTCAGACAACTGAATCCCTATGTAACTGCAAGACTCAGAAGAGCCCACACACTCAGCTCTTAACCCCAGTGTGCAGAAAGTGTCAAAACGTGTTTTTCAGCAGAAATAAACATGTTTCTGCAAGTTTGGTCACCCCCATGTAAGTTATGGGGCAGTAACAGCACACTTTTGAAAACGTGTTTTTCAGCCCGAAATAAACGCGTTTTTTCAGACAACTGAATCCCTATGTAACTGCAAGGCTCAAAAGAGCCCACACACTCAGCTCTTAACCCCAGTGTGCAGAAAGTGTCAAAACGTGTTTTTCAGCAGAAATAAACATGTTTCTGCAAGTTTTGTCACCCCCATGTAAGTTATGGGGCAGTAACAGCACACTTTTGAAAACGTGTTTTTCAGCCCGAAATAAACGCGTTTTTTCAGAAACTGAATCCCTATGTAACTGCAAGACTCAGAAGAGCCCACACACTCAGCTCTTAACCCCAGTGTGCAGAAAGTGACAAAACATGATTTTCAGCAGAAATAAACATGTTTCTGCAAGTTTGGTCACCCCCATGTAAGTTATGGGGCAGTAACAGCACACTTTTGAAAACGTGTTTTTCAGCCCGAAATAAACGCGTTTTTTCAGACAACTGAATCCCTATGTAACTGCAAGACTCAGAAGAGCCCACACACTCAGCTCTTAACCCCAGTGTGCAAAAAGTGTCAAAACATGTTTTTCAGCAGAAATAAACATGTTTCTGCAAGTTTGGTCACCCCCATGTAAGTTATGGGGCAGTAACAGCACACTTTTGAAAACGTGTTTTTCAGCCTGAAATAAACACGTTTTTTCACACAACTGAATCCCTATGTAACTGCAAGACTCAAAAGAGCCCACACACTCAGCTCTTAACCCCAGTGTGCAGAAAGTGTCAAAACATGATTTTCAGCAGAAATAAACATGTTTCTGCAAGTTTGGTCACCCCCATGTAAGTTATGGGGCAGTAACAGCACACTTTTGAAAACGTGTTTTTCAGCCCGAAATAAACGCGTTTTTTCAGACAACTGAATCCCTATGTAACTGCAAGACTCAGAAGAGCCCACACACTCAGCTCTTAACCCCAGTGTGCAGAAAGTGTCAAAACGTGTTTTTCAGCAGAAATAAACATGTTTCTGCAAGTTTGGTCACCCCCATGTAAGTTATGGGGCAGTAACAGCACACTTTTGAAAACGTGTTTTTCAGCCCGAAATAAACGCGTTTTTTCAGACAACTGAATCCCTATGTAACTGCAAGGCTCAAAAGAGCCCACACACTCAGCTCTTAACCCCAGTGTGCAGAAAGTGTCAAAACATGATTTTCAGCAGAAATAAACATGTTTCTGCAAGTTTGGTCACCCCCATGTAAGTTATGGGGCAGTAACAGCACACTTTTGAAAACGTGTTTTTCAGCCCGAAATAAACGCGTTTTTTCAGACAACTGAATCCCTATGTAACTGCAAGACTCAGAAGAGCCCACACACTCAGCTCTTAACCCCAGTGTGCAGAAAGTGTCAAAACGTGTTTTTCAGCAGAAATAAACATGTTTCTGCAAGTTTGGTCACCCCCATGTAAGTTATGGGGCAGTAACAGCACACTTTTGAAAACGTGTTTTTCAGCCCGAAATAAACGCGTTTTTTCAGACAACTGAATCCCTATGTAACTGCAAGGCTCAAAAGAGCCCACACACTCAGCTCTTAACCCCAGTGTGCAAAAAGTGTCAAAACGTGTTTTTCAGCAGAAATAAACATGTTTCTGCAAGTTTGGTCACCCCCATGTAAGTTATGGGGCAGTAACAGCACACTTTTGAAAACGTGTTTTTCAGCCCGAAATAAACGCGTTTTTTCAGACAACTGAATCCCTATGTAACTGCAAGACTCAGAAGAGCCCACACACTCAGCTCTTAACCCCAGTGTGCAGAAAGTGTCAAAACATGATTTTCAGCAGAAATAAACATGTTTCTGCAAGTTTGGTCACCCCCATGTAAGTTATGGGGCAGTAACAGCACACTTTTGAAAACGTGTTTTTCAGCCCGAAATAAACGCGTTTTTTCAGACAACTGAATCCCTATGTAACTGCAAGACTCAGAAGAGCCCACACACTCAGCTCTTAACCCCAGTGTGCAGAAAGTGTCAAAACGTGTTTTTCAGCAGAAATAAACATGTTTCTGCAAGTTTGGTCAACCCCATGTAAGTTATGGGGCAGTAACAGCACACTTTTGAAAACGTGTTTTTCAGCCCGAAATAAACGCGTTTTTTCAGACAACTGAATCCCTATGTAACTGCAAGGCTCAAAAGAGCCCACACACTCAGCTCTTAACCCCAGTGTGCAGAAAGTGTCAAAACATGTTTTTCAGCAGAAATAAACATGTTTCTGCAAGTTTGGTCACCCCCATGTAAGTTATGGGGCAGTAACAGCACACTTTTGAAAACGTGTTTTTCAGCCCGAAATAAACGCGTTTTTTCAGACAACTGAATCCCTATGTAACTGCAAGACTCAGAAGAGCCCACACACTCAGCTCTTAACCCCAGTGTGCAGAAAGTGTCAAAACGTGTTTTTCAGCAGAAATAAACATGTTTCTGCAAGTTTGGTCACCCCCATGTAAGTTATGGGGCAGTAACAGCACACTTTTGAAAACGTGTTTTTCAGCCCGAAATAAACGCGTTTTTTCACACAACTGAATCCCTATGTAACTGCAAGACTCAAAAGAGCCCACACACTCAGCTCTTAACCCCAGTGTGCAGAAAGTGTCAAAACATGATTTTCAGCAGAAATAAACATGTTTCTGCAAGTTTGGTCACCCCCATGTAAGTTATGGGGCAGTAACAGCACACTTTTGAAAACGTGTTTTTCAGCCCGAAATAAACGCGTTTTTTCAGACAACTGAATCCCTATGTAACTGCAAGACTCAGAAGAGCCCACACACTCAGCTCTTAACCCCAGTGTGCAGAAAGTGTCAAAACGTGTTTTTCAGCAGAAATAAACATGTTTCTGCAAGTTTGGTCACCCCCATGTAAGTTATGGGGCAGTAACAGCACACTTTTGAAAACGTGTTTTTCAGCCCGAAATAAACGCGTTTTTTCAGACAACTGAATCCCTATGTAACTGCAAGACTCAGAAGAGCCCACACACTCAGCTCTTAACCCCAGTGTGCAGAAAGTGTCAAAACGTGTTTTTCAGCAGAAATAAACATGTTTCTGCAAGTTTGGTCACCCCCATGTAAGTTATGGGGCAGTAACAGCACACTTTTGAAAACGTGTTTTTCAGCCCGAAATAAACGCGTTTTTTCAGACAACTGAATCCCTATGTAACTGCAAGACTCAGAAGAGCCCACACACTCAGCTCTTAACCCCAGTGTGCAGAAAGTGTCAAAACGTGATTTTCAGCAGAAATAAACATGTTTCTGCAAGTTTGGTCACCCCCATGTAAGTTATGGGGCAGTAACAGCACACTTTTGAAAACGTGTTTTTCAGCCCGAAATAAACGCGTTTTTTCAGACAACTGAATCCCTATGTAACTGCAAGACTCAGAAGAGCCCACACACTCAGCTCTTAATCCCAGTGTGCAGAAAGTGTCAAAACGTGTTTTTCAGCAGAAATAAACATGTTTCTGCAAGTTTGGTCACCCCCATGTAAGTTATGGGGCAGTAACAGCACACTTTTGAAAACGTGTTTTTCAGCCCGAAATAAACGCGTTTTTTCAGACAACTGAATCCCTATGTAACTGCAAGGCTCAAAAGAGCCCACACACTCAGCTCTTAACCCCAGTGTGCAGAAAGTGTCAAAACATGATTTTCAGCAGAAATAAACATGTTTCTGCAAGTTTGGTCACCCCCATGTAAGTTATGGGGCAGTAACAGCACACTTTTGAAAACGTGTTTTTCAGCCCGAAATAAACGCGTTTTTTCAGACAACTGAATCCCTATGTAACTGCAAGACTCAGAAGAGCCCACACACTCAGCTCTTAACCCCAGTGTGCAGAAAGTGTCAAAACGTGTTTTTCAGCAGAAATAAACATGTTTCTGCAAGTTTTGTCACCCCCATGTAAGTTATGGGGCAGTAACAGCACACTTTTGAAAACGTGTTTTTCAGCCCGAAATAAACGCGTTTTTTCAGAAACTGAATCCCTATGTAACTGCAAGACTCAGAAGAGCCCACACACTCAGCTCTTAACCCCAGTGTGCAGAAAGTGACAAAACATGATTTTCAGCAGAAATAAACATGTTTCTGCAAGTTTGGTCACCCCCATGTAAGTTATGGGGCAGTAACAGCACACTTTTGAAAACGTGTTTTTCAGCCCGAAATAAACGCGTTTTTTCAGACAACTGAATCCCTATGTAACTGCAAGACTCAGAAGAGCCCACACACTCAGCTCTTAACCCCAGTGTGCAAAAAGTGTCAAAACATGTTTTTCAGCAGAAATAAACATGTTTCTGCAAGTTTGGTCACCCCCATGTAAGTTATGGGGCAGTAACAGCACACTTTTGAAAACGTGTTTTTCAGCCTGAAATAAACACGTTTTTTCACAACTGAATCCCTATGTAACTGCAAGACTCAAAAGAGCCCACACACTCAGCTCTTAACCCCAGTGTGCAGAAAGTGTCAAAACATGATTTTCAGCAGAAATAAACATGTTTCTGCAAGTTTGGTCACCCCCATGTAAGTTATGGGGCAGTAACAGCACACTTTTGAAAACGTGTTTTTCAGCCCGAAATAAACGCGTTTTTTCAGACAACTGAATCCCTATGTAACTGCAAGACTCAGAAGAGCCCACACACTCAGCTCTTAACCCCAGTGTGCAGAAAGTGTCAAAACGTGTTTTTCAGCAGAAATAAACATGTTTCTGCAAGTTTGGTCACCCCCATGTAAGTTATGGGGCAGTAACAGCACACTTTTGAAAACGTGTTTTTCAGCCCGAAATAAACACGTTTTTTCAGACAACTGAATCCCTATGTAACTGCAAGACTCTGAAGAGCCCACACACTCAGCTCTTAACCCCAGTGTGCAGAAAGTGTCAAAACGTGTTTTTCAGCAGAAATAAACATGTTTCTGCAAGTTTGGTCACCCCCATGTAAGTTATGGGGCAGTAACAGCACACTTTTGAAAACGTGTTTTTCAGCCCGAAATAAACGCGTTTTTTCAGACAACTGAATCCCTATGTAACTGCAAGGCTCAAAAGAGCCCACACACTCAGCTCTTAACCCCAGTGTGCAGAAAGTGTCAAAACATGATTTTCAGCAGAAATAAACATGTTTCTGCAAGTTTGGTCACCCCCATGTAAGTTATGGGGCAGTAACAGCACACTTTTGAAAACGTGTTTTTCAGCCCGAAATAAACGCGTTTTTTCAGACAACTGAATCCCTATGTAACTGCAAGACTCAGAAGAGCCCACACACTCAGCTCTTAACCCCAGTGTGCAGAAAGTGTCAAAACGTGTTTTTCAGCAGAAATAAACATGTTTCTGCAAGTTTGGTCACCCCCATGTAAGTTATGGGGCAGTAACAGCACACTTTTGAAAACGTGTTTTTCAGCCCGAAATAAACGCGTTTTTTCAGACAACTGAATCCCTATGTAACTGCAAGGCTCAAAAGAGCCCACACACTCAGCTCTTAACCCCAGTGTGCAAAAAGTGTCAAAACGTGTTTTTCAGCAGAAATAAACATGTTTCTGCAAGTTTGGTCACCCCCATGTAAGTTATGGGGCAGTAACAGCACACTTTTGAAAACGTGTTTTTCAGCCCGAAATAAACGCGTTTTTTCAGACAACTGAATCCCTATGTAACTGCAAGACTCAGAAGAGCCCACACACTCAGCTCTTAACCCCAGTGTGCAGAAAGTGTCAAAACATGATTTTCAGCAGAAATAAACATGTTTCTGCAAGTTTGGTCACCCCCATGTAAGTTATGGGGCAGTAACAGCACACTTTTGAAAACGTGTTTTTCAGCCCGAAATAAACGCGTTTTTTCAGACAACTGAATCCCTATGTAACTGCAAGACTCAGAAGAGCCCACACACTCAGCTCTTAACCCCAGTGTGCAGAAAGTGTCAAAACGTGTTTTTCAGCAGAAATAAACATGTTTCTGCAAGTTTGGTCAACCCCATGTAAGTTATGGGGCAGTAACAGCACACTTTTGAAAACGTGTTTTTCAGCCCGAAATAAACGCGTTTTTTCAGACAACTGAATCCCTATGTAACTGCAAGGCTCCAAAGAGCCCACACACTCAGCTCTTAACCCCAGTGTGCAGAAAGTGTCAAAACATGTTTTTCAGCAGAAATAAACATGTTTCTGCAAGTTTGGTCACCCCCATGTAAGTTATGGGGCAGTAACAGCACACTTTTGAAAACGTGTTTTTCAGCCCGAAATAAACGCGTTTTTTCAGACAACTGAATCCCTATGTAACTGCAAGACTCAGAAGAGCCCACACACTCAGCTCTTAACCCCAGTGTGCAGAAAGTGTCAAAACGTGTTTTTCAGCAGAAATAAACATGTTTCTGCAAGTTTGGTCACCCCCATGTAAGTTATGGGGCAGTAACAGCACACTTTTGAAAACGTGTTTTTCAGCCCGAAATAAACGCGTTTTTTCAGACAACTGAATCCCTATGTAACTGCAAGGCTCAAAAGAGCCCACACACTCAGCTCTTAACCCCAGTGTGCAGAAAGTGTCAAAACGTGTTTTTCAGCAGAAATAAACATGTTTCTGCAAGTTTGGTCACCCCCATGTAAGTTATGGGGCAGTAACAGCACACTTTTGAAAACGTGTTTTTCAGCCCGAAATAAACGCGTTTTTTCAGACAACTGAATCCCTATGTAACTGCAAGGCTCAAAAGAGCCCACACACTCAGCTCTTAACCCCAGTGTGCAGAAAGTGTCAAAACGTGTTTTTCAGCAGAAATAAACATGTTTCTGCAGGTTTGGTCACCCCCATGTAAGTTATGGGGCAGTAACAGCACACTTTTGAAAACGTGTTTTTCAGCCCGAAATAAACGCGTTTTTTCAGACAACTGAATCCCTATGTAACTGCAAGACTCAGAAGAGCCCACACACTCAGCTCTTAACCCCAGTGTGCAGAAAGTGTCAAAACGTGATTTTCAGCAGAAATAAACATGTTTCTGCAAGTTTGGTCACCCCCATGTAAGTTATGGGGCAGTAACAGCACACTTTTGAAAACGTGTTTTTCAGCCCGAAATAAACGCGTTTTTTCAGACAACTGAATCCCTATGTAACTGCAAGACTCAGAAGAGCCCACACACTCAGCTCTTAACCCCAGTGTGCAGAAAGTGTCAAAACGTGTTTTTCAGCAGAAATAAACATGTTTCTGCAAGTTTGGTCACCCCCATGTAAGTTATGGGGCAGTAACAGCACACTTTTGAAAACGTGTTTTTCAGCCCGAAATAAACGCGTTTTTTCAGACAACTGAATCCCTATGTAACTGCAAGGCTCAAAAGAGCCCACACACTCAGCTCTTAACCCCAGTGTGCAGAAAGTGTCAAAACATGATTTTCAGCAGAAATAAACATGTTTCTGCAAGTTTGGTCACCCCCATGTAAGTTATGGGGCAGTAACAGCACACTTTTGAAAACGTGTTTTTCAGCCCGAAATAAACGCGTTTTTTCAGACAACTGAATCCCTATGTAACTGCAAGGCTCAAAAGAGCCCACACACTCAGCTCTTAACCCCAGTGTGCAGAAAGTGTCAAAACATGTTTTTCAGCAGAAATAAACATGTTTCTGCAAGTTTGGTCAACCCCATGTAAGTTATGGGGCAGTAACAGCACACTTTTGAAAACGTGTTTTTCAGCCCGAAATAAACGCGTTTTTTCAGACAACTGAATCCCTATGTAACTGCAAGGCTCAAAAGAGCCCACACACTCAGCTCTTAACCCCAGTGTGCAGAAAGTGTCAAAACATGTTTTTCAGCAGAAATAAACATGTTTCTGCAAGTTTGGTCACCCCCATGTAAGTTATGGGGCAGTAACAGCACACTTTTGAAAACGTGTTTTTCAGCCCGAAATAAACGCGTTTTTTCAGACAACTGAATCCCTATGTAACTGCAAGGCTCAAAAGAGCCCACACACTCAGCTCTTAACCCCAGTGTGCAGAAAGTGTCAAAACATGTTTTTCAGCAGAAATAAACATGTTTCTGCAAGTTTGGTCACCCCCATGTAAGTTATGGGGCAGTAACAGCACACTTTTGAAAACGTGTTTTTCAGCCCGAAATAAACGCGTTTTTTCAGACAACTGAATCCCTATGTAACTGCAAGGCTCAAAAGAGCCCACACACTCAGCTCTTAACCCCAGTGTGCAGAAAGTGTCAAAACATGATTTTCAGCAGAAATAAACATGTTTCTGCAAGTTTGGTCACCCCCATGTAAGTTATGGGGCAGTAACAGCACACTTTTGAAAACGTGTTTTTCAGCCCGAAATAAACGCGTTTTTTCAGACAACTGAATCCCTATGTAACTGCAAGACTCAAAAGAGCCCACACACTCAGCTCTTAACCCCAGTGTGCAGAAAGTGTCAAACCATGTTTTTCAGCAGAAATAAACATGTTTCTGCAAGTTTGGTCACCCCCATGTAAGTTATGGGGCAGTAACAGCACACTTTTGAAAACGTGTTTTTCAGCCTGAAATAAACACGTTTTTTCAGACAACTGAATCCCTATGTAACTGCAAGACTCAGAAGAGCCCACACACTCAGCTCTTAACCCCAGTGTGCAGAAAGTGTCAAAACATGATTTTCAGCAGAAATAAACATGTCCTGCAAGTTTGGTCACCCCCATGTAAGTTATGGGGCAGTAACAGCACACTTTTGAAAACGTGTTTTTCAGCCCGAAATAAACGCGTTTTTTCAGACAACTGAATCCCTATGTAACTGCAAGGCTCAAAAGAGCCCACACACTCAGCTCTTAACCCCAGTGTGCAGAAAGTGTCAAAACGTGTTTTTCAGCAGAAATAAACATGTTTCTGCAAGTTTGGTCACCCCCATGTAAGTTATGGGGCAGTAACAGCACACTTTTGAAAACGTGTTTTTCAGCCCGAAATAAACGCGTTTTTTCAGACATCTGAATCCCTATGTAACTGCAAGGCTCAAAAGAGCCCACACACTCAGCTCTTAACCCCAGTGTGCAGAAAGTGTCAAAACATGATTTTCAGCAGAAATAAACATGTTTCTGCAAGTTTGGTCACCCCCATGTAAGTTATGGGGCAGTAACAGCACACTTTTTAAAACGTGTTTTTCAGCCCGAAATAAACGCGTTTTTTCAGACAACTGAATCCCTATGTAACTGCAAGACTCAGAAGAGCCCACACACTCAGCTCTTAACCCCAGTGTGCAGAAAGTGTCAAAACGTGTTTTTCAGCAGAAATAAACATGTTTCTGCAAGTTTGGTCACCCCCATGTAAGTTATGGGGCAGTAACAGCACACTTTTGAAAACGTGTTTTTCAGCCCGAAATAAACACGTTTTTTCAGACAACTGAATCCCTATGTAACTGCAAGACTCAGAAGAGCCCACACACTCAGCTCTTAACCCCAGTGTGCAGAAAGTGTCAAAACATGATTTTCAGCAGAAATAAACATGTTTCTGCAAGTTTGGTCACCCCCATGTAAGTTATGGGGCAGTAACAGCACACTTTTGAAAACGTGTTTTTCAGCCCGAAATAAACGCGTTTTTTCAGACAACTGAATCCCTATGTAACTGCAAGACTCAGAAGAGACCACACACTCAGCTCTTAACCCCAGTGTGCAGAAAGTGTCAAAACGTGATTTTCAGCAGAAATAAACATGTTTCTGCAAATTTGGTCACCCCCATGTAAGTAATGGGGCAGTAACAGCACACTTTTGAAAACGTGTTTTTCAGCCCGAAATAAACGCGTTTTTTCAGACAACTGAATCCCTATGTAACTGCAAGGCTCAAAAGAGCCCACACACTCAGCTCTTAACCCCAGTGTGCAGAAAGTGTCAAAACGTGTTTTTCAGCAGAAATAAACATGTTTCTGCAAGTTTGGTCACCCCCATGTAAGTTATGGGGCAGTAACAGCACACTTTTGAAAACGTGTTTTTCAGCCCGAAATAAACGCGTTTTTTCAGACAACTGAATCTCTATGTAACTGCAAGACTCAGAAGAGCCCACACACTCAGCTCTTAACCCCAGTGTGCAGAAAGTGTCAAAACGTGATTTTCAGCAGAAATAAACATGTTTCTGCAAGTTTGGTCACCCCCATGTAAGTTATGGGGCAGTAACAGCACACTTTTGAAAACGTGTTTTTCAGCCCGAAATAAACGCGTTTTTTCAGACAACTGAATCCCTATGTAACTGCAAGACTCAGAAGAGCCCACACACTCAGCTCTTAACCCCAGTGTGCAGAAAGTGTCAAAACGTGGTTTTCAGCAGAAATAAACATGTTTCTGCAAGTTTGGTCACCCCCATGTAAGTTATGGGGCAGTAACAGCACACTTTTGAAAACGTGTTTTTCAGCCTGAAATAAACACGTTTTTTCAGACAACTGAATCCCTATGTAACTGCAAGACTCAGAAGAGCCCACACACTCAGCTCTTAACCCCAGTGTGCAGAAAGTGTCAAAACATGATTTTCAGCAGAAATAAACATGTTTCTGCAAGTTTGGTCACCCCCATGTAAGTTATGGGGCAGTAACAGCACACTTTTGAAAACGTGTTTTTCAGCCCGAAATAAACGCGTTTTTTCAGACAACTGAATCCCTATGTAACTGCAAGGCTCAAAAGAGCCCACACACTCAGCTCTTAACCCCAGTGTGCAGAAAGTGTCAAAACGTGTTTTTCAGCAGAAATAAACATGTTTCTGCAAGTTTGGTCACCCCCATGTAAGTTATGGGACAGTAACAGCACACTTTTGAAAACGTGTTTTTCAGCCCGAAATAAACGCGTTTTTTCAGACAACTGAATCCCTATGTAACTGCAAGACTCAGAAGAGCCCACACACTCAGCTCTTAACCCCAGTGTGCAGAAAGTGTCAAAACATGTTTTTCAGCAGAAATAAACATGTTTCTGCAAGTTTGGTCACCCCCATGTAAGTTATGGGGCAGTAACAGCACACTTTTGAAAACGTGTTTTTCAGCCCGAAATAAACGCGTTTTTTCAGACAACTGAATCCCTATGTAACTGCAAGACTCAGAAGAGCCCACACACTCAGCTCTTAACCCCAGTGTGCAGAAAGTGTCAAAACGTGATTTTCAGCAGAAATAAACCTGTTTCTGCAAGTTTGGTCACCCCCATGTAAGTTATGGGGCAGTAACAGCACACTTTTGAAAACGTGTTTTTCAGCCCGAAATAAACGCGTTTTTTCAGACAACTGAATCCCTATGTAACTGCAAGGCTCAAAAGAGCCCACACACTCAGCTCTTAACCCCAGTGTGCAGAAAGTGTCAAAACATGATTTTCAGCAGAAATAAACATGTTTCTGCAAGTTTGGTCACCCCCATGTAAGTTATGGGGCAGTAACAGCACACTTTTGAAAACGTGTTTTTCAGCCCGAAATAAACGCGTTTTTTCAGACAACTGAATCCCTATGTAACTGCAAGGCTCAAAAGAGCCCACACACTCAGCTCTTAACCCCAGTGTGCAGAAAGTGTCAAAACATGATTTTCAGCAGAAATAAACATGTTTCTGCAAGTTTGGTCACCCCCATGTAAGTTATGGGGCAGTAACAGCACACTTTTGAAAACGTGTTTTTCAGCCCGAAATAAACGCGTTTTTTCAGACAACTGAATCCCTATGTAACTGCAAGACTCAGAAGAGCCCACACACTCAGCTCTTAACCCCAGTGTGCAGAAAGTGTCAAAACGTGTTTTTCAGCAGAAATAAACATGTTTCTGCAAGTTTGGTCACCCCCATGTAAGTTATGGGGCAGTAACAGCACACTTTTGAAAACGTGTTTTTCAGCCTGAAATAAACACGTTTTTTCAGACAACTGAATCACTATGTAACTGCAAGACTCAGAAGAGCCCACACACTCAGCTCTTAACCCCAATGTGCAGAAAGTGTCAAAACATGATTTTCAGCAGAAATAAACATGTTTCTGCAAGTTTGGTCACCCCCATGTAAGTTATGGGGCAGTAACAGCACACTTTTGAAAACGTGTTTTTCAGCCCGAAATAAACGCGTTTTTTCAGACAACTGAATCCCTATGTAACTGCAAGGCTCAAAAGAGCCCACACACTCAGCTCTTAACCCCAGTGTGCAGAAAGTGTCAAAACATGATTTTCAGCAGAAATAAACATGTTTCTGCAAGTTTGGTCACCCCCATGTAAGTTATGGGGCAGTAACAGCACACTTTTGAAAACGTGTTTTTCAGCCCGAAATAAACGCGTTTTTTCAGACAACTGAATCCCTATGTAACTGCAAGGCTCAAAAGAGCCCACACACTCAGCTCTTAACCCCAGTGTGCAGAAAGTGTCAAAACGTGTTTTTCAGCAGAAATAAACATGTTTCTGCAAGTTTGGTCACCCCCATGTAAGTTATGGGGCAGTAACAGCACACTTTTGAAAACGTGTTTTTCAGCCCGAAATAAACGCGTTTTTTCAGACAACTGAATCCCTATGTAACTGCAAGACTCAGAAGAGCCCACACACTCAGCTCTTAACCCCAGTGTGCAGAAAGTGTCAAAACATGATTTTCAGCAGAAATAAACATGTTTCTGCAAGTTTGGTCACCCCCATGTAAGTTATGGGGCAGTAACAGCACACTTTTGAAAACGTGTTTTTCAGCCCGAAATAAACGCGGTTTTTCAGACAACTGAATCCCTATGTAACTGCAAGACTCAGAAGAGCCCACACACTCAGCTCTTAACCCCAGTGTGCAGAAAGTGTCAAAACATGTTTTTCAGCAGAAATAAACATGTTTCTGCAAGTTTGGTCACCCCCATGTAAGTTATGGGGCAGTAACAGCACACTTTTGAAAACGTGTTTTTCAGCCCGAAATAAACGCGTTTTTTCAGACAACTGAATCCCTATGTAACTGCAAGACTCAGAAGAGCCCACACACTCAGCTCTTAACCCCAGTGTGCAGAAAGTGTCAAAACGTGTTTTTCAGCAGAAATAAACATGTTTCTGCAAGTTTGGTCACCCCCATGTAAGTTATGGGGCAGTAACAGCACACTTTTGAAAACGTGTTTTTCAGCCCGAAATAAACGCGTTTTTTCAGACAACTGAATCCCTATGTAACTGCAAGACTCAGAAGAGCCCACACACTCAGCTCTTAACCCCAGTGTGCAGAAAGTGTCAAAACGTGATTTTCAGCAGAAATAAACATGTTTCTGCAAGTTTGGTCACCCCCATGTAAGTTATGGGGCAGTAACAGCACAATTTTGAAAACGTGTTTTTCAGCCCGAAATAAACGCGTTTTTTCAGACAACTGAATCCCTATGTAACTACAAGGCTCAAAAGAGCCCACACACCCAGCTCTTAACCCCAGTGTGCAGAAAGTGTCAAAACGTGTTTTTCAGCAGAAATAAACATGTTTCTGCAGGTTTGGTCACCCCCATGTATGTTATGGGGCAGTAACAGCACACTTTTGAAAACGTGTTATTCAGCCCGAAATAAACACGTTTTTTCAGACAACTGAATCCCTAAGTAACTGCAAGGCTCAAAAGAGCCCACACACTCAGCTCTTAACCCCAGTGTGCAGAAAGTGTCAAAACGTGTTTTTCAGCAGAAATAAACATGTTTCTGCAAGTTTGGTCACCCCCATGTAAGTTATGGGGCAGTAACAGCACACTTTTGAAAACGTGTTTTTCAGCCCGAAATAAACTCGTTTTTTCAGACAACTGAATCCCTATGTAACTGCAAGGCTCAAAAGAGCCCACACACTCAGCTCTTAACCCCAGTGTGCAGAAAGTGTCAAAACATGATTTTCAGCAGAAATAAACATGTTTCTGCAAGTTTGGTCGGCCCCATGTAAGTTATGGAGCAGTAACAGCACACTTTTGAAAACGTGTTTTTCAGCCCGAAATAAACGCGTTTTTTCAGACAACTGAATCCCTATGTAACTGCAAGACTCAGAAGAGCCCACACACTCAGCTCTTAACCCCAGTGTGCAGAAAGTGTCAAAACGTGTTTTTCAGCAGAAATAAACATGTTTCTGCAAGTTTGGTCACCCCCATGTAAGTTATGGGGCAGTAACAGCACACTTTTGAAAACGTGTTTTTCAGCCTGAAATAAACACGTTTTTTCAGACAACTGAATCCCTATGTAACTGCAAGACTCAGAAGAGCCCACACACTCAGCTCTTAACCCCAGTGTGCAGAAAGTGTCAAAACATGATTTTCAGCAGAAATAAACATGTTTCTGCAAGTTTGGTCACCCCCATGTAAGTTATGGGGCAGTAACAGCACACTTTTGAAAACGTGTTTTTCAGCCCGAAATAAACGCGTTTTTTCAGACAACTGAATCCCTATGTAACTGCAAGGCTCAAAAGAGCCCACACACTCAGCTCTTAACCCCAGTGTGCAGAAAGTGTCAAAACATGATTTTCAGCAGAAATAAACATGTTTCTGCAAGTTTGGTCACCCCCATGTAAGTTATGGGGCAGTAACAGCACACTTTTGAAAACGTGTTTTTCAGCCCGAAATAAACGCGTTTTTTCAGACAACTGAATCCCTATGTAACTGCAAGGCTCAAAAGAGCCCACACACTCAGCTCTTAACCCCAGTGTGCAGAAAGTGTCAAAACGTGTTTTTCAGCAGAAATAAACATGTTTCTGCAAGTTTGGTCACCCCCATGTAAGTTATGGGGCAGTAACAGCACACTTTTGAAAACGTGTTTTTCAGCCCGAAATAAACGCGTTTTTTCAGACAACTGAATCCCTATGTAACTGCAAGACTCAGAAGAGCCCACACACTCAGCTCTTAACCCCAGTGTGCAGAAAGTGTCAAAACATGATTTTCAGCAGAAATAAACATGTTTCTGCAAGTTTGGTCACCCCCATGTAAGTTATGGGGCAGTAACAGCACACTTTTGAAAACGTGTTTTTCAGCCCGAAATAAACGCGTTTTTTCATACAACTGAATCCCTATGTAACTGCAAGACTCAGAAGAGCCCACACACTCAGCTCTTAACCCCAGTGTGCAGAAAGTGTCAAAACGTGTTTGTCAGCAGAAATAAACATGTTTCTGCAAGTTTGGTCAACCCCATGTAAGTTATGGGGCAGTAACAGCACACTTTTGAAAACGTGTTTTTCAGCCCGAAATAAACGCGTTTTTTCAGACAACTGAATCCCTATGTAACTGCAAGGCTCAAAAGAGCCCACACACTCAGCTCTTAACCCCAGTGTGCAGAAAGTGTCAAAACATGTTTTTCAGCAGAAATAAACATGTTTCTGCAAGTTTGGTCACCCCCATGTAAGTTATGGGGCAGTAACAGCACACTTTTGAAAACGTGTTTTTCAGCCTGAAATAAACACGTTTTTTCAGACAACTGAATCCCTATGTAACTGCAAGACTCAGAAGAGCCCACACACTCAGCTCTTAACCCCAGTGTGCAGAAAGTGTCAAAACATGATTTTCAGCAGAAATAAACATGTTTCTGCAAGTTTGGTCACCCCCATGTAAGTTATGGGGCAGTAACAGCACACTTTTGAAAACGTGTTTTTCAGCCCGAAATAAACGCGTTTTTTCAGACAACTGAATCCCTATGTAACTGCAAGGCTCAAAAGAGCCCACACACTCAGCTCTTAACCCCAGTGTGCAGAAAGTGTCAAAACATGATTTTCAGCAGAAATAAACATGTTTCTGCAAGTTTGGTCACCCCCATGTAAGTTATGGGGCAGTAACAGCACACTTTTGAAAACGTGTTTTTCAGCCCGAAATAAACGCGTTTTTTCAGACAACTGAATCCCTATGTAACTGCAAGGCTCAAAAGAGCCCACACACTCAGCTCTTAACCCCAGTGTGCAGAAAGTGTCAAAACGTGTTTTTCAGCAGAAATAAACATGTTTCTGCAAGTTTGGTCACCCCCATGTAAGTTATGGGGCAGTAACAGCACACTTTTGAAAACGTGTTTTTCAGCCCGAAATAAACGCGTTTTTTCAGACAACTGAATCCCTATGTAACTGCAAGACTCAGAAGAGCCCACACACTCAGCTCTTAACCCCAGTGTGCAGAAAGTGTCAAAACATGATTTTCAGCAGAAATAAACATGTTTCTGCAAGTTTGGTCACCCCCATGTAAGTTATGGGGCAGTAACAGCACACTTTTGAAAACGTGTTTTTCAGCCCGAAATAAACGCGTTTTTTCAGACAACTGAATCCCTATGTAACTGCAAGACTCAGAAGAGCCCACACACTCAGCTCTTAACCCCAGTGTGCAGAAAGTGTCAAAACGTGTTTTTCAGCAGAAATAAACATGTTTCTGCAAGTTTGGTCAACCCCATGTAAGTTATGGGGCAGTAACAGCACACTTTTGAAAACGTGTTTTTCAGCCCGAAATAAACGCGTTTTTACAGACAACTGAATCCCTATGTAACTGCAAGGCTCAAAAGAGCCCACACACTCAGCTCTTAACCCCAGTGTGCAGAAAGTGTCAAAACATGTTTTTCAGCAGAAATAAACATGTTTCTGCAAGTTTGGTCACCCCCATGTAAGTTATGGGGCAGTAACAGCACACTTTTGAAAACGTGTTTTTCAGCCCGAAATAAACGCGTTTTTTCAGACAACTGAATCCCTATGTAACTGCAAGACTCAGAAGAGCCCACACACTCAGCTCTTAACCCCAGTGTGCAGAAAGTGTCAAAACGTGTTTTTCAGCAGAAATAAACATGTTTCTGCAAGTTTGGTCACCCCCATGTAAGTTATGGGGCAGTAACAGCACACTTTTGAAAACGTGTTTTTCAGCCCGAAATAAACGCGTTTTTTCAGACAACTGAATCCCTATGTAACTGCAAGACTCAGAAGAGCCCACACACTCAGCTCTTAACCCCAGTGTGCAGAAAGTGTCAAAACGTGATTTTCAGCAGAAATAAACATGTTTCTGCAAGTTTGGTCACCCCCATGTAAGTTATGGGGCAGTAACAGCACAATTTTGAAAACGTGTTTTTCAGCCCGAAATAAACGCGTTTTTTCAGACAACTGAATCCCTATGTAACTACAAGGCTCAAAAGAGCCCACACACCCAGCTCTTAACCCCAGTGTGCAGAAAGTGTCAAAACGTGTTTTTCAGCAGAAATAAACATGTTTCTGCAGGTTTGGTCACCCCCATGTATGTTATGGGGCAGTAACAGCACACTTTTGAAAACGTGTTATTCAGCCCGAAATAAACACGTTTTTTCAGACAACTGAATCCCTAAGTAACTGCAAGGCTCAAAAGAGCCCACACACTCAGCTCTTAACCCCAGTGTGCAGAAAGTGTCAAAACGTGTTTTTCAGCAGAAATAAACATGTTTCTGCAAGTTTGGTCACCCCCATGTAAGTTATGGGGCAGTAACAGCACACTTTTGAAAACGTGTTTTTCAGCCCGAAATAAACTCGTTTTTTCAGACAACTGAATCCCTATGTAACTGCAAGGCTCAAAAGAGCCCACACACTCAGCTCTTAACCCCAGTGTGCAGAAAGTGTCAAAACATGATTTTCAGCAGAAATAAACATGTTTCTGCAAGTTTGGTCACCCCCATGTAAGTTATGGGGCAGTAACAGCACACTTTTGAAAACGTGTTTTTCAGCCCGAAATAAACGCGTTTTTTCAGACAACTGACTCCCTATGTAACTGCAAGGCTCAAAAGAGCCCACACACTCAGCTCTTAACCCCAGTGTGCAGAAAGTGTCAAAACATGATTTTCAGCAGAAATAAACATGTTTCTGCAAGTTTGGTCACCCCCATGTAAGTTATGGGGCAGTAACAGCACACTTTTGAAAACGTGTTTTTCAGCCCGAAATAAACGCGTTTTTTCAGACAACTGAATCCCTATGTAACTGCAAGACTCAGAAGAGCCCACACACTCAGCTCTTAACCCCAGTGTGCAGAAAGTGTCAAAACGTGTTTTTCAGCAGAAATAAACATGTTTCTGCAAGTTTGGTCACCCCCATGTAAGTTATGGGGCAGTAACAGCACACTTTTGAAAACGTGTTTTTCAGCCTGAAATAAACACGTTTTTTCAGACAACTGAATCCCTATGTAACTGCAAGACGCAGAAGAGCCCACACACTCAGCTCTTAACCCCAGTGTGCAGAAAGTGTCAAAACATGATTTTCAGCAGAAATAAACATGTTTCTGCAAGTTTGGTCACCCCCATGTAAGTTATGGGGCAGTAACAGCACACTTTTGAAAACGTGTTTTTCAGCCCGAAATAAACGCGTTTTTTCAGACAACTGAATCCCTATGTAACTGCAAGGCTCAAAAGAGCCCACACACTCAGCTCTTAACCCCAGTGTGCAGAAAGTGTCAAAACATGATTTTCAGCAGAAATAAACATGTTTCTGCAAGTTTGGTCACCCCCATGTAAGTTATGGGGCAGTAACAGCACACTTTTGAAAACGTGTTTTTCAGCCCGAAATAAACGCGTTTTTTCAGACAACTGAATCCCTATGTAACTGCAAGGCTCAAAAGAGCCCACACACTCAGCTCTTAACCCCAGTGTGCAGAAAGTGTCAAAACGTGTTTTTCAGCAGAAATAAACATGTTTCTGCAAGTTTGGTCACCCCCATGTAAGTTATGGGGCAGTAACAGCACACTTTTGAAAACGTGTTTTTCAGCCCGAAATAAACGCGTTTTTTCAGACAACTGAATCCCTATGTAACTGCAAGACTCAGAAGAGCCCACACACTCAGCTCTTAACCCCAGTGTGCAGAAAGTGTCAAAACATGATTTTCAGCAGAAATAAACATGTTTCTGCAAGTTTGGTCACCCCCATGTAAGTTATGGGGCAGTAACAGCACACTTTTGAAAACGTGTTTTTCAGCCCGAAATAAACACGTTTTTTCATACAACTGAATCCCTATGTAACTGCAAGACTCAGAAGAGCCCACACACTCAGCTCTTAACCCCAGTGTGCAGAAAGTGTCAAAACGTGTTTGTCAGCAGAAATAAACATGTTTCTGCAAGTTTGGTCAACCCCATGTAAGTTATGGGGCAGTAACAGCACACTTTTGAAAACGTGTTTTTCAGCCCGAAATAAACGCGTTTTTTCAGACAACTGAATCCCTATGTAACTGCAAGGCTCAAAAGAGCCCACACACTCAGCTCTTAACCCCAGTGTGCAGAAAGTGTCAAAACATGTTTTTCAGCAGAAATAAACATGTTTCTGCAAGTTTGGTCACCCCCATGTAAGTTATGGGGCAGTAACAGCACACTTTTGAAAACGTGTTTTTCAGCCTGAAATAAACACGTTTTTTCAGACAACTGAATCCCTATGTAACTGCAAGACTCAGAAGAGCCCACACACTCAGCTCTTAACCCCAGTGTGCAGAAAGTGTCAAAACATGATTTTCAGCAGAAATAAACATGTTTCTGCAAGTTTGGTCACCCCCATGTAAGTTATGGGGCAGTAACAGCACACTTTTGAAAACGTGTTTTTCAGCCCGAAATAAACGCGTTTTTTCAGACAACTGAATCCCTATGTAACTGCAAGGCTCAAAAGAGCCCACACACTCAGCTCTTAACCCCAGTGTGCAGAAAGTGTCAAAACATGATTTTCAGCAGAAATAAACATGTTTCTGCAAGTTTGGTCACCCCCATGTAAGTTATGGGGCAGTAACAGCACACTTTTGAAAACGTGTTTTTCAGCCCGAAATAAACGCGTTTTTTCAGACAACTGAATCCCTATGTAACTGCAAGGCTCAAAAGAGCCCACACACTCAGCTCTTAACCCCAGTGTGCAGAAAGTGTCAAAACGTGTTTTTCAGCAGAAATAAACATGTTTCTGCAAGTTTGGTCACCCCCATGTAAGTTATGGGGCAGTAACAGCACACTTTTGAAAACGTGTTTTTCAGCCCGAAATAAACGCGTTTTTTCAGACAACTGAATCCCTATGTAACTGCAAGACTCAGAAGAGCCCACACACTCAGCTCTTAACCCCAGTGTGCAGAAAGTGTCAAAACATGATTTTCAGCAGAAATAAACATGTTTCTGCAAGTTTGGTCACCCCCATGTAAGTTATGGGGCAGTAACAGCACACTTTTGAAAACGTGTTTTTCAGCCCGAAATAAACGCGTTTTTTCAGACAACTGAATCCCTATGTAACTGCAAGACTCAGAAGAGCCCACACACTCAGCTCTTAACCCCAGTGTGCAGAAAGTGTCAAAACGTGTTTTTCAGCAGAAATAAACATGTTTCTGCAAGTTTGGTCAACCCCATGTAAGTTATGGGGCAGTAACAGCACACTTTTGAAAACGTGTTTTTCAGCCCGAAATAAACGCGTTTTTTCAGACAACTGAATCCCTATGTAACTGCAAGGCTCAAAAGAGCCCACACACTCAGCTCTTAACCCCAGTGTGCAGAAAGTGTCAAAACATGTTTTTCAGCAGAAATAAACATGTTTCTGCAAGTTTGGTCACCCCCATGTAAGTTATGGGGCAGTAACAGCACACATTTGAAAACGTGTTTTTCAGCCCGAAATAAACGCGTTTTTTCAGACAACTGAATCCCTATGTAACTGCAAGACTCAGAAGAGCCCACACACTCAGCTCTTAACCCCAGTGTGCAGAAAGTGTCAAAACGTGTTTTTCAGCAGAAATAAACATGTTTCTGCAAGTTTGGTCACCCCCATGTAAGTTATGGGGCAGTAACAGCACACTTTTGAAAATGTGTTTTTCAGCCCGAAATAAACGCGTTTTTTCAGACAACTGAATCCCTATGTAACTGCAAGGCTCAAAAGAGCCCACACACTCAGCTCTTAACCCCAGTGTGCAGAAAGTGTCAAAACATGATTTTCAGCAGAAATAAACATGTTTCTGCAAGTTTGGTCACCCCCATGTAAGTTATGGGGCAGTAACAGCACACTTTTTAAAACGTGTTTTTCAGCCCGAAATAAACGCGTTTTTTCAGACAACTGAATCCCTATGTAACTGCAAGACTCAGAAGAGCCCACACACTCAGCTCTTAACCCCAGTGTGCAGAAAGTGTCAAAACATGATTTTCAGCAGAAATAAACATGTTTCTGCAAGTTTGGTCACCCCCATGTAAGTTATGGGGCAGTAACAGCACACTTTTGAAAACGTGTTTTTCAGCCCGAAATAAACGCGTTTTTTCAGACAACTGAATCCCTATGTAACTGCAAGACTCAGAAGAGCCCACACACTCAGCTCTTAACCCCAGTGTGCAGAAAGTGTCAAAACGTGTTTTTCAGCAGAAATAAACATGTTTCTGCAAGTTTGGTCACCCCCATGTAAGTTATGGGGCAGTAACAGCACACTTTTGAAAACGTGTTTTTCAGCCCGAAATAAACGCGTTTTTTCAGACAACTGAATCCCTATGTAACTGCAAGGCTCAAAAGAGCCCACACACTCAGCTCTTAACCCCAGTGTGCAGAAAGTGTCAAAACGTGTTTTTCAGCAGAAATAAACATGTTTCTGCAAGTTTGGTCACCCCCATGTAAGTTATGCGGCAGTAACAGCACACTTTTGAAAACGTGTTTTTCAGCCCGAAATAAACGCGTTTTTTCAGACAACTGAATCCCTATGTAACTGCAAGACTCAGAAGAGCCCACACACTCAGCTCTTAACCCCAGTGTGCAGAAAGTGTCAAAACATGATTTTCAGCAGAAATAAACATGTTTCTGCAAGTTTGGTCACCCCCATGTAAGTTATGGGGCAGTCACAGCACACTTTTGAAAACGTGTTATTCAGCCCGAAATAAACACGTTTTTTCAGACAACTGAATCCCTATGTAACTGCAAGGCTCAAAAGAGCCCACACACTCAGCTCTTAACCCCAGTGTGCAGAAAGTGTCAAAACGTGTTTTTCAGCAGAAATAAACATGTTTCTGCAAGTTTGGTCACCCCCATGTAAGTTATGGGGCAGTAACAGCACACTTTTGAAAACGTGTTTTTCAGCAAGAAATAAACACGTTTTTTCAGACAACTGAATCCCTATGTAACTGCAAGACTCAGAAGAGCCCACACACTCAGCTCTTAACCCCAGTGTGCAGAAAGTGTCAAAACGTGTTTTTCAGCAGAAATAAACATGTTTCTGCAAGTTTGGTCACCCCCATGTAAGTTATGGGGCAGTAACAGCACACTTTTGAAAACGTGTTTTTCAGCCCGAAATAAACGCGTTTTTTCAGACATCTGAATCCCTATGTAACTGCAAGGCTCAAAAGAGCCCACACACTCAGCTCTTAACCCCAGTGTGCAGAAAGTGTCAAAACATGATTTTCAGCAGAAATAAACATGTTTCTGCAAGTTTGGTCACCCCCATGTAAGTTATGGGGCAGTAACAGCACACTTTTGAAAACGTGTTTTTCAGCCCGAAATAAACGCGTTTTTTCAGACAACTGAATCCCTATGTAACTGCAAGAATCAGAAGAGCCCACACACTCAGCTCTTAACCCCAGTGTGCAGAAAGTGTCAAAACGTGTTTTTCAGCAGAAATAAACATGTTTCTGCAAGTTTGGTCACCCCCATGTAAGTTATGGGGCAGTAACAGCACACTTTTGAAAACGTGTTTTTCAGCCCGAAATAAACGCGTTTTTTCAGACAACTGAATCCCTATGTAACTGCAAGGCTCAAAAGAGCCCACACACTCAGCTCTTAACCCCAGTGTGCAGAAAGTGTCAAAACATGATTTTCAGCAGAAATAAACATGTTTCTGCAAGTTTGGTCACCCCCATGTAAGTTATGGGGCAGTAACAGCACACTTTTGAAAACGTGTTTTTCATCCCGAAATAAACGCGATTTTTCAGACAACTGAATCCCTATGTAACTGCAAGACTCAGAAGAGCCCACACACTCAGCTCTTAACCCCAGTGTGCAGAAAGTGTCAAAACGTGTTTTTCAGCAGAAATAAACATGTTTCTGCAAGTTTGGTCACCCCCATGTAAGTTATGGGGCAGTAACAGCACACTTTTGAAAACGTGTTTTTCAGCAAGAAATAAACACGTTTTTTCAGACAACTGAATCCCTATGTAACTGCAAGACTCAGAAGAGCCCACACACTCAGCTCTTAACCCCAGTGTGCAGAAAGTGTCAAAACATGATTTTCAGCAGAAATAAACATGTTTCTGCAAGTTTGGTCACCCCCATGTAAGTTATGGGGCAGTAACAGCACACTTTTGAAAACGTGTTTTTCAGCCTGAAATAAACGCGTTTTTTCAGACAACTGAATCCCTATGTAACTGCAAGGCTCAAAAGAGCCCACACACTCAGCTCTTAACCCCAGTGTGCAGAAAGTGTCAAAACGTGTTTTTCAGCAGAAATAAACATGTTTCTGCAAGTTTGGTCACCCCCATGTAAGTTATGGGGCAGTAACAGCACACTTTTGAAAACGTGTTTTTCAGCCCGAAATAAACGCGTTTTTTCAGACATCTGAATCCCTATGTAACTGCAAGGCTCAAAAGAGCCCACACACTCAGCTCTTAACCCCAGTGTGCAGAAAGTGTCAAAACATGATTTTCAGCAGAAATAAACATGTTTCTGCAAGTTTGGTCACCCCCATGTAAGTTATGGGGCAGTAACAGCACACTTTTGAAAACGTGTTTTTCAGCCCGAAATAAACGCGTTTTTTCAGACAACTGAATCCCTATGTAACTGCAAGAATCAGAAGAGCCCACACACTCAGCTCTTAACCCCAGTGTGCAGAAAGTGTCAAAACGTGTTTTTCAGCAGAAATAAACATGTTTCTGCAAGTTTGGTCACCCCCATGTAAGTTATGGGGCAGTAACAGCACACTTTTGAAAACGTGTTTTTCAGCCCGAAATAAACGCGTTTTTTCAGACAACTGAATCCCTATGTAACTGCAAGGCTCAAAAGAGCCCACACACTCAGCTCTTAACCCCAGTGTGCAGAAAGTGTCAAAACATGATTTTCAGCAGAAATAAACATGTTTCTGCAAGTTTGGTCACCCCCATGTAAGTTATGGGGCAGTAACAGCACACTTTTGAAAACGTGTTTTTCATCCCGAAATAAACGCGATTTTTCAGACAACTGAATCCCTATGTAACTGCAAGACTCAGAAGAGCCCACACACTCAGCTCTTAACCCCAGTGTGCAGAAAGTGTCAAAACGTGTTTTTCAGCAGAAATAAACATGTTTCTGCAAGTTTGGTCACCCCCATGTAAGTTATGGGGCAGTAACAGCACACTTTTGAAAACGTGTTTTTCAGCCTGAAATAAACACGTTTTTTCAGACAACTGAATCCCTATGTAACTGCAAGACTCAGAAGAGCCCACACACTCAGCTCTTAACCCCAGTGTGCAGAAAGTGTCAAAACATGATTTTCAGCAGAAATAAACATGTTTCTGCAAGTTTGGTCACCCCCATGTAAGTTATGGGGCAGTAACAGCACACTTTTGAAAACGTGTTTTTCAGCCCGAAATAAACGCGTTTTTTCAGACAACTGAATCCCTTTGTAACTGCAAGACTCAGAAGAGCCCACACACTCAGCTCTTAACCCCAGTGTGCAGAAAGTGTCAAAACGTGTTTTTCAGCAGAAATAAACATGTTTCTGCAAGTTTGGTCACCCCCATGTAAGTTATGGGGCAGTAACAGCACACTTTTGAAAACGTGTTTTTCAGCCCGAAATAAACGCGTTTTTTCAGACAACTGAATCCCTATGTAACTGCAAGACTCAGAAGAGCCCACACACTCAGCTCTTAACCCCAGTGTGCAGAAAGTGTCAAAACATGATTTTCAGCAGAAATAAACATGTTTCTGCAAGTTTGGTCACCCCCATGTAAGTTATGGGGCAGTAACAGCACACTTTTGAAAACGTGTTTTTCAGCCCGAAATAAACGCGTTTTTTCAGACAACTGAATCCCTATGTAACTGCAAGACTCAGAAGAGCCCACACACTCAGCTCTTAACCCCAGTGTGCAGAAAGTGTCAAAACATGTTTTTCAGCAGAAATAAACATGTTTCTGCAAGTTTGGTCACCCCCATGTAAGTTATGGGGCAGTAACAGCACACTTTTGAAAACGTGTTTTTCAGCCTGAAATAAACACGTTTTTTCAGACAACTGAATCCCTATGTAACTGCAAGACTCAGAAGAGCCCACACACTCAGCTCTTAACCCCAGTGTGCAGAAAGTGTCAAAACATGTTTTTCAGCAGAAATAAACATGTTTCTGCAAGTTTGGTCACCCCCATGTAAGTTATGGGGCAGTAACAGCACACTTTTGAAAACGTGTTTTTCAGCCCGAAATAAACGCGTTTTTTCAGACAACTGAATCCCTATGTAACTGCAAGGCTCAAAAGAGCCCACACACTCAGCTCTTAACCCCAGTGTGCAGAAAGTGTCAAAACATGTTTTTCAGCAGAAATAAACATGTTTCTGCAAGTTTGGTCACCCCCATGTAAGTTATGGGGCAGTAACAGCACACTTTTGAAAACGTGTTTTTCAGCCCGAAATAAACGCGTTTTTTCAGACAACTGAATCCCTATGTAACTGCAAGACTCAGAAGAGCCCACACACTCAGCTCTTAACCCCAGTGTGCAGAAAGTGTCAAAACGTGTTTTTCAGCAGAAATAAACATGTTTCTGCAAGTTTGGTCACCCCCATGTAAGTTATGGGGCAGTAACAGCACACTTTTGAAAACGTGTTTTTCAGCCCGAAATAAACGCGTTTTTTCAGACAACTGAATCCCTATGTAACTGCAAGGCTCAAAAGAGCCCACACACTCAGCTCTTAACCCCAGTGTGCAGAAAGTGTCAAAACATGATTTTCAGCAGAAATAAACATGTTTCTGCAAGTTTGGTCACCCCCATGTAAGTTATGGGGCAGTAACAGCACACTTTTTAAAACGTGTTTTTCAGCCCGAAATAAACGCGTTTTTTCAGACAACTGAATCCCTATGTAACTGCAAGACTCAGAAGAGCCCACACACTCAGCTCTTAACCCCAGTGTGCAGAAAGTGTCAAAACATGATTTTCAGCAGAAATAAACATGTTTCTGCAAGTTTGGTCACCCCCATGTAAGTTATGGGGCAGTAACAGCACACTTTTGAAAACGTGTTTTTCAGCCCGAAATAAACGCGTTTTTTCAGACAACTGAATCCCTATGTAACTGCAAGACTCAGAAGAGCCCACACACTCAGCTCTTAACCCCAGTGTGCAGAAAGTGTCAAAACGTGTTTTTCAGCAGAAATGAACATGTTTCTGCAAGTTTGGTCACCCCCATGTAAGTTATGGGGCAGTAACAGCACACTTTTGAAAACGTGTTTTTCAGCCCGAAATAAACGCGTTTTTTCAGACAACTGAATCCCTATGTAACTGCAAGGCTCAAAAGAGCCCACACACTCAGCTCTTAACCCCAGTGTGCAGAAAGTGTCAAAACGTGTTTTTCAGCAGAAATAAACATGTTTCTGCAAGTTTGGTCACCCCCATGTAAGTTATGCGGCAGTAACAGCACACTTTTGAAAACGTGTTTTTCAGCCCGAAATAAACGCGTTTTTTCAGACAACTGAATCCCTATGTAACTGCAAGACTCAGAAGAGCCCACACACTCAGCTCTTAACCCCAGTGTGCAGAAAGTGTCAAAACATGATTTTCAGCAGAAATAAACATGTTTCTGCAAGTTTGGTCACCCCCATGTAAGTTATGGGGCAGTAACAGCACACTTTTGAAAACGTGTTTTTCAGCCCGAAATAAACGCGTTTTTTCAGACAACTGAATCCCTATGTAACTGCAAGACTCAGAAGAGCCCACACACTCAGCTCTTAACCCCAGTGTGCAGAAAGTGTCAAAACGTGTTTTTCAGCAGAAATAAACATGTTTCTGCAAGTTTGGTCACCCCCATGTAAGTTATGGGGCAGTAACAGCACACTTTTGAAAACGTGTTTTTCAGCCCGAAATAAACGCGTTTTTTCAGACAACTGAATCCCTATGTAACTGCAAGACTCAGAAGAGCCCACACACTCAGCTCTTAACCCCAGTGTGCAGAAAGTGTCAAAACATGATTTTCAGCAGAAATAAACATGTTTCTGCAAGTTTGGTCACCCCCATGTAAGTTATGGGGCAGTCACAGCACACTTTTGAAAACGTGTTATTCAGCCCGAAATGAACACGTTTTTTCAGACAACTGAATCCCTATGTAACTGCAAGGCTCAAAAGAGCCCACACACTCAGCTCTTAACCCCAGTGTGCAGAAAGTGTCAAAACGTGTTTTTCAGCAGAAATAAACATGTTTCTGCAAGTTTGGTCACCCCCATGTAAGTTATGGGGCAGTAACAGCACACTTTTTAAAACGTGTTTTTCAGCCCGAAATAAACGCGTTTTTTCAGACAACTGAATCCCTATGTAACTGCAAGACTCAGAAGAGCCCACACACTCAGCTCTTAACCCCAGTGTGCAGAAAGTGTCAAAACATGATTTTCAGCAGAAATAAACATGTTTCTGCAAGTTTGGTCACCCCCATGTAAGTTATGGGGCAGTAACAGCACACTTTTGAAAACGTGTTTTTCAGCCCGAAATAAACACGTTTTTTCAGACAACTGAATCCCTATGTAACTGCAAGGCTCAAAAGAGCCCACACACTCAGCTCTTAACCCCAGTGTGCAGAAAGTGTCAAAACATGATTTTCAGCAGAAATAAACATGTTTCTGCAAGTTTGGTCACCCCCATGTAAGTTATGGGGCAGTAACAGCACACTTTTTAAAACGTGTTTTTCAGCCCGAAATAAACGCGTTTTTTCAGACAACTGAATCCCTATGTAACTGCAAGACTCAGAAGAGCCCACACACTCAGCTCTTAACCCCAGTGTGCAGAAAGTGTCAAAACGTGTTTTTCAGCAGAAATAAACATGTTTCTGCAAGTTTGGTCACCCCCATGTAAGTTATGGGGCAGTAACAGCACACTTTTGAAAACGTGTTTTTCAGCCCGAAATAAACGCGTTTTTTCAGACAACTGAATCCCTATGTAACTGCAAGACTCAGAAGAGCCCACACACTCAGCTCTTAACCCCAGTGTGCAGAAAGTGTCAAAACATGATTTTCAGCAGAAATAAACATGTTTCTGCAAGTTTGGTCACCCCCATGTAAGTTATGGGGCAGTCACAGCACACTTTTGAAAACGTGTTATTCAGCCCGCAATAAACACGTTTTTTCAGACAACTGAATCCCTATGTAACTGCAAGGCTCAAAAGAGCCCACACACTCAGCTCTTAACCCCAGTGTGCAGAAAGTGTCAAAACGTGTTTTTCAGCAGAAATAAACATGTTTCTGCAAGTTTGGTCACCCCCATGTAAGTTATGGGGCAGTAACAGCACACTTTTGAAAACGTGTTTTTCAGCAAGAAATAAACACGTTTTTTCAGACAACTGAATCCCTATGTAACTGCAAGACTCAGAGAGCCCACACACTCAGCTCTTAACCCCAGTGTGCAGAAAGTGTCAAAACATGATTTTCAGCAGAAATAAACATGTTTCTGCAAGTTTGGTCACCCCCATGTAAGTTATGGGGCAGTAACAGCACACTTTTGAAAACGTGTTTTTCAGCCCGAAATAAACGCGTTTTTTCAGACAACTGAATCCCTATGTAACTGCAAGGCTCAAAAGAGCCCACACACTCAGCTCTTAACCCCAGTGTGCAGAAAGTGTCAAAACGTGTTTTTCAGCAGAAATAAACATGTTTCTGCAAGTTTGGTCACCCCCATGTAAGTTATGGGGCAGTAACAGCACACTTTTGAAAACGTGTTTTTCAGCCCGAAATAAACGCGTTTTTTCAGACATCTGAATCCCTATGTAACTGCAAGGCTCAAAAGAGCCCACACACTCAGCTCTTAACCCCAGTGTGCAGAAAGTGTCAAAACATGATTTTCAGCAGAAATAAACATGTTTCTGCAAGTTTGGTCACCCCCATGTAAGTTATGGGGCAGTAACAGCACACTTTTGAAAACGTGTTTTTCAGCCCGAAATAAACGCGTTTTTTCAGACAACTGAATCCCTATGTAACTGCAAGAATCAGAAGAGCCCACACACTCAGCTCTTAACCCCAGTGTGCAGAAAGTGTCAAAACGTGTTTTTCAGCAGAAATAAACATGTTTCTGCAAGTTTGGTCACCCCCATGTAAGTTATGGGGCAGTAACAGCACACTTTTGAAAACGTGTTTTTCAGCCCGAAATAAACGCGTTTTTTCAGACAACTGAATCCCTATGTAACTGCAAGGCTCAAAAGAGCCCACACACTCAGCTCTTAACCCCAGTGTGCAGAAAGTGTCAAAACATGATTTTCAGCAGAAATAAACATGTTTCTGCAAGTTTGGTCACCCCCATGTAAGTTATGGGGCAGTAACAGCACACTTTTGAAAACGTGTTTTTCATCCCGAAATAAACGCGATTTTTCAGACAACTGAATCCCTATGTAACTGCAAGACTCAGAAGAGCCCACACACTCAGCTCTTAACCCCAGTGTGCAGAAAGTGTCAAAACGTGTTTTTCAGCAGAAATAAACATGTTTCTGCAAGTTTGGTCACCCCCATGTAAGTTATGGGGCAGTAACAGCACACTTTTGAAAACGTGTTTTTCAGCAAGAAATAAACACGTTTTTTCAGACAACTGAATCCCTATGTAACTGCAAGACTCAGAAGAGCCCACACACTCAGCTCTTAACCCCAGTGTGCAGAAAGTGTCAAAACATGATTTTCAGCAGAAATAAACATGTTTCTGCAAGTTTGGTCACCCCCATGTAAGTTATGGGGCAGTAACAGCACACTTTTGAAAACGTGTTTTTCAGCCCGAAATAAACGCGTTTTTTCAGACAACTGAATCCCTATGTAACTGCAAGGCTCAAAAGAGCCCACACACTCAGCTCTTAACCCCAGTGTGCAGAAAGTGTCAAAACGTGTTTTTCAGCAGAAATAAACATGTTTCTGCAAGTTTGGTCACCCCCATGTAAGTTATGGGGCAGTAACAGCACACTTTTGAAAACGTGTTTTTCAGCCCGAAATAAACGCGTTTTTTCAGACATCTGAATCCCTATGTAACTGCAAGGCTCAAAAGAGCCCACACACTCAGCTCTTAACCCCAGTGTGCAGAAAGTGTCAAAACATGATTTTCAGCAGAAATAAACATGTTTCTGCAAGTTTGGTCACCCCCATGTAAGTTATGGGGCAGTAACAGCACACTTTTGAAAACGTGTTTTTCAGCCCGAAATAAACGCGTTTTTTCAGACAACTGAATCCCTATGTAACTGCAAGAATCAGAAGAGCCCACACACTCAGCTCTTAACCCCAGTGTGCAGAAAGTGTCAAAACGTGTTTTTCAGCAGAAATAAACATGTTTCTGCAAGTTTGGTCACCCCCATGTAAGTTATGGGGCAGTAACAGCACACTTTTGAAAACGTGTTTTTCAGCCCGAAATAAACGCGTTTTTTCAGACAACTGAATCCCTATGTAACTGCAAGGCTCAAAAGAGCCCACACACTCAGCTCTTAACCCCAGTGTGCAGAAAGTGTCAAAACATGATTTTCAGCAGAAATAAACATGTTTCTGCAAGTTTGGTCACCCCCATGTAAGTTATGGGGCAGTAACAGCACACTTTTGAAAACGTGTTTTTCATCCCGAAATAAACGCGATTTTTCAGACAACTGAATCCCTATGTAACTGCAAGACTCAGAAGAGCCCACACACTCAGCTCTTAACCCCAGTGTGCAGAAAGTGTCAAAACGTGTTTTTCAGCAGAAATAAACATGTTTCTGCAAGTTTGGTCACCCCCATGTAAGTTATGGGGCAGTAACAGCACACTTTTGAAAACGTGTTTTTCAGCCTGAAATAAACACGTTTTTTCAGACAACTGAATCCCTATGTAACTGCAAGACTCAGAAGAGCCCACACACTCAGCTCTTAACCCCAGTGTGCAGAAAGTGTCAAAACATGATTTTCAGCAGAAATAAACATGTTTCTGCAAGTTTGGTCACCCCCATGTAAGTTATGGGGCAGTAACAGCACACTTTTGAAAACGTGTTTTTCAGCCCGAAATAAACGCGTTTTTTCAGACAACTGAATCCCTATGTAACTGCAAGACTCAGAAGAGCCCACACACTCAGCTCTTAACCCCAGTGTGCAGAAAGTGTCAAAACATGATTTTCAGCAGAAATAAACATGTTTCTGCAAGTTTGGTCACCCCCATGTAAGTTATGGGGCAGTAACAGCACACTTTTGAAAACGTGTTTTTCAGCCCGAAATAAACGCGTTTTTTCAGACAACTGAATCCCTATGTAACTGCAAGACTCAGAAGAGCCCACACACTCAGCTCTTAACCCCAGTGTGCAGAAAGTGTCAAAACATGTTTTTCAGCAGAAATAAACATGTTTCTGCAAGTTTGGTCACCCCCATGTAAGTTATGGGGCAGTAACAGCACACTTTTGAAAACGTGTTTTTCAGCCTGAAATAAACACGTTTTTTCAGACAACTGAATCCCTATGTAACTGCAAGACTCAGAAGAGCCCACACACTCAGCTCTTAACCCCAGTGTGCAGAAAGTGTCAAAACATGTTTTTCAGCAGAAATAAACATGTTTCTGCAAGTTTGGTCACCCCCATGTAAGTTATGGGGCAGTAACAGCACACTTTTGAAAACGTGTTTTTCAGCCCGAAATAAACGCGTTTTTTCAGACAACTGAATCCCTATGTAACTGCAAGGCTCAAAAGAGCCCACACACTCAGCTCTTAACCCCAGTGTGCAGAAAGTGTCAAAACATGTTTTTCAGCAGAAATAAACATGTTTCTGCAAGTTTGGTCACCCCCATGTAAGTTATGGGGCAGTAACAGCACACTTTTGAAAACGTGTTTTTCAGCCCGAAATAAACGCGTTTTTTCAGACAACTGAATCCCTATGTAACTGCAAGACTCAGAAGAGCCCACACACTCAGCTCTTAACCCCAGTGTGCAGAAAGTGTCAAAACGTGTTTTTCAGCAGAAATAAACATGTTTCTGCAAGTTTGGTCACCCCCATGTAAGTTATGGGGCAGTAACAGCACACTTTTGAAAACGTGTTTTTCAGCCCGAAATAAACGCGTTTTTTCAGACAACTGAATCCCTATGTAACTGCAAGGCTCAAAAGAGCCCACACACTCAGCTCTTAACCCCAGTGTGCAGAAAGTGTCAAAACATGATTTTCAGCAGAAATAAACATGTTTCTGCAAGTTTGGTCACCCCCATGTAAGTTATGGGGCAGTAACAGCACACTTTTTAAAACGTGTTTTTCAGCCCGAAATAAACGCGTTTTTTCAGACAACTGAATCCCTATGTAACTGCAAGACTCAGAAGAGCCCACACACTCAGCTCTTAACCCCAGTGTGCAGAAAGTGTCAAAACATGATTTTCAGCAGAAATAAACATGTTTCTGCAAGTTTGGTCACCCCCATGTAAGTTATGGGGCAGTAACAGCACACTTTTGAAAACGTGTTTTTCAGCCCGAAATAAACGCGTTTTTTCAGACAACTGAATCCCTATGTAACTGCAAGACTCAGAAGAGCCCACACACTCAGCTCTTAACCCCAGTGTGCAGAAAGTGTCAAAACGTGTTTTTCAGCAGAAATAAACATGTTTCTGCAAGTTTGGTCACCCCCATGTAAGTTATGGGGCAGTAACAGCACACTTTTGAAAACGTGTTTTTCAGCCCGAAATAAACGCGTTTTTTCAGACAACTGAATCCCTATGTAACTGCAAGGCTCAAAAGAGCCCACACACTCAGCTCTTAACCCCAGTGTGCAGAAAGTGTCAAAACGTGTTTTTCAGCAGAAATAAACATGTTTCTGCAAGTTTGGTCACCCCCATGTAAGTTATGCGGCAGTAACAGCACACTTTTGAAAACGTGTTTTTCAGCCCGAAATAAACGCGTTTTTTCAGACAACTGAATCCCTATGTAACTGCAAGACTCAGAAGAGCCCACACACTCAGCTCTTAACCCCAGTGTGCAGAAAGTGTCAAAACATGATTTTCAGCAGAAATAAACATGTTTCTGCAAGTTTGGTCACCCCCATGTAAGTTATGGGGCAGTAACAGCACACTTTTGAAAACGTGTTTTTCAGCCCGAAATAAACGCGTTTTTTCAGACAACTGAATCCCTATGTAACTGCAAGACTCAGAAGAGCCCACACACTCAGCTCTTAACCCCAGTGTGCAGAAAGTGTCAAAACGTGTTTTTCAGCAGAAATAAACATGTTTCTGCAAGTTTGGTCACCCCCATGTAAGTTATGGGGCAGTAACAGCACACTTTTGAAAACGTGTTTTTCAGCCCGAAATAAACGCGTTTTTTCAGACAACTGAATCCCTATGTAACTGCAAGACTCAGAAGAGCCCACACACTCAGCTCTTAACCCCAGTGTGCAGAAAGTGTCAAAACATGATTTTCAGCAGAAATAAACATGTTTCTGCAAGTTTGGTCACCCCCATGTAAGTTATGGGGCAGTCACAGCACACTTTTGAAAACGTGTTATTCAGCCCGAAATGAACACGTTTTTTCAGACAACTGAATCCCTATGTAACTGCAAGGCTCAAAAGAGCCCACACACTCAGCTCTTAACCCCAGTGTGCAGAAAGTGTCAAAACGTGTTTTTCAGCAGAAATAAACATGTTTCTGCAAGTTTGGTCACCCCCATGTAAGTTATGGGGCAGTAACAGCACACTTTTTAAAACGTGTTTTTCAGCCCGAAATAAACGCGTTTTTTCAGACAACTGAATCCCTATGTAACTGCAAGACTCAGAAGAGCCCACACACTCAGCTCTTAACCCCAGTGTGCAGAAAGTGTCAAAACATGATTTTCAGCAGAAATAAACATGTTTCTGCAAGTTTGGTCACCCCCATGTAAGTTATGGGGCAGTAACAGCACACTTTTGAAAACGTGTTTTTCAGCCCGAAATAAACACGTTTTTTCAGACAACTGAATCCCTATGTAACTGCAAGGCTCAAAAGAGCCCACACACTCAGCTCTTAACCCCAGTGTGCAGAAAGTGTCAAAACATGATTTTCAGCAGAAATAAACATGTTTCTGCAAGTTTGGTCACCCCCATGTAAGTTATGGGGCAGTAACAGCACACTTTTTAAAACGTGTTTTTCAGCCCGAAATAAACGCGTTTTTTCAGACAACTGAATCCCTATGTAACTGCAAGACTCAGAAGAGCCCACACACTCAGCTCTTAACCCCAGTGTGCAGAAAGTGTCAAAACGTGTTTTTCAGCAGAAATAAACATGTTTCTGCAAGTTTGGTCACCCCCATGTAAGTTATGGGGCAGTAACAGCACACTTTTGAAAACGTGTTTTTCAGCCCGAAATAAACGCGTTTTTTCAGACAACTGAATCCCTATGTAACTGCAAGACTCAGAAGAGCCCACACACTCAGCTCTTAACCCCAGTGTGCAGAAAGTGTCAAAACATGATTTTCAGCAGAAATAAACATGTTTCTGCAAGTTTGGTCACCCCCATGTAAGTTATGGGGCAGTCACAGCACACTTTTGAAAACGTGTTATTCAGCCCGCAATAAACACGTTTTTTCAGACAACTGAATCCCTATGTAACTGCAAGGCTCAAAAGAGCCCACACACTCAGCTCTTAACCCCAGTGTGCAGAAAGTGTCAAAACGTGTTTTTCAGCAGAAATAAACATGTTTCTGCAAGTTTGGTCACCCCCATGTAAGTTATGGGGCAGTAACAGCACACTTTTGAAAACGTGTTTTTCAGCAAGAAATAAACACGTTTTTTCAGACAACTGAATCCCTATGTAACTGCAAGACTCAGAGAGCCCACACACTCAGCTCTTAACCCCAGTGTGCAGAAAGTGTCAAAACATGATTTTCAGCAGAAATAAACATGTTTCTGCAAGTTTGGTCACCCCCATGTAAGTTATGGGGCAGTAACAGCACACTTTTGAAAACGTGTTTTTCAGCCCGAAATAAACGCGTTTTTTCAGACAACTGAATCCCTATGTAACTGCAAGGCTCAAAAGAGCCCACACACTCAGCTCTTAACCCCAGTGTGCAGAAAGTGTCAAAACGTGTTTTTCAGCAGAAATAAACATGTTTCTGCAAGTTTGGTCACCCCCATGTAAGTTATGGGGCAGTAACAGCACACTTTTGAAAACGTGTTTTTCAGCCCGAAATAAACGCGTTTTTTCAGACATCTGAATCCCTATGTAACTGCAAGGCTCAAAAGAGCCCACACACTCAGCTCTTAACCCCAGTGTGCAGAAAGTGTCAAAACATGATTTTCAGCAGAAATAAACATGTTTCTGCAAGTTTGGTCACCCCCATGTAAGTTATGGGGCAGTAACAGCACACTTTTGAAAACGTGTTTTTCAGCCCGAAATAAACGCGTTTTTTCAGACAACTGAATCCCTATGTAACTGCAAGAATCAGAAGAGCCCACACACTCAGCTCTTAACCCCAGTGTGCAGAAAGTGTCAAAACGTGTTTTTCAGCAGAAATAAACATGTTTCTGCAAGTTTGGTCACCCCCATGTAAGTTATGGGGCAGTAACAGCACACTTTTGAAAACGTGTTTTTCAGCCCGAAATAAACGCGTTTTTTCAGACAACTGAATCCCTATGTAACTGCAAGGCTCAAAAGAGCCCACACACTCAGCTCTTAACCCCAGTGTGCAGAAAGTGTCAAAACATGATTTTCAGCAGAAATAAACATGTTTCTGCAAGTTTGGTCACCCCCATGTAAGTTATGGGGCAGTAACAGCACACTTTTGAAAACGTGTTTTTCATCCCGAAATAAACGCGATTTTTCAGACAACTGAATCCCTATGTAACTGCAAGACTCAGAAGAGCCCACACACTCAGCTCTTAACCCCAGTGTGCAGAAAGTGTCAAAACGTGTTTTTCAGCAGAAATAAACATGTTTCTGCAAGTTTGGTCACCCCCATGTAAGTTATGGGGCAGTAACAGCACACTTTTGAAAACGTGTTTTTCAGCAAGAAATAAACACGTTTTTTCAGACAACTGAATCCCTATGTAACTGCAAGACTCAGAAGAGCCCACACACTCAGCTCTTAACCCCAGTGTGCAGAAAGTGTCAAAACATGATTTTCAGCAGAAATAAACATGTTTCTGCAAGTTTGGTCACCCCCATGTAAGTTATGGGGCAGTAACAGCACACTTTTGAAAACGTGTTTTTCAGCCCGAAATAAACGCGTTTTTTCAGACAACTGAATCCCTATGTAACTGCAAGGCTCAAAAGAGCCCACACACTCAGCTCTTAACCCCAGTGTGCAGAAAGTGTCAAAACGTGTTTTTCAGCAGAAATAAACATGTTTCTGCAAGTTTGGTCACCCCCATGTAAGTTATGGGGCAGTAACAGCACACTTTTGAAAACGTGTTTTTCAGCCCGAAATAAACGCGTTTTTTCAGACATCTGAATCCCTATGTAACTGCAAGGCTCAAAAGAGCCCACACACTCAGCTCTTAACCCCAGTGTGCAGAAAGTGTCAAAACATGATTTTCAGCAGAAATAAACATGTTTCTGCAAGTTTGGTCACCCCCATGTAAGTTATGGGGCAGTAACAGCACACTTTTGAAAACGTGTTTTTCAGCCCGAAATAAACGCGTTTTTTCAGACAACTGAATCCCTATGTAACTGCAAGAATCAGAAGAGCCCACACACTCAGCTCTTAACCCCAGTGTGCAGAAAGTGTCAAAACGTGTTTTTCAGCAGAAATAAACATGTTTCTGCAAGTTTGGTCACCCCCATGTAAGTTATGGGGCAGTAACAGCACACTTTTGAAAACGTGTTTTTCAGCCCGAAATAAACGCGTTTTTTCAGACAACTGAATCCCTATGTAACTGCAAGGCTCAAAAGAGCCCACACACTCAGCTCTTAACCCCAGTGTGCAGAAAGTGTCAAAACATGATTTTCAGCAGAAATAAACATGTTTCTGCAAGTTTGGTCACCCCCATGTAAGTTATGGGGCAGTAACAGCACACTTTTGAAAACGTGTTTTTCATCCCGAAATAAACGCGATTTTTCAGACAACTGAATCCCTATGTAACTGCAAGACTCAGAAGAGCCCACACACTCAGCTCTTAACCCCAGTGTGCAGAAAGTGTCAAAACGTGTTTTTCAGCAGAAATAAACATGTTTCTGCAAGTTTGGTCACCCCCATGTAAGTTATGGGGCAGTAACAGCACACTTTTGAAAACGTGTTTTTCAGCCTGAAATAAACACGTTTTTTCAGACAACTGAATCCCTATGTAACTGCAAGACTCAGAAGAGCCCACACACTCAGCTCTTAACCCCAGTGTGCAGAAAGTGTCAAAACATGATTTTCAGCAGAAATAAACATGTTTCTGCAAGTTTGGTCACCCCCATGTAAGTTATGGGGCAGTAACAGCACACTTTTGAAAACGTGTTTTTCAGCCCGAAATAAACGCGTTTTTTCAGACAACTGAATCCCTATGTAACTGCAAGACTCAGAAGAGCCCACACACTCAGCTCTTAACCCCAGTGTGCAGAAAGTGTCAAAACGTGTTTTTCAGCAGAAATAAACATGTTTCTGCAAGTTTGGTCACCCCCATGTAAGTTATGGGGCAGTAACAGCACACTTTTGAAAACTTGTTTTTCAGCCCGAAATAAACGCGTTTTTTCAGACAACTGAATCCCTATGTAACTGCAAGACTCAGAAGAGCCCACACACTCAGCTCTTAACCCCAGTGTGCAGAAAGTGTCAAAACATGATTTTCAGCAGAAATAAACATGTTTCTGCAAGTTTGGTCACCCCCATGTAAGTTATGGGGCAGTAACAGCACACTTTTGAAAACGTGTTTTTCAGCCCGAAATAAACGCGTTTTTTCAGACAACTGAATCCCTATGTAACTGCAAGACTCAGAAGAGCCCACACACTCAGCTCTTAACCCCAGTGTGCAGAAAGTGTCAAAACATGTTTTTCAGCAGAAATAAACATGTTTCTGCAAGTTTGGTCACCCCCATGTAAGTTATGGGGCAGTAACAGCACACTTTTGAAAACGTGTTTTTCAGCCTGAAATAAACACGTTTTTTCAGACAACTGAATCCCTATGTAACTGCAAGACTCAGAAGAGCCCACACACTCAGCTCTTAACCCCAGTGTGCAGAAAGTGTCAAAACATGTTTTTCAGCAGAAATAAACATGTTTCTGCAAGTTTGGTCACCCCCATGTAAGTTATGGGGCAGTAACAGCACACTTTTGAAAACGTGTTTTTCAGCCCGAAATAAACGCGTTTTTTCAGACAACTGAATCCCTATGTAACTGCAAGGCTCAAAAGAGCCCACACACTCAGCTCTTAACCCCAGTGTGCAGAAAGTGTCAAAACATGTTTTTCAGCAGAAATAAACATGTTTCTGCAAGTTTGGTCACCCCCATGTAAGTTATGGGGCAGTAACAGCACACTTTTGAAAACGTGTTTTTCAGCCCGAAATAAACGCGTTTTTTCAGACAACTGAATCCCTATGTAACTGCAAGGCTCAAAAGAGCCCACACACTCAGCTCTTAACCCCAGTGTGCAGAAAGTGTCAAAACATGATTTTCAGCAGAAATAAACATGTTTCTGCAAGTTTGGTCACCCCCATGTAAGTTATGGGGCAGTAACAGCACACTTTTGAAAACGTGTTTTTCATCCCGAAATAAACGCGATTTTTCAGACAACTGAATCCCTATGTAACTGCAAGACTCAGAAGAGCCCACACACTCAGCTCTTAACCCCAGTGTGCAGAAAGTGTCAAAACGTGTTTTTCAGCAGAAATAAACATGTTTCTGCAAGTTTGGTCACCCCCATGTAAGTTATGGGGCAGTAACAGCACACTTTTGAAAACGTGTTTTTCAGCAAGAAATAAACACGTTTTTTCAGACAACTGAATCCCTATGTAACTGCAAGACTCAGAAGAGCCCACACACTCAGCTCTTAACCCCAGTGTGCAGAAAGTGTCAAAACATGATTTTCAGCAGAAATAAACATGTTTCTGCAAGTTTGGTCACCCCCATGTAAGTTATGGGGCAGTAACAGCACACTTTTGAAAACGTGTTTTTCAGCCCGAAATAAACGCGTTTTTTCAGACAACTGAATCCCTATGTAACTGCAAGGCTCAAAAGAGCCCACACACTCAGCTCTTAACCCCAGTGTGCAGAAAGTGTCAAAATGTGTTTTTCAGCAGAAATAAACATGTTTCTGCAAGTTTGGTCACCCCCATGTAAGTTATGGGGCAGTAACAGCACACTTTTGAAAACGTGTTTTTCAGCCCGAAATAAACGCGTTTTTTCAGACATCTGAATCCCTATGTAACTGCAAGGCTCAAAAGAGCCCACACACTCAGCTCTTAACCCCAGTGTGCAGAAAGTGTCAAAACATGATTTTCAGCAGAAATAAACATGTTTCTGCAAGTTTGGTCACCCCCATGTAAGTTATGGGGCAGTAACAGCACACTTTTGAAAACGTGTTTTTCAGCCCGAAATAAACGCGTTTTTTCAGACAACTGAATCCCTATGTAACTGCAAGAATCAGAAGAGCCCACACACTCAGCTCTTAACCCCAGTGTGCAGAAAGTGTCAAAACGTGTTTTTCAGCAGAAATAAACATGTTTCTGCAAGTTTGGTCACCCCCATGTAAGTTATGGGGCAGTAACAGCACACTTTTGAAAACGTGTTTTTCAGCCCGAAATAAACGCGTTTTTTCAGACAACTGAATCCCTATGTAACTGCAAGGCTCAAAAGAGCCCACACACTCAGCTCTTAACCCCAGTGTGCAGAAAGTGTCAAAACATGATTTTCAGCAGAAATAAACATGTTTCTGCAAGTTTGGTCACCCCCATGTAAGTTATGGGGCAGTAACAGCACACTTTTGAAAACGTGTTTTTCATCCCGAAATAAACGCGATTTTTCAGACAACTGAATCCCTATGTAACTGCAAGACTCAGAAGAGCCCACACACTCAGCTCTTAACCCCAGTGTGCAGAAAGTGTCAAAACGTGTTTTTCAGCAGAAATAAACATGTTTCTGCAAGTTTGGTCACCCCCATGTAAGTTATGGGGCAGTAACAGCACACTTTTGAAAACGTGTTTTTCAGCCTGAAATAAACACGTTTTTTCAGACAACTGAATCCCTATGTAACTGCAAGACTCAGAAGAGCCCACACACTCAGCTCTTAACCCCAGTGTGCAGAAAGTGTCAAAACATGATTTTCAGCAGAAATAAACATGTTTCTGCAAGTTTGGTCACCCCCATGTAAGTTATGGGGCAGTAACAGCACACTTTTGAAAACGTGTTTTTCAGCCCGAAATAAACGCGTTTTTTCAGACAACTGAATCCCTATGTAACTGCAAGACTCAGAAGAGCCCACACACTCAGCTCTTAACCCCAGTGTGCAGAAAGTGTCAAAACGTGTTTTTCAGCAGAAATAAACATGTTTCTGCAAGTTTGGTCACCCCCATGTAAGTTATGGGGCAGTAACAGCACACTTTTGAAAACGTGTTTTTCAGCCCGAAATCAACGCGTTTTTTCAGACATCTGAATCCCTATGTAACTGCAAGGCTCAAAAGAGCCCACACACTCAGCTCTTAACCCCAGTGTGCAGAAAGTGTCAAAACATGATTTTCAGCAGAAATAAACATGTTTCTGCAAGTTTGGTCACCCCCATGTAAGTTATGGGGCAGTAACAGCACACTTTTGAAAACGTGTTTTTCAGCCCGAAATAAACGCGTTTTTTCAGACAACTGAATCCCTATGTAACTGCAAGAATCAGAAGAGCCCACACACTCAGCTCTTAACCCCAGTGTGCAGAAAGTGTCAAAACGTGTTTTTCAGCAGAAATAAACATGTTTCTGCAAGTTTGGTCACCCCCATGTAAGTTATGGGGCAGTAACAGCACACTTTTGAAAACGTGTTTTTCAGCCCGAAATAAACGCGTTTTTTCAGACAACTGAATCCCTATGTAACTGCAAGGCTCAAAAGAGCCCACACACTCAGCTCTTAACCCCAGTGTGCAGAAAGTGTCAAAACATGATTTTCAGCAGAAATAAACATGTTTCTGCAAGTTTGGTCACCCCCATGTAAGTTATGGGGCAGTAACAGCACACTTTTGAAAACGTGTTTTTCATCCCGAAATAAACGCGATTTTTCAGACAACTGAATCCCTATGTAACTGCAAGACTCAGAAGAGCCCACACACTCAGCTCTTAACCCCAGTGTGCAGAAAGTGTCAAAACGTGTTTTTCAGCAGAAATAAACATGTTTCTGCAAGTTTGGTCACCCCCATGTAAGTTATGGGGCAGTAACAGCACACTTTTGAAAACGTGTTTTTCAGCAAGAAATAAACACGTTTTTTCAGACAACTGAATCCCTATGTAACTGCAAGACTCAGAAGAGCCCACACACTCAGCTCTTAACCCCAGTGTGCAGAAAGTGTCAAAACATGATTTTCAGCAGAAATAAACATGTTTCTGCAAGTTTGGTCACCCCCATGTAAGTTATGGGGCAGTAACAGCACACTTTTGAAAACGTGTTTTTCAGCCCGAAATAAACGCGTTTTTTCAGACAACTGAATCCCTATGTAACTGCAAGAATCAGAAGAGCCCACACACTCAGCTCTTAACCCCAGTGTGCAGAAAGTGTCAAAACGTGTTTTTCAGCAGAAATAAACATGTTTCTGCAAGTTTGGTCACCCCCATGTAAGTTATGGGGCAGTAACAGCACACTTTTGAAAACGTGTTTTTCAGCCCGAAATAAACGCGTTTTTTCAGACAACTGAATCCCTATGTAACTGCAAGGCTCAAAAGAGCCCACACACTCAGCTCTTAACCCCAGTGTGCAGAAAGTGTCAAAACATGATTTTCAGCAGAAATAAACATGTTTCTGCAAGTTTGGTCACCCCCATGTAAGTTATGGGGCAGTAACAGCACACTTTTGAAAACGTGTTTTTCATCCCGAAATAAACGCGATTTTTCAGACAACTGAATCCCTATGTAACTGCAAGACTCAGAAGAGCCCACACACTCAGCTCTTAACCCCAGTGTGCAGAAAGTGTCAAAACGTGTTTTTCAGCAGAAATAAACATGTTTCTGCAAGTTTGGTCACCCCCATGTAAGTTATGGGGCAGTAACAGCACACTTTTGAAAACGTGTTTTTCAGCCTGAAATAAACACGTTTTTTCAGACAACTGAATCCCTATGTAACTGCAAGACTCAGAAGAGCCCACACACTCAGCTCTTAACCCCAGTGTGCAGAAAGTGTCAAAACATGATTTTCAGCAGAAATAAACATGTTTCTGCAAGTTTGGTCACCCCCATGTAAGTTATGGGGCAGTAACAGCACACTTTTGAAAACGTGTTTTTCAGCCCGAAATAAACGCGTTTTTTCAGACAACTGAATCCCTATGTAACTGCAAGACTCAGAAGAGCCCACACACTCAGCTCTTAACCCCAGTGTGCAGAAAGTGTCAAAACGTGTTTTTCAGCAGAAATAAACATGTTTCTGCAAGTTTGGTCACCCCCATGTAAGTTATGGGGCAGTAACAGCACACTTTTGAAAACTTGTTTTTCAGCCCGAAATAAACGCGTTTTTTCAGACAACTGAATCCCTATGTAACTGCAAGACTCAGAAGAGCCCACACACTCAGCTCTTAACCCCAGTGTGCAGAAAGTGTCAAAACATGATTTTCAGCAGAAATAAACATGTTTCTGCAAGTTTGGTCACCCCCATGTAAGTTATGGGGCAGTAACAGCACACTTTTGAAAACGTGTTTTTCAGCCCGAAATAAACGCGTTTTTTCAGACAACTGAATCCCTATGTAACTGCAAGACTCAGAAGAGCCCACACACTCAGCTCTTAACCCCAGTGTGCAGAAAGTGTCAAAACATGTTTTTCAGCAGAAATAAACATGTTTCTGCAAGTTTGGTCACCCCCATGTAAGTTATGGGGCAGTAACAGCACACTTTTGAAAACGTGTTTTTCAGCCTGAAATAAACACGTTTTTTCAGACAACTGAATCCCTATGTAACTGCAAGACTCAGAAGAGCCCACACACTCAGCTCTTAACCCCAGTGTGCAGAAAGTGTCAAAACATGTTTTTCAGCAGAAATAAACATGTTTCTGCAAGTTTGGTCACCCCCATGTAAGTTATGGGGCAGTAACAGCACACTTTTGAAAACGTGTTTTTCAGCCCGAAATAAACGCGTTTTTTCAGACAACTGAATCCCTATGTAACTGCAAGGCTCAAAAGAGCCCACACACTCAGCTCTTAACCCCAGTGTGCAGAAAGTGTCAAAACATGTTTTTCAGCAGAAATAAACATGTTTCTGCAAGTTTGGTCACCCCCATGTAAGTTATGGGGCAGTAACAGCACACTTTTGAAAACGTGTTTTTCAGCCCGAAATAAACGCGTTTTTTCAGACAACTGAATCCCTATGTAACTGCAAGGCTCAAAAGAGCCCACACACTCAGCTCTTAACCCCAGTGTGCAGAAAGTGTCAAAACATGATTTTCAGCAGAAATAAACATGTTTCTGCAAGTTTGGTCACCCCCATGTAAGTTATGGGGCAGTAACAGCACACTTTTGAAAACGTGTTTTTCATCCCGAAATAAACGCGATTTTTCAGACAACTGAATCCCTATGTAACTGCAAGACTCAGAAGAGCCCACACACTCAGCTCTTAACCCCAGTGTGCAGAAAGTGTCAAAACGTGTTTTTCAGCAGAAATAAACATGTTTCTGCAAGTTTGGTCACCCCCATGTAAGTTATGGGGCAGTAACAGCACACTTTTGAAAACGTGTTTTTCAGCAAGAAATAAACACGTTTTTTCAGACAACTGAATCCCTATGTAACTGCAAGACTCAGAAGAGCCCACACACTCAGCTCTTAACCCCAGTGTGCAGAAAGTGTCAAAACATGATTTTCAGCAGAAATAAACATGTTTCTGCAAGTTTGGTCACCCCCATGTAAGTTATGGGGCAGTAACAGCACACTTTTGAAAACGTGTTTTTCAGCCCGAAATAAACGCGTTTTTTCAGACAACTGAATCCCTATGTAACTGCAAGGCTCAAAAGAGCCCACACACTCAGCTCTTAACCCCAGTGTGCAGAAAGTGTCAAAATGTGTTTTTCAGCAGAAATAAACATGTTTCTGCAAGTTTGGTCACCCCCATGTAAGTTATGGGGCAGTAACAGCACACTTTTGAAAACGTGTTTTTCAGCCCGAAATAAACGCGTTTTTTCAGACATCTGAATCCCTATGTAACTGCAAGGCTCAAAAGAGCCCACACACTCAGCTCTTAACCCCAGTGTGCAGAAAGTGTCAAAACATGATTTTCAGCAGAAATAAACATGTTTCTGCAAGTTTGGTCACCCCCATGTAAGTTATGGGGCAGTAACAGCACACTTTTGAAAACGTGTTTTTCAGCCCGAAATAAACGCGTTTTTTCAGACAACTGAATCCCTATGTAACTGCAAGAATCAGAAGAGCCCACACACTCAGCTCTTAACCCCAGTGTGCAGAAAGTGTCAAAACGTGTTTTTCAGCAGAAATAAACATGTTTCTGCAAGTTTGGTCACCCCCATGTAAGTTATGGGGCAGTAACAGCACACTTTTGAAAACGTGTTTTTCAGCCCGAAATAAACGCGTTTTTTCAGACAACTGAATCCCTATGTAACTGCAAGGCTCAAAAGAGCCCACACACTCAGCTCTTAACCCCAGTGTGCAGAAAGTGTCAAAACATGATTTTCAGCAGAAATAAACATGTTTCTGCAAGTTTGGTCACCCCCATGTAAGTTATGGGGCAGTAACAGCACACTTTTGAAAACGTGTTTTTCATCCCGAAATAAACGCGATTTTTCAGACAACTGAATCCCTATGTAACTGCAAGACTCAGAAGAGCCCACACACTCAGCTCTTAACCCCAGTGTGCAGAAAGTGTCAAAACGTGTTTTTCAGCAGAAATAAACATGTTTCTGCAAGTTTGGTCACCCCCATGTAAGTTATGGGGCAGTAACAGCACACTTTTGAAAACGTGTTTTTCAGCCTGAAATAAACACGTTTTTTCAGACAACTGAATCCCTATGTAACTGCAAGACTCAGAAGAGCCCACACACTCAGCTCTTAACCCCAGTGTGCAGAAAGTGTCAAAACATGATTTTCAGCAGAAATAAACATGTTTCTGCAAGTTTGGTCACCCCCATGTAAGTTATGGGGCAGTAACAGCACACTTTTGAAAACGTGTTTTTCAGCCCGAAATAAACGCGTTTTTTCAGACAACTGAATCCCTATGTAACTGCAAGACTCAGAAGAGCCCACACACTCAGCTCTTAACCCCAGTGTGCAGAAAGTGTCAAAACGTGTTTTTCAGCAGAAATAAACATGTTTCTGCAAGTTTGGTCACCCCCATGTAAGTTATGGGGCAGTAACAGCACACTTTTGAAAACTTGTTTTTCAGCCCGAAATAAACGCGTTTTTTCAGACAACTGAATCCCTATGTAACTGCAAGACTCAGAAGAGCCCACACACTCAGCTCTTAACCCCAGTGTGCAGAAAGTGTCAAAACATGATTTTCAGCAGAAATAAACATGTTTCTGCAAGTTTGGTCACCCCCATGTAAGTTATGGGGCAGTAACAGCACACTTTTGAAAACGTGTTTTTCAGCCCGAAATAAACGCGTTTTTTCAGACAACTGAATCCCTATGTAACTGCAAGACTCAGAAGAGCCCACACACTCAGCTCTTAACCCCAGTGTGCAGAAAGTGTCAAAACATGTTTTTCAGCAGAAATAAACATGTTTCTGCAAGTTTGGTCACCCCCATGTAAGTTATGGGGCAGTAACAGCACACTTTTGAAAACGTGTTTTTCAGCCTGAAATAAACACGTTTTTTCAGACAACTGAATCCCTATGTAACTGCAAGACTCAGAAGAGCCCACACACTCAGCTCTTAACCCCAGTGTGCAGAAAGTGTCAAAACATGTTTTTCAGCAGAAATAAACATGTTTCTGCAAGTTTGGTCACCCCCATGTAAGTTATGGGGCAGTAACAGCACACTTTTGAAAACGTGTTTTTCAGCCCGAAATAAACGCGTTTTTTCAGACAACTGAATCCCTATGTAACTGCAAGGCTCAAAAGAGCCCACACACTCAGCTCTTAACCCCAGTGTGCAGAAAGTGTCAAAACATGTTTTTCAGCAGAAATAAACATGTTTCTGCAAGTTTGGTCACCCCCATGTAAGTTATGGGGCAGTAACAGCACACTTTTGAAAACGTGTTTTTCAGCCCGAAATAAACGCGTTTTTTCAGACAACTGAATCCCTATGTAACTGCAAGACTCAGAACAGCCCACACACTCAGCTCTTAACCCCAGTGTGCAGAAAGTGTCAAAACGTGTTTTTCAGCAGAAATAAACATGTTTCTGCAAGTTTGGTCACCCCCATGTAAGTTATGGGGCAGTAACAGCACACTTTTGAAAACGTGTTTTTCAGCCCGAAATAAACGCGTTTTTTCAGACAACTGAATCCCTATGTAACTGCAAGACTCAGAAGAGCCCACACACTCAGCTCTTAACCCCAGTGTGCAGAAAGTGTCAAAACATGATTTTCAGCAGAAATAAACATGTTTCTGCAAGTTTGGTCACCCCCATGTAAGTTATGGGGCAGTAACAGCACACTTTTGAAAACGTGTTTTTCAGCCCGAAATAAACGCGTTTTTTCAGACAACTGAATCCCTATGTAACTGCAAGACTCAGAAGAGCCCACACACTCAGCTCTTAACCCCAGTGTGCAGAAAGTGTCAAAACGTGTTTTTCAGCAGAAATAAACATGTTTCTGCAAGTTTGGTCACCCCCATGTAAGTTATGGGGCAGTAACAGCACACTTTTGAAAACGTGTTTTTCAGCCCGAAATAAACGCGTTTTTTCAGACAACTGAATCCCTATGTAACTGCAAGGCTCAAAAGAGCCCACACACTCAGCTCTTAACCCCAGTGTGCAGAAAGTGTCAAAACGTGATTTTCAGCAGAAATAAACATGTTTCTGCAAGTTTGGTCACCCCCATGTAAGTTATGGGGCAGTAACAGCACACTTTTGAAAACGTGTTTTTCAGCCCGAAATAAACGCGTTTTTTCAGTCAACTGAATCCCTATGTAACTGCAAGGCTCAAAAGAGCCCACACACTCAGCTCTTAACCCCAGTGTGCAGAAAGTGTCAAAACATGATTTTCAGCAGAAATAAACATGTTTCTGCAAGTTTGGTCACCCCCATGTAAGTTATGGGGCAGTAACAGCACACTTTTGAAAACGTGTTTTTCAGCCCGAAATAAACGCGTTTTTTCAGACAACTGAATCCCTATGTAACTGCAAGACTCAGAAGAGCCCACACACTCAGCTCTTAACCCCAGTGTGCAGAAAGTGTCAAAACATGTTTTTCAGCAGAAATAAACATGTTTCTGCAAGTTTGGTCACCCCCATGTAAGTTATGGGGCAGTAACAGCACACTTTTGAAAACGTGTTTTTCAGCCTGAAATAAACACGTTTTTTCAGACAACTGAATCCCTATGTAACTGCAAGACTCAGAAGAGCCCACACACTCAGCTCTTAACCCCAGTGTGCAGAAAGTGTCAAAACATGTTTTTCAGCAGAAATAAACATGTTTCTGCAAGTTTGGTCACCCCCATGTAAGTTATGGGGCAGTAACAGCACACTTTTGAAAACGTGTTTTTCAGCCTGAAATAAACACGTTTTTTCAGACAACTGAATCCCTATGTAACTGCAAGACTCAGAAGAGCCCACACACTCAGCTCTTAACCCCAGTGTGCAGAAAGTGTCAAAACATGATTTTCAGCAGAAATAAACATGTTTCTGCAAGTTTGGTCAACCCCATGTAAGTTATGGGGCAGTAACAGCACACTTTTGAAAACGTGTTTTTCAGCCCGAAATAAACGCGTTTTTTCAGACAACTGAATCCCTATGTAACTGCAAGGCTCAAAAGAGCCCACACACTCAGCTCTTAACCCCAGTGTGCAGAAAGTGTCAAAACATGTTTTTCAGCAGAAATAAACATGTTTCTGCAAGTTTGGTCACCCCCATGTAAGTTATGGGGCAGTAACAGCACACTTTTGAAAACGTGTTTTTCAGCCCGAAATAAACGCGTTTTTTCAGACAACTGAATCCCTATGTAACTGCAAGGCTCAAAAGAGCCCACACACTCAGCTCTTAACCCCAGTGTGCAGAAAGTGTCAAAACATGATTTTCAGCAGAAATAAACATGTTTCTGCAAGTTTGGTCACCCCCATGTAAGTTATGGGGCAGTAACAGCACACTTTTTAAAACGTGTTTTTCAGCCCGAAATAAACGCGTTTTTTCAGACAACTGAATCCCTATGTAACTGCAAGACTCAGAAGAGCCCACACACTCAGCTCTTAACCCCAGTGTGCAGAAAGTGTCAAAACATGATTTTCAGCAGAAATAAACATGTTTCTGCAAGTTTGGTCACCCCCATGTAAGTTATGGGGCAGTAACAGCACACTTTTGAAAACGTGTTTTTCAGCCCGAAATAAACGCGTTTTTTCAGACAACTGAATCCCTATGTATCTGCAAGACTCAGAAGAGCCCACACACTCAGCTCTTAACCCCAGTGTGCAGAAAGTGTCAAAACGTGATTTTCAGCAGAAATAAACATGTTTCTGCAAGTTTGGTCACCCCCATGTAAGTTATGGGGCAGTAACAGCACACTTTTGAAAACGTGTTTTTCAGCCCGAAATAAACGCGTTTTTTCAGACAACTGAATCCCTATGTAACTGCAAGACTCAGAAGAGCCCACACACTCAGCTCTTAACCCCAGTGTGCAGAAAGTGTCAAAACGTGATTTTCAGCAGAAATAAACATGTTTCTGCAAGTTTGGTCACCCCCATGTAAGTTATGGGGCAGTAACAGCACACTTTTGAAAACGTGTTTTTCAGCCCGAAATAAACGCGTTTTTTCAGACAACTGAATTCCTATGTAACTGCAAGGCTCAAAAGAGCCCACACACTCAGCTCTTAACCCCAGTGTGCAGAAAGTGTCAAAACATGATTTTCAGCAGAAATAAACATGTTTCTGCAAGTTTGGTCACCCCCATGTAAGTTATGGGGCAGTAACAGCACACTTTTGAAAACGTGTTTTTCAGCCCGAAATAAACGCGTTTTTTCAGACAACTGAATCCCTATGTAACTGCAAGACTCAGAAGAGCCCACACACTCAGCTCTTAACCCCAGTGTGCAGAAAGTGTCAAAACATGTTTTTCAGCAGAAATAAACATGTTTCTGCAAGTTTGGTCACCCCCATGTAAGTTATGGGGCAGTAACAGCACACTTTTGAAAACGTGTTTTTCAGCCTGAAATAAACACGTTTTTTCAGACAACTGAATCCCTATGTAACTGCAAGACTCAGAAGAGCCCACACACTCAGCTCTTAACCCCAGTGTGCAGAAAGTGTCAAAACATGATTTTCAGCAGAAATAAACATGTTTCTGCAAGTTTGGTCAACCCCATGTAAGTTATGGGGCAGTAACAGCACACTTTTGAAAACGTGTTTTTCAGCCCGAAATAAACGCGTTTTTTCAGACAACTGAATCCCTATGTAACTGCAAGGCTCAAAAGAGCCCACACACTCAGCTCTTAACCCCAGTGTGCAGAAAGTGTCAAAACATGTTTTTCAGCAGAAATAAACATGTTTCTGCAAGTTTGGTCACCCCCATGTAAGTTATGGGGCAGTAACAGCACACTTTTGAAAACGTGTTTTTCAGCCCGAAATAAACGCGTTTTTTCAGACAACTGAATCCCTATGTAACTGCAAGGCTCAAAAGAGCCCACACACTCAGCTCTTAACCCCAGTGTGCAGAAAGTGTCAAAACATGATTTTCAGCAGAAATAAACATGTTTCTGCAAGTTTGGTCACCCCCATGTAAGTTATGGGGCAGTAACAGCACACTTTTTAAAACGTGTTTTTCAGCCCGAAATAAACGCGTTTTTTCAGACAACTGAATCCCTATGTAACTGCAAGACTCAGAAGAGCCCACACACTCAGCTCTTAACCCCAGTGTGCAGAAAGTGTCAAAACATGATTTTCAGCAGAAATAAACATGTTTCTGCAAGTTTGGTCACCCCCATGTAAGTTATGGGGCAGTAACAGCACACTTTTGAAAACGTGTTTTTCAGCCCGAAATAAACGCGTTTTTTCAGACAACTGAATCCCTATGTAACTGCAAGGCTCAAAAGAGCCCACACACTCAGCTCTTAACCCCAGTGTGCAGAAAGTGTCAAAACATGATTTTCAGCAGAAATAAACATGTTTCTGCAAGTTTGGTCACCCCCATGTAAGTTATGGGGCAGTAACAGCACACTTTTGAAAACGTGTTTTTCAGCCCGAAATAAACGCGTTTTTTCAGACAACTGAATCCCTATGTAACTGCAAGACTCAGAAGAGCCCACACACTCAGCTCTTAACCCCAGTGTGCAGAAAGTGTCAAAACGTGTTTTTCAGCAGAAATAAACATGTTTCTGCAAGTTTGGTCACCCCCATGTAAGTTATGGGGCAGTAACAGCACACTTTTGAAAACGTGTTTTTCAGCCCGAAATAAACGCGTTTTTTCAGACAACTGAATCCCTATGTAACTGCAAGGCTCAAAAGAGCCCACACACTCAGCTCTTAACCCCAGTGTGCAGAAAGTGTCAAAACGTGTTTTTCAGCAGAAATAAACATGTTTCTGCAAGTTTGGTCACCCCCATGTAAGTTATGGGGCAGTAACAGCACACTTTTGAAAACGTGTTTTTCAGCCCGAAATAAACGCGTTTTTTCAGACAACTGAATCCCTATGTAACTGCAAGACTCAGAAGAGCCCACACACTCAGCTCTTAACCCCAGTGTGCAGAAAGTGTCAAAACATGATTTTCAGCAGAAATAAACATGTTTCTGCAAGTTTGGTCACCCCCATGTAAGTTATGGGGCAGTAACAGCACACTTTTGAAAACGTGTTTTTCAGCCCGAAATAAACGCGTTTTTTCAGACAACTGAATCCCTATGTAACTGCAAGACTCAGAAGAGCCCACACACTCAGCTCTTAACCCCAGTGTGCAGAAAGTGTCAAAACATGTTTTTCAGCAGAAATAAACATGTTTCTGCAAGTTTGGTCACCCCCATGTAAGTTATGGGGCAGTAACAGCACACTTTTGAAAACGTGTTTTTCAGCCTGAAATAAACACGTTTTTTCAGACAACTGAATCCCTATGTAACTGCAAGACTCAGAAGAGCCCACACACTCAGCTCTTAACCCCAGTGTGCAGAAAGTGTCAAAACATGATTTTCAGCAGAAATAAACATGTTTCTGCAAGTTTGGTCAACCCCATGTAAGTTATGGGGCAGTAACAGCACACTTTTGAAAACGTGTTTTTCAGCCCGAAATAAACGCGTTTTTTCAGACAACTGAATCCCTATGTAACTGCAAGGCTCAAAAGAGCCCACACACTCAGCTCTTAACCCCAGTGTGCAGAAAGTGTCAAAACATGTTTTTCAGCAGAAATAAACATGTTTCTGCAAGTTTGGTCACCCCCATGTAAGTTATGGGGCAGTAACAGCACACTTTTGAAAACGTGTTTTTCAGCCCGAAATAAACGCGTTTTTTCAGACAACTGAATCCCTATGTAACTGCAAGGCTCAAAAGAGCCCACACACTCAGCTCTTAACCCCAGTGTGCAGAAAGTGTCAAAACATGATTTTCAGCAGAAATAAACATGTTTCTGCAAGTTTGGTCACCCCCATGTAAGTTATGGGGCAGTAACAGCACACTTTTTAAAACGTGTTTTTCAGCCCGAAATAAACGCGTTTTTTCAGACAACTGAATCCCTATGTAACTGCAAGACTCAGAAGAGCCCACACACTCAGCTCTTAACCCCAGTGTGCAGAAAGTGTCAAAACATGATTTTCAGCAGAAATAAACATGTTTCTGCAAGTTTGGTCACCCCCATGTAAGTTATGGGGCAGTAACAGCACACTTTTGAAAACGTGTTTTTCAGCCCGAAATAAACGCGTTTTTTCAGACAACTGAATCCCTATGTAACTGCAAGGCTCAAAAGAGCCCACACACTCAGCTCTTAACCCCAGTGTGCAGAAAGTGTCAAAACATGATTTTCAGCAGAAATAAACATGTTTCTGCAAGTTTGGTCACCCCCATGTAAGTTATGGGGCAGTAACAGCACACTTTTGAAAACGTGTTTTTCAGCCCGAAATAAACGCGTTTTTTCAGACAACTGAATCCCTATGTAACTGCAAGACTCAGAAGAGCCCACACACTCAGCTCTTAACCCCAGTGTGCAGAAAGTGTCAAAACGTGTTTTTCAGCAGAAATAAACATGTTTCTGCAAGTTTGGTCACCCCCATGTAAGTTATGGGGCAGTAACAGCACACTTTTGAAAACGTGTTTTTCAGCCCGAAATAAACGCGTTTTTTCAGACAACTGAATCCCTATGTAACTGCAAGGCTCAAAAGAGCCCACACACTCAGCTCTTAACCCCAGTGTGCAGAAAGTGTCAAAACGTGTTTTTCAGCAGAAATAAACATGTTTCTGCAAGTTTGGTCACCCCCATGTAAGTTATGGGGCAGTAACAGCACACTTTTGAAAACGTGTTTTTCAGCCCGAAATAAACGCGTTTTTTCAGACAACTGAATCCCTATGTAACTGCAAGACTCAGAAGAGCCCACACACTCAGCTCTTAACCCCAGTGTGCAGAAAGTGTCAAAACATGATTTTCAGCAGAAATAAACATGTTTCTGCAAGTTTGGTCACCCCCATGTAAGTTATGGGGCAGTAACAGCACACTTTTGAAAACGTGTTTTTCAGCCCGAAATAAACGCGTTTTTTCAGACAACTGAATCCGTATGTAACTGCAAGACTCAGAAGAGCCCACACACTCAGCTCTTAACCCCAGTGTGCAGAAAGTGTCAAAACGTGTTTTTCAGCAGAAATAAACATGTTTCTGCAAGTTTGGTCAACCCCATGTAAGTTATGGGGCAGTAACAGCACGCTTTTGAAAACGTGTTTTTCAGCCCGAAATAAACGCGTTTTTTCAGACAACTGAATCCCTATGTAACTGCAAGGCTCAAAAGAGCCCACACACTCAGCTCTTAACCCCAGTGTGCAGAAAGTGTCAAAACATGTTTTTCAGCAGAAATAAACATGTTTCTGCAAGTTTGGTCACCCCCATGTAAGTTATGGGGCAGTAACAGCACACTTTTGAAAACGTGTTTTTCAGCCCGAAATAAACGCGTTTTTTCAGACAACTGAATCCCTATGTAACTGCAAGACTCAGAAGAGCCCACACACTCAGCTCTTAACCCCAGTGTGCAGAAAGTGTCAAAACGTGTTTTTCAGCAGAAATAAACATGTTTCTGCAAGTTTGGTCACCCCCATGTAAGTTATGGGGCAGTAACAGCACACTTTTGAAAACGTGTTTTTCAGCCCGAAATAAACGCGTTTTTTCAGACAACTGAATCCCTATGTAACTGCCAGGCTCAAAAGAGCCCACACACTCAGCTCTTAACCCCAGTGTGCAGAAAGTGTCAAAACGTGTTTTTCAGCAGAAATAAACATGTTTCTGCAAGTTTGGTCACCCCCATGTAAGTTATGGGGCAGTAACAGCACACTTTTGAAAACGTGTTTTTCAGCCCGAAATAAACGCGTTTTTCAGACAACTGAATCCCTATGTAAGTGCAAGGCTCAAAAGAGCCCACACACTCAGCTCTTAACCCCAGTGTGCAGAAAGTGTCAAAACGTGTTTTTCAGCAGAAATAAACATGTTTCTGCAAGTTTGGTCACCCCCATGTAAGTTATGGGGCAGTAACAGCACACTTTTGAAAACGTGTTTTTCAGTCCGAAATCAACGCGTTTTTTCAGACAACTGAATCCCTATGTAACTGCAAGACTCAGAAGAGCCCACACACTCAGCTCTTAACCCCAGTGTGCAGAAAGTGTCAAAACGTGTTTTTCAGCAGAAATAAACCTGTTTCTGCAAGTTTGGTCACCCCCATGTAAGTTATGGGGCAGTAACAGCACACTTTTGAAAACGTGTTTTTCAGCCCGAAATAAACGCGTTTTTTCAGACAACTGAATCCCTATGTAACTGCAAGGCTCAAAAGAGCCCACACACTCAGCTCTTAACCCCAGTGTGCAGAAAGTGTCAAAACATGATTTTCAGCAGAAATAAACATGTTTCTGCAAGTTTGGTCACCCCCATATAAGTTATGGGGCAGTAACAGCACACTTTTGAAAACGTGTTTTTCAGCCCGAAATAAACGCGTTTTTTCAGACAACTGAATCCCTATGTAACTGCAAGACTCAGAAGAGCCCACACACTCAGCTCTTAACCCCAGTGTGCAGAAAGTGTCAAAACGTGTTTTTCAGCAGAAATAAACATGTTTCTGCAAGTTTGGTCACCCCCATGTAAGTTATGGGGCAGTAACAGCACACTTTTGAAAACGTGTTTTTCAGCCCGAAATAAACGCGTTTTTTCAGACAACTGAATCCCTATGTAACTGCAAGGCTCAAAAGAGCCCACACACTCAGCTCTTAACCCCAGTGTGCAGAAAGTGTCAAAACGTGTTTTTCAGCAGAAATAAACATGTTTCTGCAAGTTTGGTCACCCCCATGTAAGTTATGGGGCAGTAACAGCACACTTTTGAAAACGTGTTTTTCAGCCCGAAATAAACGCGTTTTTTCAGACAACTGAATCCCTAAGTAACTGCAAGACTCAGAAGAGCCAACACACTCAGCTCTTAACCCCAGTGTGCAGAAAGTGACAAAACATGATTTTCAGCAGAAATAAACATGTTTCTGCAAGTTTGGTCACCCCCATGTAAGTTATGGGGCAGTAACAGCACACTTTTGAAAACGTGTTTTTCAGCCCGAAATAAACGCGTTTTTTCAGACAACTGAATCCCTATGTAACTGCAAGACTCAGAAGAGCCCACACACTCAGCTCTTAACCCCAGTGTGCAGAAAGTGTCAAAACGTGTTTTTCAGCAGAAATAAACATGTTTCTGCAAGTTTGGTCACCCCCATGTAAGTTATGGGGCAGTAACAGCACACTTTTGAAAACGTGTTTTTCAGCCTGAAATAAACACGTTTTTTCACACAACTGAATCCCTATGTAACTGCAAGACTCAGAAGAGCCCACACACTCAGCTCTTAACCCCAGTGTGCAGAAAGTGTCAAAACATGATTTTCAGCAGAAATAAACATGTTTCTGCAAGTTTGGTCAACCCCATGTAAGTTATGGGGCAGTAACAGCACACTTTTGAAAACGTGTTTTTCAGCCCGAAATAAACGCGTTTTTTCAGACAACTGAATCCCTATGTAACTGCAAGGCTCAAAAGAGCCCACACACTCAGCTCTTAACCCCTGTGTGCAGAAAGTGTCAAAACATGTTTTTCAGCAGAAATAAACATGTTTCTGCAAGTTTGGTCACCCCCATGTAAGTTATGGGGCAGTAACAGCACACTTTTGAAAACGTGTTTTTCAGCCCGAAATAAACGCGTTTTTTCAGACAACTGAATCCCTATGTAACTGCAAGACTCAGAAGAGCCCACACACTCAGCTCTTAACCCCAGTGTGCAGAAAGTGTCAAAACGTGTTTTTCAGCAGAAATAAACATGTTTCTGCAAGTTTGGTCACCCCCATGTAAGTTATGGGGCAGTAACAGCACACTTTTGAAAACGTGTTTTTCAGCCCGAAATAAACGCGTTTTTTCAGACAACTGAATCCCTAAGTAACTGCAAGACTCAGAAGAGCCAACACACTCAGCTCTTAACCCCAGTGTGCAGAAAGTGACAAAACATGATTTTCAGCAGAAATAAACATGTTTCTGCAAGTTTGGTCACCCCCATGTAAGTTATGGGGCAGTAACAGCACACTTTTGAAAACGTGTTTTTCAGCCCGAAATAAACGCGTTTTTTCAGACAACTGAATCCCTATGTAACTGCAAGACTCAGAAGAGCCCACACACTCAGCTCTTAACCCCAGTGTGCAGAAAGTGTCAAAACGTGTTTTTCAGCAGAAATAAACATGTTTCTGCAAGTTTGGTCACCCCCATGTAAGTTATGGGGCAGTAACAGCACACTTTTGAAAACGTGTTTTTCAGCCTGAAATAAACACGTTTTTTCACACAACTGAATCCCTATGTAACTGCAAGACTCAGAAGAGCCCACACACTCAGCTCTTAACCCCAGTGTGCAGAAAGTGTCAAAACATGATTTTCAGCAGAAATAAACATGTTTCTGCAAGTTTGGTCAACCCCATGTAAGTTATGGGGCAGTAACAGCACACTTTTGAAAACGTGTTTTTCAGCCCGAAATAAACGCGTTTTTTCAGACAACTGAATCCCTATGTAACTGCAAGGCTCAAAAGAGCCCACACACTCAGCTCTTAACCCCTGTGTGCAGAAAGTGTCAAAACATGTTTTTCAGCAGAAATAAACATGTTTCTGCAAGTTTGGTCACCCCCATGTAAGTTATGGGGCAGTAACAGCACACTTTTGAAAACGTGTTTTTCAGCCCGAAATAAACGCGTTTTTTCAGACAACTGAATCCCTATGTAACTGCAAGACTCAGAAGAGCCCACACACTCAGCTCTTAACCCCAGTGTGCAGAAAGTGTCAAAACGTGTTTTTCAGCAGAAATAAACATGTTTCTGCAAGTTTGGTCACCCCCATGTAAGTTATGGGGCAGTAACAGCACACTTTTGAAAACGTGTTTTTCAGCCCGAAATAAACGCGTTTTTTCAGACAACTGAATCCCTATGTAACTGCAAGACTCAGAAGAGCCCACACACTCAGCTCTTAACCCCAGTGTGCAGAAAGTGTCAAAACGTGTTTTTCAGCAGAAATAAACATGTTTCTGCAAGTTTGGTCAACCCCATGTAAGTTATGGGGCAGTAACAGCACACTTTTGAAAACGTGTTTTTCAGCCCGAAATAAACGCGTTTTTTCAGACAACTGAATCCCTATGTAACTGCAAGGCTCAAAAGAGCCCACACACTCAGCTCTTAACCCCAGTGTGCAGAAAGTGTCAAAACATGTTTTTCAGCAGAAATAAACATGTTTCTGCAAGTTTGGTCACCCCCATGTAAGTTATGGGGCAGTAACAGCACACTTTTGAAAACGTGTTTTTCAGCCCGAAATAAACGCGTTTTTTCAGACAACTGAATCCCTATGTAACTGCAAGGCTCAAAAGAGCCCACACACTCAGCTCTTAACCCCAGTGTGCAGAAAGTGTCAAAACATGTTTTTCAGCAGAAATAAACATGTTTCTGCAAGTTTGGTCACCCCCATGTAAGTTATGGGGCAGTAACAGCACACTTTTGAAAACGTGTTTTTCAGCCCGAAATAAACGCGTTTTTTCAGACAACTGAATCCCTATGTAACTGCAAGGCTCAAAAGAGCCCACACACTCAGCTCTTAACCCCAGTGTGCAGAAAGTGTCAAAACATGATTTTCAGCAGAAATAAACATGTTTCTGCAAGTTTGGTCACCCCCATGTAAGTTATGGGGCAGTAACAGCACACTTTTGAAAACGTGTTTTTCAGCCCGAAATAAACGCGTTTTTTCAGACAACTGAATCCCTATGTAACTGCAAGACTCAAAAGAGCCCACACACTCAGCTCTTAACCCCAGTGTGCAGAAAGTGTCAAACCATGTTTTTCAGCAGAAATAAACATGTTTCTGCAAGTTTGGTCACCCCCATGTAAGTTATGGGGCAGTAACAGCACACTTTTGAAAACGTGTTTTTCAGCCCGAAATAAACGCGTTTTTTCAGACAACTGAATCCCTATGTAACTGCAAGACTCAGAAGAGCCCACACACTCAGCTCTTAACCCCAGTGTGCAGAAAGTGTCAAAACGTGTTTTTCAGCAGAAATAAACATGTTTCTGCAAGTTTGGTCACCCCCATGTAAGTTATGGGGCAGTAACAGCACACTTTTGAAAACGTGTTTTTCAGCCTGAAATAAACACGTTTTTTCAGACAACTGAATCCCTATGTAACTGCAAGACTCAGAAGAGCCCACACACTCAGCTCTTAACCCCAGTGTTCAGAAAGTGTCAAAACATGATTTTCAGCAGAAATAAACATGTCCTGCAAGTTTGGTCACCCCCATGTAAGTTATGGGGCAGTAACAGCACACTTTTGAAAACGTGTTTTTCAGCCCGAAATAAACGCGTTTTTTCAGACAACTGAATCCCTATGTAACTGCAAGGCTCAAAAGAGCCCACACACTCAGCTCTTAACCCCAGTGTGCAGAAAGTGTCAAAACGTGTTTTTCAGCAGAAATAAACATGTTTCTGCAAGTTTGGTCACCCCCATGTAAGTTATGGGGCAGTAACAGCACACTTTTGAAAACGTGTTTTTCAGCCCGAAATAAACGCGTTTTTTCAGACATCTGAATCCCTATGTAACTGCAAGGCTCAAAAGAGCCCACACACTCAGCTCTTAACCCCAGTGTGCAGAAAGTGTCAAAACATGATTTTCAGCAGAAATAAACATGTTTCTGCAAGTTTGGTCACCCCCATGTAAGTTATGGGGCAGTAACAGCACACTTTTTAAAACGTGTTTTTCAGCCCGAAATAAACGCGTTTTTTCAGACAACTGAATCCCTATGTAACTGCAAGACTCAGAAGAGCCCACACACTCAGCTCTTAACCCCAGTGTGCAGAAAGTGTCAAAACGTGTTTTTCAGCAGAAATAAACATGTTTCTGCAAGTTTGGTCACCCCCATGTAAGTTATGGGGCAGTAACAGCACACTTTTGAAAACGTGTTTTTCAGCCCGAAATAAACACGTTTTTTCAGACAACTGAATCCCTATGTAACTGCAAGACTCAGAAGAGCCCACACACTCAGCTCTTAACCCCAGTGTGCAGAAAGTGTCAAAACATGATTTTCAGCAGAAATAAACATGTTTCTGCAAGTTTGGTCACCCCCATGTAAGTTAAGGGGCAGTAACAGCACACTTTTGAAAACGTGTTTTTCAGCCCGAAATAAACGCGTTTTTTCAGACAACTGAATCCCTATGTAACTGCAAGACTCAGAAGAGACCACACACTCAGCTCTTAACCCCAGTGTGCAGAAAGTGTCAAAACGTGATTTTCAGCAGAAATAAACATGTTTCTGCAAATTTGGTCACCCCCATGTAAGTAATGGGGCAGTAACAGCACACTTTTGAAAACGTGTTTTTCAGCCCGAAATAAACGCGTTTTTTCAGACAACTGAATCCCTATGTAACTGCAAGGCTCAAAAGAGCCCACACACTCAGCTCTTAACCCCAGTGTGCAGAAAGTGTCAAAACGTGTTTTTCAGCAGAAATAAACATGTTTCTGCAAGTTTGGTCACCCCCATGTAAGTTATGGGGCAGTAACAGCACACTTTTGAAAACGTGTTTTTCAGCCCGAAATAAACGCGTTTTTTCAGACAACTGAATCCCTATGTAACTGCAAGGCTCAAAAGAGCCCACACACTCAGCTCTTAAACCCAGTGTGCAGAAAGTGTCAAAACGTGATTTTCAGCAGAAATAAACATGTTTCTGCAAGTTTGGTCACCCCCATGTAAGTTATGGGGCAGTAACAGCACACTTTTGAAAACGTGTTTTTCAGCCTGAAATAAACACGTTTTTTCAGACAACTGAATCCCTATGTAACTGCAAGACTCAGAAGAGCCCACACACTCAGCTCTTAACCCCAGTGTGCAGAAAGTGTCAAAACGTGATTTTCAGCAGAAATAAACATGTTTCTGCAAGTTTGGTCACCCCCATGTAAGTTATGGGGCAGTAACAGCACACTTTTGAAAACGTGTTTTTCAGCCCGAAATAAACGCGTTTTTTCAGACAACTGAATCCCTATGTAACTGCAAGACTCAGAAGAGCCCACACACTCAGCTCTTAACCCCAGTGTGCAGAAAGTGTCAAAACATGTTTTTCAGCAGAAATAAACCTGTTTCTGCAAGTTTGGTCACCCCCATGTAAGTTATGGGGCAGTAACAGCACACTTTTGAAAACGTGTTTTTCAGCCCGAAATAAACGCGTTTTTTCAGACAACTGAATCCCTATGTAACTGCAAGGCTCAAAAGAGCCCACACACTCAGCTCTTAACCCCAGTGTGCAGAAAGTGTCAAAACATGATTTTCAGCAGAAATAAACATGTTTCTGCAAGTTTGGTCACCCCCATGTAAGTTATGGGGCAGTAACAGCACACTTTTGAAAACGTGTTTTTCAGCCCGAAATAAACGCGTTTTTTCAGACAACTGAATCCCTATGTAACTGCAAGACTCAGAAGAGCCCACACACTCAGCTCTTAACCCCAGTGTGCAGAAAGTGTCAAAACATGATTTTCAGCAGAAATAAACATGTTTCTGCAAGTTTGGTCACCCCCATGTAAGTTATGGGGCAGTAACAGCACACTTTTGAAAACGTGTTTTTCAGCCCGAAATAAACGCGTTTTTTCAGACAACTGAATCCCTATGTAACTGCAAGGCTCAAAAGAGCCCACACACTCAGCTCTTAACCCCAGTGTGCAGAAAGTGTCAAAACATGATTTTCAGCAGAAATAAACATGTTTCTGCAAGTTTGGTCACCCCCATGTAAGTTATGGGGCAGTAACAGCACACTTTTGAAAACGTGTTTTTCAGCCCGAAATAAACGCGTTTTTTCAGACAACTGAATCCCTATGTAACTGCAAGACTCAGAAGAGCCCACACACTCAGCTCTTAACCCCAGTGTGCAGAAAGTGTCAAAACGTGTTTTTCAGCAGAAATAAACATGTTTCTGCAAGTTTGGTCACCCCCATGTAAGTTATGGGGCAGTAACAGCACACTTTTGAAAACGTGTTTTTCAGCCTGAAATAAACACGTTTTTTCAGACAACTGAATCCCTATGTAACTGCAAGACTCAGAAGAGCCCACACACTCAGCTCTTAACCCCAGTGTGCAGAAAGTGTCAAAACATGATTTTCAGCAGAAATAAACATGTTTCTGCAAGTTTGGTCACCCCCATGTAAGTTATGGGGCAGTAACAGCACACTTTTGAAAACGTGTTTTTCAGCCCGAAATAAACGCGTTTTTTCAGACAACTGAATCCCTATGTAACTGCAAGGCTCAAAAGAGCCCACACACTCAGCTCTTAACCCCAGTGTGCAGAAAGTGTCAAAACATGATTTTCAGCAGAAATAAACATGTTTCTGCAAGTTTGGTCACCCCCATGTAAGTTATGGGGCAGTAACAGCACACTTTTGAAAACGTGTTTTTCAGCCCGAAATAAACGCGTTTTTTCAGACAACTGAATCCCTATGTAACTGCAAGGCTCAAAAGAGCCCACACACTCAGCTCTTAACCCCAGTGTGCAGAAAGTGTCAAAACGTGTTTTTCAGCAGAAATAAACATGTTTCTGCAAGTTTGGTCACCCCCATGTAAGTTATGGGGCAGTAACAGCACACTTTTGAAAACGTGTTTTTCAGCCCGAAATAAACGCGTTTTTTCAGACAACTGAATCCCTATGTAACTGCAAGACTCAGAAGAGCCCACACACTCAGCTCTTAACCCCAGTGTGCAGAAAGTGTCAAAACATGATTTTCAGCAGAAATAAACATGTTTCTGCAAGTTTGGTCACCCCCATGTAAGTTATGGGGCAGTAACAGCACACTTTTGAAAACGTGTTTTTCAGCCCGAAATAAACGCGTTTTTTCAGACAACTGAATCCCTATGTAACTGCAAGGCTCAAAAGAGCCCACACACTCAGCTCTTAACCCCAGTGTGCAGAAAGTGTCAAAACGTGTTTTTCAGCAGAAATAAACATGTTTCTGCAAGTTTGGTCACCCCCATGTAAGTTATGGGGCAGTAACAGCACACTTTTGAAAACGTGTTTTTCAGCCCGAAATAAACGCGTTTTTTCAGACAACTGAATCCCTATGTAACTGCAAGGCTCAAAAGAGCCCACACACTCAGCTCTTAACCCCAGTGTGCAGAAAGTGTCAAAACATGAATTTCAGCAGAAATAAACATGTTTCTGCAAGTTTGGTCACCCCCATGTAAGTTATGGGGCAGTAACAGCACACTTTTGAAAACGTGTTTTTCAGCCCGAAATAAACGCGTTTTTTCAGACAACTGAATCCCTATGTAACTGCAAGGCTCAAAAGAGCCCACACACTCAGCTCTTAACCCCAGTGTGCAGAAAGTGTCAAAACATGATTTTCAGCAGAAATAAACATGTTTCTGCAAGTTTGGTCACCCCCATGTAAGTTATGGGGCAGTAACAGCACACTTTTGAAAACGTGTTTTTCAGCCCGAAATAAACGCGTTTTTTCAGACAACTGAATCCCTATGTAACTGCAAGACTCAGAAGAGCCCACACACTCAGCTCTTAACCCCAGTGTGCAGAAAGTGTCAAAACATGATTTTCAGCAGAAATAAACATGTTTCTGCAAGTTTGGTCACCCCCATGTAAGTTATGGGGCAGTAACAGCACACTTTTGAAAACGTGTTTTTCAGCCCGAAATAAACGCGTTTTTTCAGACAACTGAATCCCTATGTAACTGCAAGGCTCAAAAGAGCCCACACACTCAGCTCTTAACCCCAGTGTGCAGAAAGTGTCAAAACATGATTTTCAGCAGAAATAAACATGTTTCTGCAAGTTTGGTCACCCCCATGTAAGTTATGGGGCAGTAACAGCACACTTTTGAAAACGTGTTTTTCAGCCCGAAATAAACGCGTTTTTTCAGACAACTGAATCCCTATGTAACTGCAAGACTCAGAAGAGCCCACACACTCAGCTCTTAACCCCAGTGTGCAGAAAGTGTCAAAACGTGTTTTTCAGCAGAAATAAACATGTTTCTGCAAGTTTGGTCACCCCCATGTAAGTTATGGGGCAGTAACAGCACACTTTTGAAAACGTGTTTTTCAGCCTGAAATAAACACGTTTTTTCAGACAACTGAATCCCTATGTAACTGCAAGACTCAGAAGAGCCCACACACTCAGCTCTTAACCCCAGTGTGCAGAAAGTGTCAAAACATGATTTTCAGCAGAAATAAACATGTTTCTGCAAGTTTGGTCACCCCCATGTAAGTTATGGGGCAGTAACAGCACACTTTTGAAAACGTGTTTTTCAGCCCGAAATAAACGCGTTTTTTCAGACAACTGAATCCCTATGTAACTGCAAGGCTCAAAAGAGCCCACACACTCAGCTCTTAACCCCAGTGTGCAGAAAGTGTCAAAACATGATTTTCAGCAGAAATAAACATGTTTCTGCAAGTTTGGTCACCCCCATGTAAGTTATGGGGCAGTAACAGCACACTTTTGAAAACGTGTTTTTCAGCCCGAAATAAACGCGTTTTTTCAGACAACTGAATCCCTATGTAACTGCAAGGCTCAAAAGAGCCCACACACTCAGCTCTTAACCCCAGTGTGCAGAAAGTGTCAAAACGTGTTTTTCAGCAGAAATAAACATGTTTCTGCAAGTTTGGTCACCCCCATGTAAGTTATGGGGCAGTAACAGCACACTTTTGAAAACGTGTTTTTCAGCCCGAAATAAACGCGATTTTTCAGACAACTGAATCCCTATGTAACTGCAAGACTCAGAAGAGCCCACACACTCAGCTCTTAACCCCAGTGTGCAGAAAGTGTCAAAACGTGTTTTTCAGCAGAAATAAACATGTTTCTGCAAGTTTGGTCACCCCCATGTAAGTTATGGGGCAGTAACAGCACACTTTTGAAAACGTGTTTTTCAGCCTGAAATAAACACGTTTTTTCAGACAACTGAATCCCTATGTAACTGCAAGACTCAGAAGAGCCCACACACTCAGCTCTTAACCCCAGTGTGCAGAAAGTGTCAAAACATGATTTTCAGCAGAAATAAACATGTTTCTGCAAGTTTGGTCACCCCCATGTAAGTTATGGGGCAGTAACAGCACACTTTTGAAAACGTGTTTTTCAGCCCGAAATAAACGCGTTTTTTCAGACAACTGAATCCCTATGTAACTGCAAGGCTCAAAAGAGCCCACACACTCAGCTCTTAACCCCAGTGTGCAGAAAGTGTCAAAACATGATTTTCAGCAGAAATAAACATGTTTCTGCAAGTTTGGTCACCCCCATGTAAGTTATGGGGCAGTAACAGCACACTTTTGAAAACGTGTTTTTCAGCCCGAAATAAACGCGTTTTTTCAGACAACTGAATCCCTATGTAACTGCAAGGCTCAAAAGAGCCCACACACTCAGCTCTTAACCCCAGTGTGCAGAAAGTGTCAAAACGTGTTTTTCAGCAGAAATAAACATGTTTCTGCAAGTTTGGTCACCCCCATGTAAGTTATGGGGCAGTAACAGCACACTTTTGAAAACGTGTTTTTCAGCCCGAAATAAACGCGTTTTTTCAGACAACTGAATCCCTATGTAACTGCAAGACTCAGAAGAGCCCACACACTCAGCTCTTAACCCCAGTGTGCAGAAAGTGTCAAAACATGATTTTCAGCAGAAATAAACATGTTTCTGCAAGTTTGGTCACCCCCATGTAAGTTATGGGGCAGTAACAGCACACTTTTGAAAACGTGTTTTTCAGCCCGAAATAAACGCGTTTTTTCAGACAACTGAATCCCTATGTAACTGCAAGACTCAGAAGAGCCCACACACTCAGCTCTTAACCCCAGTGTGCAGAAAGTGTCAAAACGTGTTTTTCAGCAGAAATAAACATGTTTCTGCAAGTTTGGTCAACCCCATGTAAGTTATGGGGCAGTAACAGCACACTTTTGAAAACGTGTTTTTCAGCCCGAAATAAACGCGTTTTTTCAGACAACTGAATCCCTATGTAACTGCAAGGCTCAAAAGAGCCCACACACTCAGCTCTTAACCCCAGTGTGCAGAAAGTGTCAAAACATGAATTTCAGCAGAAATAAACATGTTTCTGCAAGTTTGGTCACCCCCATGTAAGTTATGGGGCAGTAACAGCACACTTTTGAAAACGTGTTTTTCAGCCCGAAATAAACGCGTTTTTTCAGACAACTGAATCCCTATGTAACTGCAAGGCTCAAAAGAGCCCACACACTCAGCTCTTAACCCCAGTGTGCAGAAAGTGTCAAAACATGATTTTCAGCAGAAATAAACATGTTTCTGCAAGTTTGGTCACCCCCATGTAAGTTATGGGGCAGTAACAGCACACTTTTGAAAACGTGTTTTTCAGCCCGAAATAAACGCGTTTTTTCAGACAACTGAATCCCTATGTAACTGCAAGACTCAGAAGAGCCCACACACTCAGCTCTTAACCCCAGTGTGCAGAAAGTGTCAAAACATGATTTTCAGCAGAAATAAACATGTTTCTGCAAGTTTGGTCACCCCCATGTAAGTTATGGGGCAGTAACAGCACACTTTTGAAAACGTGTTTTTCAGCCCGAAATAAACGCGTTTTTTCAGACAACTGAATCCCTATGTAACTGCAAGGCTCAAAAGAGCCCACACACTCAGCTCTTAACCCCAGTGTGCAGAAAGTGTCAAAACATGATTTTCAGCAGAAATAAACATGTTTCTGCAAGTTTGGTCACCCCCATGTAAGTTATGGGGCAGTAACAGCACACTTTTGAAAACGTGTTTTTCAGCCCGAAATAAACGCGTTTTTTCAGACAACTGAATCCCTATGTAACTGCAAGACTCAGAAGAGCCCACACACTCAGCTCTTAACCCCAGTGTGCAGAAAGTGTCAAAACGTGTTTTTCAGCAGAAATAAACATGTTTCTGCAAGTTTGGTCACCCCCATGTAAGTTATGGGGCAGTAACAGCACACTTTTGAAAACGTGTTTTTCAGCCTGAAATAAACACGTTTTTTCAGACAACTGAATCCCTATGTAACTGCAAGACTCAGAAGAGCCCACACACTCAGCTCTTAACCCCAGTGTGCAGAAAGTGTCAAAACATGATTTTCAGCAGAAATAAACATGTTTCTGCAAGTTTGGTCACCCCCATGTAAGTTATGGGGCAGTAACAGCACACTTTTGAAAACGTGTTTTTCAGCCCGAAATAAACGCGTTTTTTCAGACAACTGAATCCCTATGTAACTGCAAGGCTCAAAAGAGCCCACACACTCAGCTCTTAACCCCAGTGTGCAGAAAGTGTCAAAACATGATTTTCAGCAGAAATAAACATGTTTCTGCAAGTTTGGTCACCCCCATGTAAGTTATGGGGCAGTAACAGCACACTTTTGAAAACGTGTTTTTCAGCCCGAAATAAACGCGTTTTTTCAGACAACTGAATCCCTATGTAACTGCAAGGCTCAAAAGAGCCCACACACTCAGCTCTTAACCCCAGTGTGCAGAAAGTGTCAAAACGTGTTTTTCAGCAGAAATAAACATGTTTCTGCAAGTTTGGTCACCCCCATGTAAGTTATGGGGCAGTAACAGCACACTTTTGAAAACGTGTTTTTCAGCCCGAAATAAACGCGTTTTTTCAGACAACTGAATCCCTATGTAACTGCAAGACTCAGAAGAGCCCACACACTCAGCTCTTAACCCCAGTGTGCAGAAAGTGTCAAAACATGATTTTCAGCAGAAATAAACATGTTTCTGCAAGTTTGGTCACCCCCATGTAAGTTATGGGGCAGTAACAGCACACTTTTGAAAACGTGTTTTTCAGCCCGAAATAAACGCGTTTTTTCAGACAACTGAATCCCTATGTAACTGCAAGACTCAGAAGAGCCCACACACTCAGCTCTTAACCCCAGTGTGCAGAAAGTGTCAAAACGTGTTTTTCAGCAGAAATAAACATGTTTCTGCAAGTTTGGTCAACCCCATGTAAGTTATGGGGCAGTAACAGCACACTTTTGAAAACGTGTTTTTCAGCCCGAAATAAACGCGTTTTTTCAGACAACTGAATCCCTATGTAACTGCAAGGCTCAAAAGAGCCCACACACTCAGCTCTTAACCCCAGTGTGCAGAAAGTGTCAAAACGTGTTTTTCAGCAGAAATAAACATGTTTCTGCAAGTTTGGTCACCCCCATGTAAGTTATGGGGCAGTAACAGCACACTTTTGAAAACGTGTTTTTCAGCCCGAAATAAACGCGTTTTTTCAGACAACTGAATCCCTATGTAACTGCAAGGCTCAAAAGAGCCCACACACTCAGCTCTTAACCCCAGTGTGCAGAAAGTGTCAAAACATGAATTTCAGCAGAAATAAACATGTTTCTGCAAGTTTGGTCACCCCCATGTAAGTTATGGGGCAGTAACAGCACACTTTTGAAAACGTGTTTTTCAGCCCGAAATAAACGCGTTTTTTCAGACAACTGAATCCCTATGTAACTGCAAGGCTCAAAAGAGCCCACACACTCAGCTCTTAACCCCAGTGTGCAGAAAGTGTCAAAACATGATTTTCAGCAGAAATAAACATGTTTCTGCAAGTTTGGTCACCCCCATGTAAGTTATGGGGCAGTAACAGCACACTTTTGAAAACGTGTTTTTCAGCCCGAAATAAACGCGTTTTTTCAGACAACTGAATCCCTATGTAACTGCAAGACTCAGAAGAGCCCACACACTCAGCTCTTAACCCCAGTGTGCAGAAAGTGTCAAAACGTGTTTTTCAGCAGAAATAAACATGTTTCTGCAAGTTTGGTCACCCCCATGTAAGTTATGGGGCAGTAACAGCACACTTTTGAAAACGTGTTTTTCAGCCTGAAATAAACACGTTTTTTCAGACAACTGAATCCCTATGTAACTGCAAGACTCAGAAGAGCCCACACACTCAGCTCTTAACCCCAGTGTGCAGAAAGTGTCAAAACGTGTTTTTCAGCAGAAATAAACATGTTTCTGCAAGTTTGGTCACCCCCATGTAAGTTATGGGGCAGTAACAGCACACTTTTGAAAACGTGTTTTTCAGCCCGAAATAAACGCGTTTTTTCAGACAACTGAATCCCTATGTAACTGCAAGGCTCAAAAGAGCCCACACACTCAGCTCTTAACCCCAGTGTGCAGAAAGTGTCAAAACGTGTTTTTCAGCAGAAATAAACATGTTTCTGCAAGTTTGGTCACCCCCATGTAAGTTATGGGGCAGTAACAGCACACTTTTGAAAACGTGTTTTTCAGCCCGAAATAAACGCGTTTTTTCAGACAACTGAATCCCTATGTAACTGCAAGACTCAGAAGAGCCCACACACTCAGCTCTTAACCCCAGTGTGCAGAAAGTGTCAAAACATGATTTTCAGCAGAAATAAACATGTTTCTGCAAGTTTGGTCACCCCCATGTAAGTTATGGGGCAGTAACAGCACACTTTTGAAAACGTGTTTTTCAGCCTGAAATAAACACGTTTTTTCAGACAACTGAATCCCTATGTAACTGCAAGACTCAGAAGAGCCCACACACTCAGCTCTTAACCCCAGTGTGCAGAAAGTGTCAAAACATGATTTTCAGCAGAAATAAACATGTTTCTGCAAGTTTGGTCACCCCCATGTAAGTTATGGGGCAGTAACAGCACACTTTTGAAAACGTGTTTTTCAGCCTGAAATAAACACGTTTTTTCAGACAACTGAATCCCTATGTAACTGCAAGACTCAGAAGAGCCCACACACTCAGCTCTTAACCCCAGTGTGCAGAAAGTGTCAAAACGTGTTTTTCAGCAGAAATAAACATGTTTCTGCAAGTTTGGTCACCCCCATGTAAGTTATGGGGCAGTAACAGCACACTTTTGAAAACGTGTTTTTCAGCCCGAAATAAACGCGTTTTTTCAGACAACTGAATCCCTATGTAACTGCAAGGCTCAAAAGAGCCCACACACTCAGCTCTTAACCCCAGTGTGCAGAAAGTGTCAAAACGTGTTTTTCAGCAGAAATAAACATGTTTCTGCAAGTTTGGTCACCCCCATGTAAGTTATGGGGCAGTAACAGCACACTTTTGAAAACGTGTTTTTCAGCCCGAAATAAACGCGTTTTTTCAGACAACTGAATCCCTATGTAACTGCAAGACTCAGAAGAGCCCACACACTCAGCTCTTAACCCCAGTGTGCAGAAAGTGTCAAAACATGATTTTCAGCAGAAATAAACATGTTTCTGCAAGTTTGGTCACCCCCATGTAAGTTATGGGGCAGTAACAGCACACTTTTGAAAACGTGTTTTTCAGCCTGAAATAAACACGTTTTTTCAGACAACTGAATCCCTATGTAACTGCAAGACTCAGAAGAGCCCACACACTCAGCTCTTAACCCCAGTGTGCAGAAAGTGTCAAAACATGATTTTCAGCAGAAATAAACATGTTTCTGCAAGTTTGGTCACCCCCATGTAAGTTATGGGGCAGTAACAGCACACTTTTGAAAACGTGTTTTTCAGCCCGAAATAAACGCGTTTTTTCAGACAACTGAATCCCTATGTAACTGCAAGGCTCAAAAGAGCCCACACACTCAGCTCTTAACCCCAGTGTGCAGAAAGTGTCAAAACATGAATTTCAGCAGAAATAAACATGTTTCTGCAAGTTTGATCACCCCCATGTAAGTTATGGGGCAGTAACAGCACACTTTTGAAAACGTGTTTTTCAGCCCGAAATAAACGCGTTTTTTCAGACAACTGAATCCCTATGTAACTGCAAGGCTCAAAAGAGCCCACACACTCAGCTCTTAACCCCAGTGTGCAGAAAGTGTCAAAACATGATTTTCAGCAGAAATAAACATGTTTCTGCAAGTTTGGTCACCCCCATGTAAGTTATGGGGCAGTAACAGCACACTTTTGAAAACGTGTTTTTCAGCCCGAAATAAACGCGTTTTTTCAGACAACTGAATCCCTATGTAACTGCAAGACTCAGAAGAGCCCACACACTCAGCTCTTAACCCCAGTGTGCAGAAAGTGTCAAAACGTGTTTTTCAGCAGAAATAAACATGTTTCTGCAAGTATGGTCACCCCCATGTAAGTTATGGGGCAGTAACAGCACACTTTTGAAAACGTGTTTTTCAGCCTGAAATAAACACGTTTTTTCAGACAACTGAATCCCTATGTAACTGCAAGACTCAGAAGAGCCCACACACTCAGCTCTTAACCCCAGTGTGCAGAAAGTGTCAAAACGTGTTTTTCAGCAGAAATAAACATGTTTCTGCAAGTTTGGTCACCCCCATGTAAGTTATGGGGCAGTAACAGCACACTTTTGAAAACGTGTTTTTCAGCCCGAAATAAACGCGTTTTTTCAGACAACTGAATCCCTATGTAACTGCAAGGCTCAAAAGAGCCCACACACTCAGCTCTTAACCCCAGTGTGCAGAAAGTGTCAAAACGTGTTTTTCAGCAGAAATAAACATGTTTCTGCAAGTTTGGTCACCCCCATGTAAGTTATGGGGCAGTAACAGCACACTTTTGAAAACGTGTTTTTCAGCCCGAAATAAACGCGTTTTTTCAGACAACTGAATCCCTATGTAACTGCAAGACTCAGAAGAGCCCACACACTCAGCTCTTAACCCCAGTGTGCAGAAAGTGTCAAAACATGATTTTCAGCAGAAATAAACATGTTTCTGCAAGTTTGGTCACCCCCATGTAAGTTATGGGGCAGTAACAGCACACTTTTGAAAACGTGTTTTTCAGCCTGAAATAAACACGTTTTTTCAGACAACTGAATCCCTATGTAACTGCAAGACTCAGAAGAGCCCACACACTCAGCTCTTAACCCCAGTGTGCAGAAAGTGTCAAAACATGATTTTCAGCAGAAATAAACATGTTTCTGCAAGTTTGGTCACCCCCATGTAAGTTATGGGGCAGTAACAGCACACTTTTGAAAACGTGTTTTTCAGCCTGAAATAAACACGTTTTTTCAGACAACTGAATCCCTATGTAACTGCAAGACTCAGAAGAGCCCACACACTCAGCTCTTAACCCCAGTGTGCAGAAAGTGTCAAAACGTGTTTTTCAGCAGAAATAAACATGTTTCTGCAAGTTTGGTCACCCCCATGTAAGTTATGGGGCAGTAACAGCACACTTTTGAAAACGTGTTTTTCAGCCCGAAATAAACGCGTTTTTTCAGACAACTGAATCCCTATGTAACTGCAAGGCTCAAAAGAGCCCACACACTCAGCTCTTAACCCCAGTGTGCAGAAAGTGTCAAAACGTGTTTTTCAGCAGAAATAAACATGTTTCTGCAAGTTTGGTCACCCCCATGTAAGTTATGGGGCAGTAACAGCACACTTTTGAAAACGTGTTTTTCAGCCCGAAATAAACGCGTTTTTTCAGACAACTGAATCCCTATGTAACTGCAAGACTCAGAAGAGCCCACACACTCAGCTCTTAACCCCAGTGTGCAGAAAGTGTCAAAACATGATTTTCAGCAGAAATAAACATGTTTCTGCAAGTTTGGTCACCCCCATGTAAGTTATGGGGCAGTAACAGCACACTTTTGAAAACGTGTTTTTCAGCCTGAAATAAACACGTTTTTTCAGACAACTGAATCCCTATGTAACTGCAAGACTCAGAAGAGCCCACACACTCAGCTCTTAACCCCAGTGTGCAGAAAGTGTCAAAACATGATTTTCAGCAGAAATAAACATGTTTCTGCAAGTTTGGTCACCCCCATGTAAGTTATGGGGCAGTAACAGCACACTTTTGAAAACGTGTTTTTCAGCCCGAAATAAACGCGTTTTTTCAGACAACTGAATCCCTATGTAACTGCAAGGCTCAAAAGAGCCCACACACTCAGCTCTTAACCCCAGTGTGCAGAAAGTGTCAAAACGTGTTTTTCAGCAGAAATAAACATGTTTCTGCAAGTTTGGTCACCCCCATGTAAGTTATGGGGCAGTAACGGCACACTTTTGAAAACGTGTTTTTCAGCCCGAAATAAACGCGTTTTTTCAGACAACTGAATCCCTATGTAACTGCAAGGCTCAAAAGAGCCCACACACTCAGCTCTTAACCCCAGTGTGCAGAAAGTGTCAAAACATGATTTTCAGCAGAAATAAACATGTTTCTGCAAGTTTGGTCACCCCCATGTAAGTTATGGGGCAGTAACAGCACACTTTTGAAAACGTGTTTTTCAGCCCGAAATAAACGCGATTTTTCAGACAACTGAATCCCTATGTAACTGCAAGACTCAGAAGAGCCCACACACTCAGCTCTTAACCCCAGTGTGCAGAAAGTGTCAAAACATGATTTTCAGCAGAAATAAACATGTTTCTGCAAGTTTGGTCACCCCCATGTAAGTTATGGGGCAGTAACAGCACACTTTTGAAAACGTGTTTTTCAGCCCGAAATAAACGCGTTTTTTCAGACAACTGAATCCCTATGTAACTGCAAGACTCAGAAGAGCCCACACACTCAGCTCTTAACCCCAGTGTGCAGAAAGTGTCAAAACGTGTTTTTCAGCAGAAATAAACATGTTTCTGCAAGTTTGGTCACCCCCATGTAAGTTATGGGGCAGTAACAGCACACTTTTGAAAACGTGTTTTTCAGCCCGAAATAAACGCGTTTTTTCAGACAACTGAATCCCTATGTAACTGCAAGGCTCAAAAGAGCCCACACACTCAGCTCTTAACCCCAGTGTGCAGAAAGTGTCAAAACGTGTTTTTCAGCAGAAATAAACATGTTTCTGCAAGTTTGGTCACCCCCATGTAAGTTATGCGGCAGTAACAGCACACTTTTGAAAACGTGTTTTTCAGCCCGAAATAAACGCGTTTTTTCAGACAACTGAATCCCTATGTAACTGCAAGACTCAGAAGAGCCCACACACTCAGCTCTTAACCCCAGTGTGCAGAAAGTGTCAAAACATGATTTTCAGCAGAAATAAACATGTTTCTGCAAGTTTGGTCACCCCCATGTAAGTTATGGGGCAGTAACAGCACACTTTTGAAAACGTGTTTTTCAGCCCGAAATAAACGCGTTTTTTCAGACAACTGAATCCCTATGTAACTGCAAGACTCAGAAGAGCCCACACACTCAGCTCTTAACCCCAGTGTGCAGAAAGTGTCAAAACGTGTTTTTCAGCAGAAATAAACATGTTTCTGCAAGTTTGGTCACCCCCATGTAAGTTATGGGGCAGTAACAGCACACTTTTGAAAACGTGTTTTTCAGCCCGAAATAAACGCGTTTTTTCAGACAACTGAATCCCTATGTAACTGCAAGACTCAGAAGAGCCCACACACTCAGCTCTTAACCCCAGTGTGCAGAAAGTGTCAAAACATGATTGTCAGCAGAAATAAACATGTTTCTGCAAGTTTGGTCACCCCCATGTAAGTTATGGGGCAGTCACAGCACACTTTTGAAAACGTGTTATTCAGCCCGAAATAAACACGTTTTTTCAGACAACTGAATCCCTATGTAACTGCAAGGCTCAAAAGAGCCCACACACTCAGCTCTTAACCCCAGTGTGCAGAAAGTGTCAAAACGTGTTTTTCAGCAGAAATAAACATGTTTCTGCAAGTTTGGTCACCCCCATGTAAGTTATGGGGCAGTAACAGCACACTTTTGAAAACGTGTTTTTCAGCCCGAAATAAACGCGTTTTTTCAGACAACTGAATCCCTATGTAACTGCAAGACTCAGAAGAGCCCACACACTCAGCTCTTAACCCCAGTGTGCAGAAAGTGTCAAAACGTGTTTTTCAGCAGAAATAAACATGTTTCTGCAAGTTTGGTCACCCCCATGTAAGTTATGGGGCAGTAACAGCACACTTTTGAAAACGTGTTTTTCAGCCTGAACTAAACACGTTTTTTCAGACAACTGAATCCCTATGTAACTGCAAGACTCAGAAGAGCCCACACACTCAGCTCTTAACCCCAGTGTGCAGAAAGTGTCAAAACATGATTTTCAGCAGAAATAAACATGTTTCTGCAAGTTTGGTCACCCCCATGTAAGTTATGGGGCAGTAACAGCACACTTTTGAAAACGTGTTTTTCAGCCCGAAATAAACGCGTTTTTTCAGACAACTGAATCCCTATGTAACTGCAAGGCTCAAAAGAGCCCACACACTCAGCTCTTAACCCCAGTGTGCAGAAAGTGTCAAAACGTGTTTTTCAGCAGAAATAAACATGTTTCTGCAAGTTTGGTCACCCCCATGTAAGTTATGGGGCAGTAACAGCACACTTTTGAAAACGTGTTTTTCAGCAAGAAATAAACACGTTTTTTCAGACAACTGAATCCCTATGTAACTGCAAGACTCAGAAGAGCCCACACACTCAGCTCTTAACCCCAGTGTGCAGAAAGTGTCAAAACATGATTTTCAGCAGAAATAAACATGTTTCTGCAAGTTTGGTCACCCCCATGTAAGTTATGGGGCAGTAACAGCACACTTTTGAAAACGTGTTTTTCAGCCCGAAATAAACGCGTTTTTTCAGACAACTGAATCCCTATGTAACTGCAAGGCTCAAAAGAGCCCACACACTCAGCTCTTAACCCCAGTGTGCAGAAAGTGTCAAAACGTGTTTTTCAGCAGAAATAAACATGTTTCTGCAAGTTTGGTCACCCCCATGTAAGTTATGGGGCAGTAACAGCACACTTTTGAAAACGTGTTTTTCAGCCCGAAATAAACGCGTTTTTTCAGACATCTGAATCCCTATGTAACTGCAAGGCTCAAAAGAGCCCACACACTCAGCTCTTAACCCCAGTGTGCAGAAAGTGTCAAAACATGATTTTCAGCAGAAATAAACATGTTTCTGCAAGTTTGGTCACCCCCATGTAAGTTATGGGGCAGTAACAGCACACTTTTGAAAACGTGTTTTTCAGCCCGAAATAAACGCGTTTTTTCAGACAACTGAATCCCTATGTAACTGCAAGAATCAGGAGAGCCCACACACTCAGCTCTTAACCCCAGTGTGCAGAAAGTGTCAAAACGTGTTTTTCAGCAGAAATAAACATGTTTCTGCAAGTTTGGTCACCCCCATGTAAGTTATGGGGCAGTAACAGCACACTTTTGAAAACGTGTTTTTCAGCCCGAAATAAACGCGTTTTTTCAGACAACTGAATCCCTATGTAACTGCAAGGCTCAAAAGAGCCCACACACTCAGCTCTTAACCCCAGTGTGCAGAAAGTGTCAAAACGTGTTTTTCAGCAGAAATAAACATGTTTCTGCAGGTTTGGTCACCCCCATGTAAGTTATGGGGCAGTAACAGCACACTTTTGAAAACGTGTTTTTCAGCCCGAAATAAACGCGTTTTTTCAGACAACTGAATCCCTATGTAACTGCAAGACTCAGAAGAGCCCACACACTCAGCTCTTAACCCCAGTGTGCAGAAAGTGTCAAAACGTGATTTTCAGCAGAAATAAACATGTTTCTGCAAGTTTGGTCACCCCCATGTAAGTTATGGGGCAGTAACAGCACACTTTTGAAAACGTGTTTTTCAGCCCGAAATAAACGCGTTTTTTCAGACAACTGAATCCCTATGTAAGTGCAAGGCTCAAAAGAGCCCACACACTCAGCTCTTAACCCCAGTGTGCAGAAAGTGTCAAAACGTGTTTTTCAGCAGAAATAAACATGTTTCTGCAAGTTTGGTCACCCCCATGTAAGTTATGGGGCAGTAACAGCACACTTTTGAAAACGTGTTTTTCAGCCCGAAATCAACGCGTTTTTTCAGACAACTGAATCCCTATGTAACTGCAAGACTCAGAAGAGCCCACACACTCAGCTCTTAACCCCAGTGTGCAGAAAGTGTCAAAACGTGTTTTTCAGCAGAAATAAACATGTTTCTGCAAGTTTGGTCACCCCCATGTAAGTTATGGGGCAGTAACAGCACACTTTTGAAAACGTGTTTTTCAGCCCGAAATAAACGCGTTTTTTCAGACAACTGAATCCCTATGTAACTGCAAGGCTCAAAAGAGCCCACACACTCAGCTCTTAACCCCAGTGTGCAGAAAGTGTCAAAACATGATTTTCAGCAGAAATAAACATGTTTCTGCAAGTTTGGTCACCCCCATATAAGTTATGGGGCAGTAACAGCACACTTTTGAAAACGTGTTTTTCAGCCCGAAATAAACGCGTTTTTTCAGACAACTGAATCCCTATGTAACTGCAAGACTCAGAAGAGCCCACACACTCAGCTCTTAACCCCAGTGTGCAGAAAGTGTCAAAACGTGTTTTTCAGCAGAAATAAACATGTTTCTGCAAGTTTGGTCACCCCCATGTAAGTTATGGGGCAGTAACAGCACACTTTTGAAAACGTGTTTTTCAGCCCGAAATAAACGCGTTTTTTCAGACAACTGAATCCCTATGTAACTGCAAGGCTCAAAAGAGCCCACACACTCAGCTCTTAACCCCAGTGTGCAGAAAGTGTCAAAACGTGTTTTTCAGCAGAAATAAACATGTTTCTGCAAGTTTGGTCACCCCCATGTAAGTTATGGGGCAGTAACAGCACACTTTTGAAAACGTGTTTTTCAGCCCGAAATAAACGCGTTTTTTCAGACAACTGAATCCCTAAGTAACTGCAAGACTCAGAAGAGCCCACACACTCAGCTCTTAACCCCAGTGTGCAGAAAGTGACAAAACATGATTTTCAGCAGAAATAAACATGTTTCTGCAAGTTTGGTCACCCCCATGTAAGTTATGGGGCAGTAACAGCACACTTTTGAAAACGTGTTTTTCAGCCCGAAATAAACGCGTTTTTTCAGACAACTGAATCCCTATGTAACTGCAAGACTCAGAAGAGCCCACACACTCAGCTCTTAACCCCAGTGTGCAGAAAGTGTCAAAACGTGTTTTTCAGCAGAAATAAACATGTTTCTGCAAGTTTGGTCACCCCCATGTAAGTTATGGGGCAGTAACAGCACACTTTTGAAAACGTGTTTTTCAGCCTGAAATAAACACGTTTTTTCACACAACTGAATCCCTATGTAACTGCAAGACTCAGAAGAGCCCACACACTCAGCTCTTAACCCCAGTGTGCAGAAAGTGTCAAAACATGATTTTCAGCAGAAATAAACATGTTTCTGCAAGTTTGGTCAACCCCATGTAAGTTATGGGGCAGTAACAGCACACTTTTGAAAACGTGTTTTTCAGCCCGAAATAAACGCGTTTTTTCAGACAACTGAATCCCTATGTAACTGCAAGGCTCAAAAGAGCCCACACACTCAGCTCTTAACCCCTGTGTGCAGAAAGTGTCAAAACATGTTTTTCAGCAGAAATAAACATGTTTCTGCAAGTTTGGTCACCCCCATGTAAGTTATGGGGCAGTAACAGCACACTTTTGAAAACGTGTTTTTCAGCCCGAAATAAACGCGTTTTTTCAGACAACTGAATCCCTATGTAACTGCAAGACTCAGAAGAGCCCACACACTCAGCTCTTAACCCCAGTGTGCAGAAAGTGTCAAAACGTTTTTTTCAGCAGAAATAAACATGTTTCTGCAAGTTTGGTCACCCCCATGTAAGTTATGGGGCAGTAACAGCACACTTTTGAAAACGTGTTTTTCAGCCCGAAATAAACGCGTTTTTTCAGACAACTGAATCCCTATGTAACTGCAAGACTCAGAAGAGCCCACACACTCAGCTCTTAACCCCAGTGTGCAGAAAGTGTCAAAACGTGTTTTTCAGCAGAAATAAACATGTTTCTGCAAGTTTGGTCAACCCCATGTAAGTTATGGGGCAGTAACAGCACACTTTTGAAAACGTGTTTTTCAGCCCGAAATAAACGCGTTTTTTCAGACAACTGAATCCCTATGTAACTGCAAGGCTCAAAAGAGCCCACACACTCAGCTCTTAACCCCAGTGTGCAGAAAGTGTCAAAACATGTTTTTCAGCAGAAATAAACATGTTTCTGCAAGTTTGGTCACCCCCATGTAAGTTATGGGGCAGTAACAGCACACTTTTGAAAACGTGTTTTTCAGCCCGAAATAAACGCGTTTTTTCAGACAACTGAATCCCTATGTAACTGCAAGGCTCAAAAGAGCCCACACACTCAGCTCTTAACCCCAGTGTGCAGAAAGTGTCAAAACATGTTTTTCAGCAGAAATAAACATGTTTCTGCAAGTTTGGTCACCCCCATGTAAGTTATGGGGCAGTAACAGCACACTTTTGAAAACGTGTTTTTCAGCCCGAAATAAACGCGTTTTTTCAGACAACTGAATCCCTATGTAACTGCAAGGCTCAAAAGAGCCCACACACTCAGCTCTTAACCCCAGTGTGCAGAAAGTGTCAAAACATGATTTTCAGCAGAAATAAACATGTTTCTGCAAGTTTGGTCACCCCCATGTAAGTTATGGGGCAGTAACAGCACACTTTTGAAAACGTGTTTTTCAGCCCGAAATAAACGCGTTTTTTCAGACAACTGAATCCCTATGTAACTGCAAGACTCAAAAGAGCCCACACACTCAGCTCTTAACCCCAGTGTGCAGAAAGTGTCAAACCATGTTTTTCAGCAGAAATAAACATGTTTCTGCAAGTTTGGTCACCCCCATGTAAGTTATGGGGCAGTAACAGCACACTTTTGAAAACGTGTTTTTCAGCCCGAAATAAACGCGTTTTTTCAGACAACTGAATCCCTATGTAACTGCAAGACTCAGAAGAGCCCACACACTCAGCTCTTAACCCCAGTGTGCAGAAAGTGTCAAAACGTGTTTTTCAGCAGAAATAAACATGTTTCTGCAAGTTTGGTCACCCCCATGTAAGTTATGGGGCAGTAACAGCACACTTTTGAAAACGTGTTTTTCAGCCTGAAATAAACACGTTTTTTCAGACAACTGAATCCCTATGTAACTGCAAGACTCAGAAGAGCCCACACACTCAGCTCTTAACCCCAGTGTTCAGAAAGTGTCAAAACATGATTTTCAGCAGAAATAAACATGTCCTGCAAGTTTGGTCACCCCCATGTAAGTTATGGGGCAGTAACAGCACACTTTTGAAAACGTGTTTTTCAGCCCGAAATAAACGCGTTTTTTCAGACAACTCAATCCCTATGTAACTGCAAGGCTCAAAAGAGCCCACACACTCAGCTCTTAAACCCAGTGTGCAGAAAGTGTCAAAACGTGATTTTCAGCAGAAATAAACATGTTTCTGCAAGTTTGGTCAACCCCATGTAAGTTATGGGGCAATAACAGCACACTTTTGAAAACGTGTTTTTCAGCCCGAAATAAACGCGTTTTTTCAGACAACTGAATCCCTATGTAACTGCAAGACTCAGAAGAGCCCACACACTCAGCTCTTAACCCCAGTGTGCAGAAAGTGTCAAAACATGTTTTTCAGCAGAAATAAACATGTTTCTGCAAGTTTGGTCACCCCCATGTAAGTTATGGGGCAGTAACAGCACACTTTTGAAAACGTGTTTTTCAGCCCGAAATAAACGCGTTTTTTCAGACAACTGAATCCCTATGTAACTGCAAGACTCAGAAGAGCCCACACACTCAGCTCTTAACCCCAGTGTGCAGAAAGTGTCAAAACGTGATTTTCAGCAGAAATAAACATGTTTCTGCAAGTTTGGTCACCCCCATGTAAGTTATGGGGCAGTAACAGCACACTTTTGAAAACGTGTTTTTCAGCCCGAAATAAACGCGTTTTTTCAGACAACTGAATCCCTATGTAAGTGCAAGGCTCAAAAGAGCCCACACACTCAGCTCTTAACCCCAGTGTGCAGAAAGTGTCAAAACGTGTTTTTCAGCAGAAATAAACATGTTTCTGCAAGTTTGGTCACCCCCATGTAAGTTATGGGGCAGTAACAGCACACTTTTGAAAACGTGTTTTTCAGCCCGAAATCAACGCGTTTTTTCAGACAACTGAATCCCTATGTAACTGCAAGACTCAGAAGAGCCCACACACTCAGCTCTTAACCCCAGTGTGCAGAAAGTGTCAAAACATGTTTTTCAGCAGAAATAAACATGTTTCTGCAAGTTTGGTCACCCCCATGTAAGTTATGGGGCAGTAACAGCACACTTTTGAAAACGTGTTTTTCAGCCCGAAATAAACGCGTTTTTTCAGACAACTGAATCCCTATGTAACTGCAAGGCTCAAAAGAGCCCACACACTCAGCTCTTAACCCCAGTGTGCAGAAAGTGTCAAAACATGATTTTCAGCAGAAATAAACATGTTTCTGCAAGTTTGGTCACCCCCATATAAGTTATGGGGCAGTAACAGCACACTTTTGAAAACGTGTTTTTCAGCCCGAAATAAACGCGTTTTTTCAGACAACTGAATCCCTATGTAACTGCAAGACTCAGAAGAGCCCACACACTCAGCTCTTAACCCCAGTGTGCAGAAAGTGTCAAAACGTGTTTTTCAGCAGAAATAAACATGTTTCTGCAAGTTTGGTCACCCCCATGTAAGTTATGGGGCAGTAACAGCACACTTTTGAAAACGTGTTTTTCAGCCCGAAATAAACGCGTTTTTTCAGACAACTGAATCCCTATGTAACTGCAAGGCTCAAAAGAGCCCACACACTCAGCTCTTAACCCCAGTGTGCAGAAAGTGTCAAAACGTGTTTTTCAGCAGAAATAAACATGTTTCTGCAAGTTTGGTCACCCCCATGTAAGTTATGGGGCAGTAACAGCACACTTTTGAAAACGTGTTTTTCAGCCCGAAATAAACGCGTTTTTTCAGACAACTGAATCCCTAAGTAACTGCAAGACTCAGAAGAGCCCACACACTCAGCTCTTAACCCCAGTGTGCAGAAAGTGACAAAACATGATTTTCAGCAGAAATAAACATGTTTCTGCAAGTTTGGTCACCCCCATGTAAGTTATGGGGCAGTAACAGCACACTTTTGAAAACGTGTTTTTCAGCCCGAAATAAACGCGTTTTTTCAGACAACTGAATCCCTATGTAACTGCAAGACTCAGAAGAGCCCACACACTCAGCTCTTAACCCCAGTGTGCAGAAAGTGTCAAAACGTGTTTTTCAGCAGAAATAAACATGTTTCTGCAAGTTTGGTCACCCCCATGTAAGTTATGGGGCAGTAACAGCACACTTTTGAAAACGTGTTTTTCAGCCTGAAATAAACACGTTTTTTCACACAACTGAATCCCTATGTAACTGCAAGACTCAGAAGAGCCCACACACTCAGCTCTTAACCCCAGTGTGCAGAAAGTGTCAAAACATGATTTTCAGCAGAAATAAACATGTTTCTGCAAGTTTGGTCAACCCCATGTAAGTTATGGGGCAGTAACAGCACACTTTTGAAAACGTGTTTTTCAGCCCGAAATAAACGCGTTTTTTCAGACAACTGAATCCCTATGTAACTGCAAGGCTCAAAAGAGCCCACACACTCAGCTCTTAACCCCTGTGTGCAGAAAGTGTCAAAACATGTTTTTCAGCAGAAATAAACATGTTTCTGCAAGTTTGGTCACCCCCATGTAAGTTATGGGGCAGTAACAGCACACTTTTGAAAACGTGTTTTTCAGCCCGAAATAAACGCGTTTTTTCAGACAACTGAATCCCTATGTAACTGCAAGACTCAGAAGAGCCCACACACTCAGCTCTTAACCCCAGTGTGCAGAAAGTGTCAAAACGTTTTTTTCAGCAGAAATAAACATGTTTCTGCAAGTTTGGTCACCCCCATGTAAGTTATGGGGCAGTAACAGCACACTTTTGAAAACGTGTTTTTCAGCCCGAAATAAACGCGTTTTTTCAGACAACTGAATCCCTATGTAACTGCAAGACTCAGAAGAGCCCACACACTCAGCTCTTAACCCCAGTGTGCAGAAAGTGTCAAAACGTGTTTTTCAGCAGAAATAAACATGTTTCTGCAAGTTTGGTCAACCCCATGTAAGTTATGGGGCAGTAACAGCACACTTTTGAAAACGTGTTTTTCAGCCCGAAATAAACGCGTTTTTTCAGACAACTGAATCCCTATGTAACTGCAAGGCTCAAAAGAGCCCACACACTCAGCTCTTAACCCCAGTGTGCAGAAAGTGTCAAAACATGTTTTTCAGCAGAAATAAACATGTTTCTGCAAGTTTGGTCACCCCCATGTAAGTTATGGGGCAGTAACAGCACACTTTTGAAAACGTGTTTTTCAGCCCGAAATAAACGCGTTTTTTCAGACAACTGAATCCCTATGTAACTGCAAGGCTCAAAAGAGCCCACACACTCAGCTCTTAACCCCAGTGTGCAGAAAGTGTCAAAACATGTTTTTCAGCAGAAATAAACATGTTTCTGCAAGTTTGGTCACCCCCATGTAAGTTATGGGGCAGTAACAGCACACTTTTGAAAACGTGTTTTTCAGCCCGAAATAAACGCGTTTTTTCAGACAACTGAATCCCTATGTAACTGCAAGGCTCAAAAGAGCCCACACACTCAGCTCTTAACCCCAGTGTGCAGAAAGTGTCAAAACATGATTTTCAGCAGAAATAAACATGTTTCTGCAAGTTTGGTCACCCCCATGTAAGTTATGGGGCAGTAACAGCACACTTTTGAAAACGTGTTTTTCAGCCCGAAATAAACGCGTTTTTTCAGACAACTGAATCCCTATGTAACTGCAAGACTCAAAAGAGCCCACACACTCAGCTCTTAACCCCAGTGTGCAGAAAGTGTCAAACCATGTTTTTCAGCAGAAATAAACATGTTTCTGCAAGTTTGGTCACCCCCATGTAAGTTATGGGGCAGTAACAGCACACTTTTGAAAACGTGTTTTTCAGCCCGAAATAAACGCGTTTTTTCAGACAACTGAATCCCTATGTAACTGCAAGACTCAGAAGAGCCCACACACTCAGCTCTTAACCCCAGTGTGCAGAAAGTGTCAAAACGTGTTTTTCAGCAGAAATAAACATGTTTCTGCAAGTTTGGTCACCCCCATGTAAGTTATGGGGCAGTAACAGCACACTTTTGAAAACGTGTTTTTCAGCCTGAAATAAACACGTTTTTTCAGACAACTGAATCCCTATGTAACTGCAAGACTCAGAAGAGCCCACACACTCAGCTCTTAACCCCAGTGTTCAGAAAGTGTCAAAACATGATTTTCAGCAGAAATAAACATGTCCTGCAAGTTTGGTCACCCCCATGTAAGTTATGGGGCAGTAACAGCACACTTTTGAAAACGTGTTTTTCAGCCCGAAATAAACGCGTTTTTTCAGACAACTCAATCCCTATGTAACTGCAAGGCTCAAAAGAGCCCACACACTCAGCTCTTAAACCCAGTGTGCAGAAAGTGTCAAAACGTGATTTTCAGCAGAAATAAACATGTTTCTGCAAGTTTGGTCAACCCCATGTAAGTTATGGGGCAATAACAGCACACTTTTGAAAACGTGTTTTTCAGCCCGAAATAAACGCGTTTTTTCAGACAACTGAATCCCTATGTAACTGCAAGACTCAGAAGAGCCCACACACTCAGCTCTTAACCCCAGTGTGCAGAAAGTGTCAAAACATGTTTTTCAGCAGAAATAAACATGTTTCTGCAAGTTTGGTCACCCCCATGTAAGTTATGGGGCAGTAACAGCACACTTTTGAAAACGTGTTTTTCAGCCCGAAATAAACGCGTTTTTTCAGACAACTGAATCTCTATGTAACTGCAAGACTCAGAAGAGCCCACACACTCAGCTCTTAACCCCAGTGTGCAGAAAGTGTCAAAACGTGATTTTCAGCAGAAATAAACATGTTTCTGCAAGTTTGGTCACCCCCATGTAAGTTATGGGGCAGTAACAGCACACTTTTGAAAACGTGTTTTTCAGCCCGAAATAAACGCGTTTTTTCAGACAACTGAATCCCTATGTAACTGCAAGACTCAGAAGAGCCCACACACTCAGCTCTTAACCCCAGTGTGCAGAAAGTGTCAAAACGTGTTTTTCAGCAGAAATAAACATGTTTCTGCAAGTTTGGTCACCCCCATGTAAGTTATGGGGCAGTAACAGCACACTTTTGAAAACGTGTTTTTCAGCCTGAAATAAACACGTTTTTTCAGACAACTGAATCCCTATGTAACTGCAAGACTCAGAAGAGCCCACACACTCAGCTCTTAACCCCAGTGTGCAGAAAGTGTCAAAACATGATTTTCAGCAGAAATAAACATGTTTCTGCAAGTTTGGTCACCCCCATGTAAGTTATGGGGCAGTAACAGCACACTTTTTAAAACGTGTTTTTCAGCCCGAAATAAACGCGTTTTTTCAGACAACTGAATCCCTATGTAACTGCAAGGCTCAAAAGAGCCCACACACTCAGCTCTTAACCCCAGTGTGCAGAAAGTGTCAAAACGTGATTTTCAGCAGAAATAAACATGTTTCTGCAAGTTTGGTCAACCCCATGTAAGTTATGGGGCAGTAACAGCACACTTTTGAAAACGTGTTTTTCAGCCCGAAATAAACGCGTTTTTTCAGACAACTGAATCCCTATGTAACTGCAAGACTCAGAAGAGCCCACACACTCAGCTCTTAACCCCAGTGTGCAGAAAGTGTCAAAACATGTTTTTCAGCAGAAATAAACATGTTTCTGCAAGTTTGGTCACCCCCATGTAAGTTATGGGGCAGTAACAGCACACTTTTGAAAACGTGTTTTTCAGCCCGAAATAAACGCGTTTTTTCAGACAACTGAATCCCTATGTAACTGCAAGACTCAGAAGAGCCCACACACTCAGCTCTTAACCCCAGTGTGCAGAAAGTGTCAAAACGTGATTTTCAGCAGAAATAAACCTGTTTCTGCAAGTTTGGTCACCCCCATGTAAGTTATGGGGCAGTAACAGCACACTTTTGAAAACGTGTTTTTCAGCCCGAAATAAACGCGTTTTTTCAGACAACTGAATCCCTATGTAACTGCAAGGCTCAAAAGAGCCCACACACTCAGCTCTTAACCCCAGTGTGCAGAAAGTGTCAAAACATGATTTTCAGCAGAAATAAACATGTTTCTGCAAGTTTGGTCACCCCCATGTAAGTTATGGGGCAGTAACAGCACACTTTTGAAAACGTGTTTTTCAGCCCGAAATAAACGCGTTTTTTCAGACAACTGAATCCCTATGTAACTGCAAGACTCAGAAGAGCCCACACACTCAGCTCTTAACCCCAGTGTGCAGAAAGTGTCAAAACATGATTTTCAGCAGAAATAAACATGTTTCTGCAAGTTTGGTCACCCCCATGTAAGTTATGGGGCAGTAACAGCACACTTTTGAAAACGTGTTTTTCAGCCCGAAATAAACGCGTTTTTTCAGACAACTGAATCCCTATGTAACTGCAAGGCTCAAAAGAGCCCACACACTCAGCTCTTAACCCCAGTGTGCAGAAAGTGTCAAAACATGATTTTCAGCAGAAATAAACATGTTTCTGCAAGTTTGGTCAACCCCATGTAAGTTATGGGGCAGTAACAGCACACTTTTGAAAACGTGTTTTTCAGCCCGAAATAAACGCGTTTTTTCAGACAACTGAATCCCTATGTAACTGCAAGGCTCAAAAGAGCCCACACACTCAGCTCTTAACCCCAGTGTGCAGAAAGTGTCAAAACGTGTTTTTCAGCAGAAATAAACATGTTTCTGCAAGTTTGGTCACCCCCATGTAAGTTATGGGGCAGTAACAGCACACTTTTGAAAACGTGTTTTTCAGCCCGAAATTAACGCGTTTTTTCAGACAACTGAATCCCTATGTAACTGCAAGACTCAGAAGAGCCCACACACTCAGCTCTTAACCCCAGTGTGCAGAAAGTGTCAAAACATGATTTTCAGCAGAAATAAACATGTTTCTGCAAGTTTGGTCACCCCCATGTAAGTTATGGGGCAGTAACAGCACACTTTTGAAAACGTGTTTTTCAGCCCGAAATAAACGCGTTTTTTCAGACAACTGAATCCCTATGTAACTGCAAGACTCAGAAGAGCCCACACACTCAGCTCTTAACCCCAGTGTGCAGAAAGTGTCAAAACGTGTTTTTCAGCAGAAATAAACATGTTTCTGCAAGTTTGGTCAACCCCATGTAAGTTATGGGGCAGTAACAGCACACTTTTGAAAACGTGTTTTTCAGCCCGAAATAAACGCGTTTTTTCAGACAACTGAATCCCTATGTAACTGCAAGGCTCAAAAGAGCCCACACACTCAGCTCTTAACCCCAGTGTGCAGAAAGTGTCAAAACGTGTTTTTCAGCAGAAATAAACATGTTTCTGCAAGTTTGGTCACCCCCATGTAAGTTATGGGGCAGTAACAGCACACTTTTGAAAACGTGTTTTTCAGCCCGAAATAAACGCGTTTTTTCAGACAACTGAATCCCTATGTAACTGCAAGGCTCAAAAGAGCCCACACACTCAGCTCTTAACCCCAGTGTGCAGAAAGTGTCAAAACATGAATTTCAGCAGAAATAAACATGTTTCTGCAAGTTTGGTCACCCCCATGTAAGTTATGGGGCAGTAACAGCACACTTTTGAAAACGTGTTTTTCAGCCCGAAATAAACGCGTTTTTTCAGACAACTGAATCCCTATGTAACTGCAAGGCTCAAAAGAGCCCACACACTCAGCTCTTAACCCCAGTGTGCAGAAAGTGTCAAAACATGATTTTCAGCAGAAATAAACATGTTTCTGCAAGTTTGGTCACCCCCATGTAAGTTATGGGGCAGTAACAGCACACTTTTGAAAACGTGTTTTTCAGCCCGAAATAAACGCGTTTTTTCAGACAACTGAATCCCTATGTAACTGCAAGACTCAGAAGAGCCCACACACTCAGCTCTTAACCCCAGTGTGCAGAAAGTGTCAAAACGTGTTTTTCAGCAGAAATAAACATGTTTCTGCAAGTTTGGTCACCCCCATGTAAGTTATGGGGCAGTAACAGCACACTTTTGAAAACGTGTTTTTCAGCCTGAAATAAACACGTTTTTTCAGACAACTGAATCCCTATGTAACTGCAAGACTCAGAAGAGCCCACACACTCAGCTCTTAACCCCAGTGTGCAGAAAGTGTCAAAACGTGTTTTTCAGCAGAAATAAACATGTTTCTGCAAGTTTGGTCACCCCCATGTAAGTTATGGGGCAGTAACAGCACACTTTTGAAAACGTGTTTTTCAGCCCGAAATAAACGCGTTTTTTCAGACAACTGAATCCCTATGTAACTGCAAGGCTCAAAAGAGCCCACACACTCAGCTCTTAACCCCAGTGTGTAGAAAGTGTCAAAACATGATTTTCAGCAGAAATAAACATGTTTCTGCAAGTTTGGTCACCCCCATGTAAGTTATGGGGCAGTAACAGCACACTTTTGAAAACGTGTTTTTCAGCCCGAAATAAACACGTTTTTTCAGACAACTGAATCCCTATGTAACTGCAAGGCTCAAAAGAGCCCACACACTCAGCTCTTAACCCCAGTGTGCAGAAAGTGTCAAAACGTGTTTTTCAGCAGAAATAAACATGTTTCTGCAAGTTTGGTCACCCCCATGTAAGTTATGGGGCAGTAACAGCACACTTTTGAAAACGTGTTTTTCAGCCCGAAATAAACGCGTTTTTTCAGACAACTGAATCCCTATGTAACTGCAAGACTCAGAAGAGCCCACACACTCAGCTCTTAACCCCAGTGTGCAGAAAGTGTCAAAACATGATTTTCAGCAGAAATAAACATGTTTCTGCAAGTTTGGTCACCCCCATGTAAGTTATGGGGCAGTAACAGCACACTTTTGAAAACGTGTTTTTCAGCCTGAAATAAACACGTTTTTTCAGACAACTGAATCCCTATGTAACTGCAAGACTCAGAAGAGCCCACACACTCAGCTCTTAACCCCAGTGTGCAGAAAGTGTCAAAACATGATTTTCAGCAGAAATAAACATGTTTCTGCAAGTTTGGTCACCCCCATGTAAGTTATGGGGCAGTAACAGCACACTTTTGAAAACGTGTTTTTCAGCCCGAAATAAACGCGTTTTTTCAGACAACTGAATCCCTATGTAACTGCAAGGCTCAAAAGAGCCCACACACTCAGCTCTTAACCCCAGTGTGCAGAAAGTGTCAAAACGTGTTTTTCAGCAGAAATAAACATGTTTCTGCAAGTTTGGTCACCCCCATGTAAGTTATGGGGCAGTAACTGCACACTTTTGAAAACGTGTTTTTCAGCCCGAAATAAACGCGTTTTTTCAGACAACTGAATCCCTATGTAACTGCAAGGCTCAAAAGAGCCCACACACTCAGCTCTTAACCCCAGTGTGCAGAAAGTGTCAAAACATGATTTTCAGCAGAAATAAACATGTTTCTGCAAGTTTGGTCACCCCCATGTAAGTTATGGGGCAGTAACAGCACACTTTTGAAAACATGTTTTTCAGCCCGAAATAAACGCGATTTTTCAGACAACTGAATCCCTATGTAACTGCAAGACTCAGAAGAGCCCACACACTCAGCTCTTAACCCCAGTGTGCAGAAAGTGTCAAAACATGATTTTCAGCAGAAATAAACATGTTTCTGCAAGTTTGGTCACCCCCATGTAAGTTATGGGGCAGTAACAGCACACTTTTTAAAACGTGTTTTTCAGCCCGAAATAAACGCGTTTTTTCAGACAACTGAATCCCTATGTAACTGCAAGACTCAGAAGAGCCCACACACTCAGCTCTTAACCCCAGTGTGCAGAAAGTGTCAAAACATGATTTTCAGCAGAAATAAACATGTTTCTGCAAGTTTGGTCACCCCCATGTAAGTTATGGGGCAGTAACAGCACACTTTTGAAAACGTGTTTTTCAGCCCGAAATAAACGCGTTTTTTCAGACAACTGAATCCCTATGTAACTGCAAGACTCAGAAGAGCCCACACACTCAGCTCTTAACCCCAGTGTGCAGAAAGTGTCAAAACGTGTTTTTCAGCAGAAATAAACATGTTTCTGCAAGTTTGGTCACCCCCATGTAAGTTATGGGGCAGTAACAGCACACTTTTGAAAACGTGTTTTTCAGCCCGAAATAAACGCGTTTTTTCAGACAACTGAATCCCTATGTAACTGCAAGGCTCAAAAGAGCCCACACACTCAGCTCTTAACCCCAGTGTGCAGAAAGTGTCAAAACGTGTTTTTCAGCAGAAATAAACATGTTTCTGCAAGTTTGGTCACCCCCATGTAAGTTATGCGGCAGTAACAGCACACTTTTGAAAACGTGTTTTTCAGCCCGAAATAAACGCGTTTTTTCAGACAACTGAATCCCTATGTAACTGCAAGACTCAGAAGAGCCCACACACTCAGCTCTTAACCCCAGTGTGCAGAAAGTGTCAAAACATGATTTTCAGCAGAAATAAACATGTTTCTGCAAGTTTGGTCACCCCCATGTAAGTTATGGGGCAGTAACAGCACACTTTTGAAAACGTGTTTTTCAGCCCGAAATAAACGCGTTTTTTCAGACAACTGAATCCCTATGTAACTGCAAGACTCAGAAGAGCCCACACACTCAGCTCTTAACCCCAGTGTGCAGAAAGTGTCAAAACGTGTTTTTCAGCAGAAATAAACATGTTTCTGCAAGTTTGGTCACCCCCATGTAAGTTATGGGGCAGTAACAGCACACTTTTGAAAACGTGTTTTTCAGCCCGAAATAAACGCGTTTTTTCAGACAACTGAATCCCTATGTAACTGCAAGACTCAGAAGAGCCCACACACTCAGCTCTTAACCCCAGTGTGCAGAAAGTGTCAAAACATGATTGTCAGCAGAAATAAACATGTTTCTGCAAGTTTGGTCACCCCCATGTAAGTTATGGGGCAGTCACAGCACACTTTTGAAAACGTGTTATTCAGCCCGAAATAAACACGTTTTTTCAGACAACTGAATCCCTATGTAACTGCAAGGCTCAAAAGAGCCCACACACTCAGCTCTTAACCCCAGTGTGCAGAAAGTGTCAAAACGTGTTTTTCAGCAGAAATAAACATGTTTCTGCAAGTTTGGTCACCCCCATGTAAGTTATGGGGCAGTAACAGCACACTTTTGAAAACGTGTTTTTCAGCCCGAAATAAACGCGTTTTTTCAGACAACTGAATCCCTATGTAACTGCAAGACTCAGAAGAGCCCACACACTCAGCTCTTAACCCCAGTGTGCAGAAAGTGTCAAAACGTGTTTTTCAGCAGAAATAAACATGTTTCTGCAAGTTTGGTCACCCCCATGTAAGTTATGGGGCAGTAACAGCACACTTTTGAAAACGTGTTTTTCAGCCTGAACTAAACACGTTTTTTCAGACAACTGAATCCCTATGTAACTGCAAGACTCAGAAGAGCCCACACACTCAGCTCTTAACCCCAGTGTGCAGAAAGTGTCAAAACATGATTTTCAGCAGAAATAAACATGTTTCTGCAAGTTTGGTCACCCCCATGTAAGTTATGGGGCAGTAACAGCACACTTTTGAAAACGTGTTTTTCAGCCCGAAATAAACGCGTTTTTTCAGACAACTGAATCCCTATGTAACTGCAAGGCTCAAAAGAGCCCACACACTCAGCTCTTAACCCCAGTGTGCAGAAAGTGTCAAAACGTGTTTTTCAGCAGAAATAAACATGTTTCTGCAAGTTTGGTCACCCCCATGTAAGTTATGGGGCAGTAACAGCACACTTTTGAAAACGTGTTTTTCAGCAAGAAATAAACACGTTTTTTCAGACAACTGAATCCCTATGTAACTGCAAGACTCAGAAGAGCCCACACACTCAGCTCTTAACCCCAGTGTGCAGAAAGTGTCAAAACATGATTTTCAGCAGAAATAAACATGTTTCTGCAAGTTTGGTCACCCCCATGTAAGTTATGGGGCAGTAACAGCACACTTTTGAAAACGTGTTTTTCAGCCCGAAATAAACGCGTTTTTTCAGACAACTGAATCCCTATGTAACTGCAAGGCTCAAAAGAGCCCACACACTCAGCTCTTAACCCCAGTGTGCAGAAAGTGTCAAAACGTGTTTTTCAGCAGAAATAAACATGTTTCTGCAAGTTTGGTCACCCCCATGTAAGTTATGGGGCAGTAACAGCACACTTTTGAAAACGTGTTTTTCAGCCCGAAATAAACGCGTTTTTTCAGACATCTGAATCCCTATGTAACTGCAAGGCTCAAAAGAGCCCACACACTCAGCTCTTAACCCCAGTGTGCAGAAAGTGTCAAAACATGATTTTCAGCAGAAATAAACATGTTTCTGCAAGTTTGGTCACCCCCATGTAAGTTATGGGGCAGTAACAGCACACTTTTGAAAACGTGTTTTTCAGCCCGAAATAAACGCGTTTTTTCAGACAACTGAATCCCTATGTAACTGCAAGAATCAGAAGAGCCCACACACTCAGCTCTTAACCCCAGTGTGCAGAAAGTGTCAAAACGTGTTTTTCAGCAGAAATAAACATGTTTCTGCAAGTTTGGTCACCCCCATGTAAGTTATGGGGCAGTAACAGCACACTTTTGAAAACGTGTTTTTCAGCCCGAAATAAACGCGTTTTTTCAGACAACTGAATCCCTATGTAACTGCAAGGCTCAAAAGAGCCCACACACTCAGCTCTTAACCCCAGTGTGCAGAAAGTGTCAAAACATGATTTTCAGCAGAAATAAACATGTTTCTGCAAGTTTGGTCACCCCCATGTAAGTTATGGGGCAGTAACAGCACACTTTTGAAAACGTGTTTTTCAGCCCGAAATAAACGCGTTTTTTCAGACAACTGAATCCCTATGTAACTGCAAGGCTCAAAAGAGCCCACACACTCAGCTCTTAACCCCAGTGTGCAGAAAGTGTCAAAACGTGTTTTTCAGCAGAAATAAACATGTTTCTGCAAGTTTGGTCACCCCCATGTAAGTTATGGGGCAGTAACAGCACACTTTTGAAAACGTGTTTTTCAGCCCGAAATAAACGCGTTTTTTCAGACATCTGAATCCCTATGTAACTGCAAGGCTCAAAAGAGCCCACACACTCAGCTCTTAACCCCAGTGTGCAGAAAGTGTCAAAACATGATTTTCAGCAGAAATAAACATGTTTCTGCAAGTTTGGTCACCCCCATGTAAGTTATGGGGCAGTAACAGCACACTTTTGAAAACGTGTTTTTCAGCCCGAAATAAACGCGTTTTTTCAGACAACTGAATCCCTATGTAACTGCAAGGCTCAAAAGAGCCCACACACTCAGCTCTTAACCCCAGTGTGCAGAAAGTGTCAAAACATGATTTTCAGCAGAAATAAACATGTTTCTGCAAGTTTGGTCACCCCCATGTAAGTTATGGGGCAGTAACAGCACACTTTTGAAAACGTGTTTTTCAGCCCGAAATAAACGCGTTTTTTCAGACAACTGAATCCCTATGTAACTGCAAGGCTCAAAAGAGCCCACACACTCAGCTCTTAACCCCAGTGTGCAGAAAGTGTCAAAACGTGTTTTTCAGCAGAAATAAACATGTTTCTGCAAGTTTGGTCACCCCCATGTAAGTTATGGGGCAGTAACAGCACACTTTTGAAAACGTGTTTTTCAGCCCGAAATAAACGCGTTTTTTCAGACATCTGAATCCCTATGTAACTGCAAGGCTCAAAAGAGCCCACACACTCAGCTCTTAACCCCAGTGTGCAGAAAGTGTCAAAACATGATTTTCAGCAGAAATAAACATGTTTCTGCAAGTTTGGTCACCCCCATGTAAGTTATGGGGCAGTAACAGCACACTTTTGAAAACGTGTTTTTCAGCCCGAAATAAACGCGTTTTTTCAGACAACTGAATCCCTATGTAACTGCAAGAATCAGAAGAGCCCACACACTCAGCTCTTAACCCCAGTGTGCAGAAAGTGTCAAAACGTGTTTTTCAGCAGAAATAAACATGTTTCTGCAAGTTTGGTCACCCCCATGTAAGTTATGGGGCAGTAACAGCACACTTTTGAAAACGTGTTTTTCAGCCCGAAATAAACGCGTTTTTTCAGACAACTGAATCCCTATGTAACTGCAAGGCTCAAAAGAGCCCACACACTCAGCTCTTAACCCCAGTGTGCAGAAAGTGTCAAAACATGATTTTCAGCAGAAATAAACATGTTTCTGCAAGTTTGGTCACCCCCATGTAAGTTATGGGGCAGTAACAGCACACTTTTGAAAACGTGTTTTTCATCCCGAAATAAACGCGATTTTTCAGACAACTGAATCCCTATGTAACTGCAAGACTCAGAAGAGCCCACACACTCAGCTCTTAACCCCAGTGTGCAGAAAGTGTCAAAACATGTTTTTCAGCAGAAATAAACATATTTCTGCAAGTTTGGTCACCCCCATGTAAGTTATGGGGCAGTAACAGCACACTTTTGAAAACGTGTTTTTCAGCCTGAAATAAACACGTTTTTTCAGACAACTGAATCCCTATGTAACTGCAAGACTCAGAAGAGCCCACACACTCAGCTCTTAACCCCAGTGTGCAGAAAGTGTCAAAACATGATTTTCAGCAGAAATAAACATGTTTCTGCAAGTTTGGTCACCCCCATGTAAGTTATGGGGCAGTAACAGCACACTTTTGAAAACGTGTTTTTCAGCCCGAAATAAACGCGTTTTTTCAGACAACTGAATCCCTATGTAACTGCAAGACTCAGAAGAGCCCACACACTCAGCTCTTAACCCCAGTGTGCAGAAAGTGTCAAAACGTGTTTTTCAGCAGAAATAAACATGTTTCTGCAAGTTTGGTCACCCCCATGTAAGTTATGGGGCAGTAACAGCACACTTTTGAAAACGTGTTTTTCAGCCCGAAATAAACGCGTTTTTTCAGACAACTGAATCCCTATGTAACTGCAAGGCTCAAAAGAGCCCACACACTCAGCTCTTAACCCCAGTGTGCAGAAAGTGTCAAAACATGATTTTCAGCAGAAATAAACATGTTTCTGCAAGTTTGGTCACCCCCATGTAAGTTATGGGGCAGTAACAGCACACTTTTGAAAACGTGTTTTTCATCCCGAAATAAACGCGATTTTTCAGACAACTGAATCCCTATGTAACTGCAAGACTCAGAAGAGCCCACACACTCAGCTCTTAACCCCAGTGTGCAGAAAGTGTCAAAACATGTTTTTCAGCAGAAATAAACATATTTCTGCAAGTTTGGTCACCCCCATGTAAGTTATGGGGCAGTAACAGCACACTTTTGAAAACGTGTTTTTCAGCCTGAAATAAACACGTTTTTTCAGACAACTGAATCCCTATGTAACTGCAAGACTCAGAAGAGCCCACACACTCAGCTCTTAACCCCAGTGTGCAGAAAGTGTCAAAACATGATTTTCAGCAGAAATAAACATGTTTCTGCAAGTTTGGTCACCCCCATGTAAGTTATGGGGCAGTAACAGCACACTTTTGAAAACGTGTTTTTCAGCCCGAAATAAACGCGTTTTTTCAGACAACTGAATCCCTATGTAACTGCAAGACTCAGAAGAGCCCACACACTCAGCTCTTAACCCCAGTGTGCAGAAAGTGTCAAAACGTGTTTTTCAGCAGAAATAAACATGTTTCTGCAAGTTTGGTCACCCCCATGTAAGTTATGGGGCAGTAACAGCACACTTTTGAAAACGTGTTTTTCAGCCCGAAATAAACGCGTTTTTTCAGACAACTGAATCCCTATGTAACTGCAAGACTCAGAAGAGCCCACACACTCAGCTCTTAACCCCAGTGTGCAGAAAGTGTCAAAACATGATTTTCAGCAGAAATAAACATGTTTCTGCAAGTTTGGTCACCCCCATGTAAGTTATGGGGCAGTAACAGCACACTTTTGAAAACGTGTTTTTCAGCCCGAAATAAACGCGTTTTTTCAGACAACTGAATCCCTATGTAACTGCAAGACTCAGAAGAGCCCACACACTCAGCTCTTAACCCCAGTGTGCAGAAAGTGTCAAAACATGTTTTTCAGCAGAAATAAACATGTTTCTGCAAGTTTGGTCACCCCCATGTAAGTTATGGGGCAGTAACAGCACACTTTTGAAAACGTGTTTTTCAGCCTGAAATAAACACGTTTTTTCAGACAACTGAATCCCTATGTAACTGCAAGACTCAGAAGAGCCCACACACTCAGCTCTTAACCCCAGTGTGCAGAAAGTGTCAAAACATGTTTTTCAGCAGAAATAAACATGTTTCTGCAAGTTTGGTCACCCCCATGTAAGTTATGGGGCAGTAACAGCACACTTTTGAAAACGTGTTTTTCAGCCTGATATAAACACGTTTTTTCAGACAACTGAATCCCTATGTAACTGCAAGACTCAGAAGAGCCCATACACTCAGCTCTTAACCCCAGTGTGCAGAAAGTGTCAAAACATGATTTTCAGCAGAAATAAACATGTTTCTGCAAGTTTGGTCAACCCCATGTAAGTTATGGGGCAGTAACAGCACACTTTTGAAAACGTGTTTTTCAGCCCGAAATAAACGCGTTTTTTCAGACAACTGAATCCCTATGTAACTGCAAGGCTCAAAAGAGCCCACACACTCAGCTCTTAACCCCAGTGTGCAGAAAGTGTCAAAACATGTTTTTCAGCAGAAATAAACATGTTTCTGCAAGTTTGGTCACCCCCATGTAAGTTATGGGGCAGTAACAGCACACTTTTGAAAACGTGTTTTTCAGCCCGAAATAAACGCGTTTTTTCATACAACTGAATCCCTATGTAACTGCAAGACTCAGAAGAGCCCACACACTCAGCTCTTAACCCCAGTGTGCAGAAAGTGTCAAAACGTGTTTTTCAGCAGAAATAAACATGTTTCTGCAAGTTTGGTCACCCCCATGTAAGTTATGGGGCAGTAACAGCACACTTTTGAAAACGTGTTTTTCAGCCCGAAATAAACGCGTTTTTTCAGACAACTGAATCCCTATGTAACTGCAAGGCTCAAAAGAGCCCACACACTCAGCTCTTAACCCCAGTGTGCAGAAAGTGTCAAAACGTGTTTTTCAGCAGAAATAAACATGTTTCTGCAAGTTTGGTCACCCCCATGTAAGTTATGGGGCAGTAACAGCACACTTTTGAAAACGTGTTTTTCAGCCCGAAATAAACGCGTTTTTTCAGACAACTGAATCCCAATGTAACTGCAAGACTCAGAAGAGCCCACACACTCAGCTCTTAACCCCAGTGTGCAGAAAGTGTCAAAACATGTTTTTCAGCAGAAATAAACATGTTTCTGCAAGTTTGGTCACCCCCATGTAAGTTATGGGGCAGTAACAGCACACTTTTGAAAACGTGTTTTTCAGCCTGAAATAAACACGTTTTTTCAGACAACTGAATCCCTATGTAACTGCAAGGCTCAAAAGAGCCCACACACTCAGCTCTTAACCCCAGTGTGCAGAAAGTGTCAAAACATGTTTTTCAGCAGAAATAAACATGTTTCTGCAAGTTTGGTCACCCCCATGTAAGTTATGGGGCAGTAACAGCACACTTTTGAAAACGTGTTTTTCAGCCCGAAATAAACGCGTTTTTTCAGACAACTGAATCCCTATGTAACTGCAAGACTCAGAAGAGCCCACACACTCAGCTCTTAACCCCAGTGTGCAGAAAGTGTCAAAACGTGATTTTCAGCAGAAATAAACATGTTTCTGCAAGTTTGGTCACCCCCATGTAAGTTATGGGGCAGTAACAGCACACTTTTGAAAACGTGTTTTTCAGCCCGAAATAAACGCGTTTTTTCAGACAACTGAATCCCTATGTAACTGCAAGACTCAGAAGAGCCCACACACTCAGCTCTTAACCCCAGTGTGCAGAAAGTGTCAAAACGTGATTTTCAGCAGAAATAAACATGTTTCTGCAAGTTTGGTCACCCCCATGTAAGTTATGGGGCAGTAACAGCACACTTTTGAAAACGTGTTTTTCAGCCCGAAATAAACGCGTTTTTTCAGACAACTGAATCCCTATGTAACTGCAAGGCTCAAAAGAGCCCACACACTCAGCTCTTAACCCCAGTGTGCAGAAAGTGTCAAAACATGATTTTCAGCAGAAATAAACATGTTTCTGCAAGTTTGGTCACCCCCATGTAAGTTATGGGGCAGTAACAGCACACTTTTTAAAACGTGTTTTTCAGCCCGAAATAAACGCGTTTTTTCAGACAACTGAATCCCTATGTAACTGCAAGGCTCAAAAGAGCCCACACACTCAGCTCTTAACCCCAGTGTGCAGAAAGTGTCAAAACGTGTTTTTCAGCAGAAATAAACATGTTACTGCAAGTTTGGTCACCCCCTTGTAAGTTATGCGGCAGTAACAGCACACTTTTGAAAACGTGTTTTTCAGCCCGAAATAAACGCGTTTTTTCAGACAACTGAATCCCTATGTAACTGCAAGACTCAGAAGAGCCCACACACTCAGCTCTTAACCCCAGTGTGCAGAAAGTGTCAAAACATGATTTTCAGCAGAAATAAACATGTTTCTGCAAGTTTGGTCACCCCCATGTAAGTTATGGGGCAGTAACAGCACACTTTTGAAAACGTGTTTTTCAGCCCGAAATAAACGCGTTTTTTCAGACAACTGAATCCCTATGTAACTGCAAGACTCAGAAGAGCCCACACACTCAGCTCTTAACCCCAGTGTGCAGAAAGTGTCAAAACGTGTTTTTCAGCAGAAATAAACATGTTTCTGCAAGTTTGGTCACCCCCATGTAAGTTATGGGGCAGTAACAGCACACTTTTGAAAACGTGTTTTTCAGCCCGAAATAAACGCGTTTTTTCAGACAACTGAATCCCTATGTAACTGCAAGACTCAGAAGAGCCCACACACTCAGCTCTTAACCCCAGTGTGCAGAAAGTGTCAAAACATGATTTTCAGCAGAAATAAACATGTTTCTGCAAGTTTGGTCACCCCCATGTAAGTTATGGGGCAGTAACAGCACACTTTTGAAAACGTGTTTTTCAGCCCGAAATAAACGCGTTTTTTCAGACAACTGAATCCCTATGTAACTGCAAGACTCAGAAGAGCCCACACACTCAGCTCTTAACCCCAGTGTGCAGAAAGTGTCAAAACATGATTTTCAGCAGAAATAAACATGTTTCTGCAAGTTTGGTCACCCCCATGTAAGTTATGGGGCAGTAACAGCACACTTTTGAAAACGTGTTATTCAGCCCGAAATAAACACGTTTTTTCAGACAACTGAATCCCTATGTAACTGCAAGGCTCAAAAGAGCCCACACACTCAGCTCTTAACCCCAGTGTGCAGAAAGTGTCAAAACGTGTTTTTCAGCAGAAATAAACATGTTTCTGCAAGTTTGGTCACCCCCATGTAAGTTATGGGGCAGTAACAGCACACTTTTGAAAACGTGTTTTTCAGCCCGAAATAAACGCGTTTTTTCAGACAACTGAATCCCTATGTAACTGCAAGACTCAGAAGAGCCCACACACTCAGCTCTTAACCCCAGTGTGCAGAAAGTGTCAAAACGTGTTTTTCAGCAGAAATAAACATGTTTCTGCAAGTTTGGTCACCCCCATGTAAGTTATGGGGCAGTAACAGCACACTTTTGAAAACGTGTTTTTCAGCCTGAACTAAACACGTTTTTTCAGACAACTGAATCCCTATGTAACTGCAAGACTCAGAAGAGCCCACACACTCAGCTCTTAACCCCAGTGTGCAGAAAGTGTCAAAACATGATTTTCAGCAGAAATAAACATGTTTCTGCAAGTTTGGTCACCCCCATGTAAGTTATGGGGCAGTAACAGCACACTTTTGAAAACGTGTTTTTCAGCCCGAAATAAACGCGTTTTTTCAGACAACTGAATCCCTATGTAACTGCAAGGCTCAAAAGAGCCCACACACTCAGCTCTTAACCCCAGTGTGCAGAAAGTGTCAAAACGTGTTTTTCAGCAGAAATAAACATGTTTCTGCAAGTTTGGTCACCCCCATGTAAGTTATGGGGCAGTAACAGCACACTTTTGAAAACGTGTTTTTCAGCAAGAAATAAACACGTTTTTTCAGACAACTGAATCCCTATGTAACTGCAAGACTCAGAAGAGCCCACACACTCAGCTCTTAACCCCAGTGTGCAGAAAGTGTCAAAACATGATTTTCAGCAGAAATAAACATGTTTCTGCAAGTTTGGTCACCCCCATGTAAGTTATGGGGCAGTAACAGCACACTTTTGAAAACGTGTTTTTCAGCCCGAAATAAACGCGTTTTTTCAGACAACTGAATCCCTATGTAACTGCAAGGCTCAAAAGAGCCCACACACTCAGCTCTTAACCCCAGTGTGCAGAAAGTGTCAAAACGTGTTTTTCAGCAGAAATAAACATGTTTCTGCAAGTTTGGTCACCCCCATGTAAGTTATGGGGCAGTAACAGCACACTTTTGAAAACGTGTTTTTCAGCCCGAAATAAACGCGTTTTTTCAGACATCTGAATCCCTATGTAACTGCAAGGCTCAAAAGAGCCCACACACTCAGCTCTTAACCCCAGTGTGCAGAAAGTGTCAAAACATGATTTTCAGCAGAAATAAACATGTTTCTGCAAGTTTGGTCACCCCCATGTAAGTTATGGGGCAGTAACAGCACACTTTTGAAAACGTGTTTTTCAGCCCGAAATAAACGCGTTTTTTCAGACAACTGAATCCCTATGTAACTGCAAGACTCAGAAGAGCCCACACACTCAGCTCTTAACCCCAGTGTGCAGAAAGTGTCAAAACGTGTTTTTCAGCAGAAATAAACATGTTTCTGCAAGTTTGGTCACCCCCATGTAAGTTATGGGGCAGTAACAGCACACTTTTGAAAACGTGTTTTTCAGCCCGAAATAAACACGTTTTTTCAGACAACTGAATCCCTATGTAACTGCAAGGCTCAAAAGAGCCCACACACTCAGCTCTTAACCCCAGTGTGCAGAAAGTGTCAAAACATGATTTTCAGCAGAAATAAACATGTTTCTGCAAGTTTGGTCACCCCCATGTAAGTTATGGGGCAGTAACAGCACACTTTTTAAAACGTGTTTTTCAGCCCGAAATAAACGCGTTTTTTCAGACAACTGAATCCCTATGTAACTGCAAGACTCAGAAGAGCCCACACACTCAGCTCTTAACCCCAGTGTGCAGAAAGTGTCAAAACGTGATTTTCAGCAGAAATAAACATGTTTCTGCAAGTTTGGTCACCCCCATGTAAGTTATGGGGCAGTAACAGCACACTTTTGAAAACGTGTTTTTCAGCCCGAAATAAACGTGTTTTTTCAGACAACTGAATCCCTATGTAACTGCAAGGCTCAAAAGAGCCCACACACTCAGCTCTTAACCCCAGTGTGCAGAAAGTGTCAAAACATGTTTTTCAGCAGAAATAAACATGTTTCTGCAAGTTTGGTCACCCCCATGTAAGTTATGGGGCAGTAACAGCACACTTTTGAAAACGTGTTTTTCAGCCCGAAATAAACGCGTTTTTTCAGACAACTGAATCCCTATGTAACTGCAAGACTCAGAAGAGCCCACACACTCAGCTCTTAACCCCAGTGTGCAGAAAGTGTCAAAACGTGATTTTCAGCAGAAATAAACATGTTTCTGCAAGTTTGGTCACCCCCATGTAAGTTATGGGGCAGTAACAGCACACTTTTGAAAACGTGTTTTTCAGCCCGAAATAAACGCGTTTTTTCAGACAACTGAATCCCTATGTAACTGCAAGACTCAGAAGAGCCCACACACTCAGCTCTTAACCCCAGTGTGCAGAAAGTGTCAAAACGTGATTTTCAGCAGAAATAAACATGTTTCTGCAAGTTTGGTCACCCCCATGTAAGTTATGGGGCAGTAACAGCACACTTTTGAAAACGTGTTTTTCAGCCCGAAATAAACGCGTTTTTTCAGACAACTGAATCCCTATGTAACTGCAAGGCTCAAAAGAGCCCACACACTCAGCTCTTAACCCCAGTGTACAGAAAGTGTCAAAACATGATTTTCAGCAGAAATAAACATGTTTCTGCAAGTTTGGTCACCCCCATGTAAGTTATGGGGCAGTAACAGCACACTTTTTAAAACGTGTTTTTCAGCCCGAAATAAACGCGTTTTTTCAGACAACTGAATCCCTATGTAACTGCAAGACTCAGAAGAGCCCACACACTCAGCTCTTAACCCCAGTGTGCAGAAAGTGTCAAAACATGATTTTCAGCAGAAATAAACATGTTTCTGCAAGTTTGGTCACCCCCATGTAAGTTATGGGGCAGTAACAGCACACTTTTGAAAACGTGTTTTTCAGCCCGAAATAAACGCGTTTTTTCAGACAACTGAATCCCTATGTATCTGCAAGACTCAGAAGAGCCCACACACTCAGCTCTTAACCCCAGTGTGCAGAAAGTGTCAAAACGTGATTTTCAGCAGAAATAAACATGTTTCTGCAAGTTTGGTCACCCCCATGTAAGTTATGGGGCAGTAACAGCACACTTTTGAAAACGTGTTTTTCAGCCCGAAATAAACGCGTTTTTTCAGACAACTGAATCCCTATGTAACTGCAAGACTCAGAAGAGCCCACACACTCAGCTCTTAACCCCAGTGTGCAGAAAGTGTCAAAACGTGATTTTCAGCAGAAATAAACATGTTTCTGCAAGTTTGGTCACCCCCATGTAAGTTATGGGGCAGTAACAGCACACTTTTGAAAACGTGTTTTTCAGCCCGAAATAAACGCGTTTTTTCAGACAACTGAATCCCTATGTAACTGCAAGGCTCAAAAGAGCCCACACACTCAGCTCTTAACCCCAGTGTGCAGAAAGTGTCAAAACATGATTTTCAGCAGAAATAAACATGTTTCTGCAAGTTTGGTCACCCCCATGTAAGTTATGGGGCAGTAACAGCACACTTTTGAAAACGTGTTTTTCAGCCCGAAATAAACGCGTTTTTTCAGACAACTGAATCCCTATGTATCTGCAAGACTCAGAAGAGCCCACACACTCAGCTCTTAACCCCAGTGTGCAGAAAGTGTCAAAACGTGATTTTCAGCAGAAATAAACATGTTTCTGCAAGTTTGGTCACCCCCATGTAAGTTATGGGGCAGTAACAGCACACTTTTGAAAACGTGTTTTTCAGCCCGAAATAAACGCGTTTTTTCAGACAACTGAATCCCTATGTAACTGCAAGACTCAGAAGAGCCCACACACTCAGCTCTTAACCCCAGTGTGCAGAAAGTGTCAAAACGTGATTTTCAGCAGAAATAAACATGTTTCTGCAAGTTTGGTCACCCCCATGTAAGTTATGGGGCAGTAACAGCACACTTTTGAAAACGTGTTTTTCAGCCCGAAATAAACGCGTTTTTTCAGACAACTGAATCCCTATGTAACTGCAAGGCTCAAAAGAGCCCACACACTCAGCTCTTAACCCCAGTGTACAGAAAGTGTCAAAACATGATTTTCAGCAGAAATAAACATGTTTCTGCAAGTTTGGTCACCCCCATGTAAGTTATGGGGCAGTAACAGCACACTTTTGAAAACGTGTTTTTCAGCCCGAAATAAACGCGTTTTTTCAGACAACTGAATCCCTATGTAACTGCAAGACTCAGAAGAGCCCACACACTCAGCTCTTAACCCCAGTGTGCAGAAAGTGTCAAAACGTGTTTTTCAGCAGAAATAAACATGTTTCTGCAAGTTTGGTCACCCCCATGTAAGTTATGGGGCAGTAACAGCACACTTTTGAAAACGTGTTTTTCAGCCTGAACTAAACACGTTTTTTCAGACAACTGAATCCCTATGTAACTGCAAGACTCAGAAGAGCCCACACACTCAGCTCTTAACCCCAGTGTGCAGAAAGTGTCAAAACATGATTTTCAGCAGAAATAAACATGTTTCTGCAAGTTTGGTCACCCCCATGTAAGTTATGGGGCAGTAACAGCACACTTTTGAAAACGTGTTTTTCAGCCCGAAATAAACGCGTTTTTTCAGACAACTGAATCCCTATGTAACTGCAAGACTCAGAAGAGCCCACACACTCAGCTCTTAACCCCAGTGTGCAGAAAGTGTCAAAACGTGTTTTTCAGCAGAAATAAACATGTTTCTGCAAGTTTGGTCACCCCCATGTAAGTTATGGGGCAGTAACAGCACACTTTTGAAAACGTGTTTTTCAGCCTGAACTAAACACGTTTTTTCAGACAACTGAATCCCTATGTAACTGCAAGACTCAGAAGAGCCCACACACTCAGCTCTTAACCCCAGTGTGCAGAAAGTGTCAAAACATGATTTTCAGCAGAAATAAACATGTTTCTGCAAGTTTGGTCACCCCCATGTAAGTTATGGGGCAGTAACAGCACACTTTTGAAAACGTGTTTTTCAGCCCGAAATAAACGCGTTTTTTCAGACAACTGAATCCCTATGTAACTGCAAGGCTCAAAAGAGCCCACACACTCAGCTCTTAACCCCAGTGTGCAGAAAGTGTCAAAACGTGTTTTTCAGCAGAAATAAACATGTTTCTGCAAGTTTGGTCACCCCCATGTAAGTTATGGGGCAGTAACAGCACACTTTTGAAAACGTGTTTTTCAGCAAGAAATAAACACGTTTTTTCAGACAACTGAATCCCTATGTAACTGCAAGACTCAGAAGAGCCCACACACTCAGCTCTTAACCCCAGTGTGCAGAAAGTGTCAAAACATGATTTTCAGCAGAAATAAACATGTTTCTGCAAGTTTGGTCACCCCCATGTAAGTTATGGGGCAGTAACAGCACACTTTTGAAAACGTGTTTTTCAGCCCGAAATAAACGCGTTTTTTCAGACAACTGAATCCCTATGTAACTGCAAGGCTCAAAAGAGCCCACACACTCAGCTCTTAACCCCAGTGTGCAGAAAGTGTCAAAACGTGTTTTTCAGCAGAAATAAACATGTTTCTGCAAGTTTGGTCACCCCCATGTAAGTTATGGGGCAGTAACAGCACACTTTTGAAAACGTGTTTTTCAGCCCGAAATAAACGCGTTTTTTCAGACATCTGAATCCCTATGTAACTGCAAGGCTCAAAAGAGCCCACACACTCAGCTCTTAACCCCAGTGTGCAGAAAGTGTCAAAACATGATTTTCAGCAGAAATAAACATGTTTCTGCAAGTTTGGTCACCCCCATGTAAGTTATGGGGCAGTAACAGCACACTTTTGAAAACGTGTTTTTCAGCCCGAAATAAACGCGTTTTTTCAGACAACTGAATCCCTATGTAACTGCAAGACTCAGAAGAGCCCACACACTCAGCTCTTAACCCCAGTGTGCAGAAAGTGTCAAAACGTGTTTTTCAGCAGAAATAAACATGTTTCTGCAAGTTTGGTCACCCCCATGTAAGTTATGGGGCAGTAACAGCACACTTTTGAAAACGTGTTTTTCAGCCTGAACTAAACACGTTTTTTCAGACAACTGAATCCCTATGTAACTGCAAGACTCAGAAGAGCCCACACACTCAGCTCTTAACCCCAGTGTGCAGAAAGTGTCAAAACATGATTTTCAGCAGAAATAAACATGTTTCTGCAAGTTTGGTCACCCCCATGTAAGTTATGGGGCAGTAACAGCACACTTTTGAAAACGTGTTTTTCAGCCCGAAATAAACGCGTTTTTTCAGACAACTGAATCCCTATGTAACTGCAAGGCTCAAAAGAGCCCACACACTCAGCTCTTAACCCCAGTGTGCAGAAAGTGTCAAAACGTGTTTTTCAGCAGAAATAAACATGTTTCTGCAAGTTTGGTCACCCCCATGTAAGTTATGGGGCAGTAACAGCACACTTTTGAAAACGTGTTTTTCAGCAAGAAATAAACACGTTTTTTCAGACAACTGAATCCCTATGTAACTGCAAGACTCAGAAGAGCCCACACACTCAGCTCTTAACCCCAGTGTGCAGAAAGTGTCAAAACATGATTTTCAGCAGAAATAAACATGTTTCTGCAAGTTTGGTCACCCCCATGTAAGTTATGGGGCAGTAACAGCACACTTTTGAAAACGTGTTTTTCAGCCCGAAATAAACGCGTTTTTTCAGACAACTGAATCCCTATGTAACTGCAAGGCTCAAAAGAGCCCACACACTCAGCTCTTAACCCCAGTGTGCAGAAAGTGTCAAAACGTGTTTTTCAGCAGAAATAAACATGTTTCTGCAAGTTTGGTCACCCCCATGTAAGTTATGGGGCAGTAACAGCACACTTTTGAAAACGTGTTTTTCAGCCCGAAATAAACGCGTTTTTTCAGACATCTGAATCCCTATGTAACTGCAAGGCTCAAAAGAGCCCACACACTCAGCTCTTAACCCCAGTGTGCAGAAAGTGTCAAAACATGATTTTCAGCAGAAATAAACATGTTTCTGCAAGTTTGGTCACCCCCATGTAAGTTATGGGGCAGTAACAGCACACTTTTGAAAACGTGTTTTTCAGCCCGAAATAAACGCGTTTTTTCAGACAACTGAATCCCTATGTAACTGCAAGAATCAGAAGAGCCCACACACTCAGCTCTTAACCCCAGTGTGCAGAAAGTGTCAAAACGTGTTTTTCAGCAGAAATAAACATGTTTCTGCAAGTTTGGTCACCCCCATGTAAGTTATGGGGCAGTAACAGCACACTTTTGAAAACGTGTTTTTCAGCCCGAAATAAACGCGTTTTTTCAGACAACTGAATCCCTATGTAACTGCAAGGCTCAAAAGAGCCCACACACTCAGCTCTTAACCCCAGTGTGCAGAAAGTGTCAAAACAAGATTTTCAGCAGAAATAAACATGTTTCTGCAAGTTTGGTCACCCCCATGTAAGTTATGGGGCAGTAACAGCACACTTTTGAAAACGTGTTTTTCATCCCGAAATAAACGCGATTTTTCAGACAACTGAATCCCTATGTAACTGCAAGACTCAGAAGAGCCCACACACTCAGCTCTTAACCCCAGTGTGCAGAAAGTGTCAAAACATGTTTTTCAGCAGAAATAAACATATTTCTGCAAGTTTGGTCACCCCCATGTAAGTTATGGGGCAGTAACAGCACACTTTTGAAAACGTGTTTTTCAGCCTGAAATAAACACGTTTTTTCAGACAACTGAATCCCTATGTAACTGCAAGACTCAGAAGAGCCCACACACTCAGCTCTTAACCCCAGTGTGCAGAAAGTGTCAAAACATGATTTTCAGCAGAAATAAACATGTTTCTGCAAGTTTGGTCACCCCCATGTAAGTTATGGGGCAGTAACAGCACACTTTTGAAAACGTGTTTTTCAGCCCGAAATAAACGCGTTTTTTCAGACAACTGAATCCCTATGTAACTGCAAGACTCAGAAGAGCCCACACACTCAGCTCTTAACCCCAGTGTGCAGAAAGTGTCAAAACGTGTTTTTCAGCAGAAATAAACATGTTTCTGCAAGTTTGGTCACCCCCATGTAAGTTATGGGGCAGTAACAGCACACTTTTGAAAACGTGTTTTTCAGCCCGAAATAAACGCGTTTTTTCAGACAACTGAATCCCTATGTAACTGCAAGACTCAGAAGAGCCCACACACTCAGCTCTTAACCCCAGTGTGCAAAAAGTGTCAAAACATGATTTTCAGCAGAAATAAACATGTTTCTGCAAGTTTGGTCACCCCCATGTAAGTTATGGGGCAGTAACAGCACACTTTTGAAAACGTGTTTTTCAGCCCGAAATAAACGCGTTTTTTCAGACAACTGAATCCCTATGTAACTGCAAGACTCAGAAGAGCCCACACACTCAGCTCTTAACCCCAGTGTGCAGAAAGTGTCAAAACATGTTTTTCAGCAGAAATAAACATGTTTCTGCAAGTTTGGTCACCCCCATGTAAGTTATGGGGCAGTAACAGCACACTTTTGAAAACGTGTTTTTCAGCCTGAAATAAACACGTTTTTTCAGACAACTGAATCCCTATGTAACTGCAAGACTCAGAAGAGCCCACACACTCAGCTCTTAACCCCAGTGTGCAGAAAGTGTCAAAACATGTTTTTCAGCAGAAATAAACATGTTTCTGCAAGTTTGGTCACCCCCATGTAAGTTATGGGGCAGTAACAGCACACTTTTGAAAACGTGTTTTTCAGCCTGATATAAACACGTTTTTTCAGACAACTGAATCCCTATGTAACTGCAAGACTCAGAAGAGCCCATACACTCAGCTCTTAACCCCAGTGTGCAGAAAGTGTCAAAACATGATTTTCAGCAGAAATAAACATGTTTCTGCAAGTTTGGTCAACCCCATGTAAGTTATGGGGCAGTAACAGCACACTTTTGAAAACGTGTTTTTCAGCCCGAAATAAACGCGTTTTTTCAGACAACTGAATCCCTATGTAACTGCAAGGCTCAAAAGAGCCCACACACTCAGCTCTTAACCCCAGTGTGCAGAAAGTGTCAAAACATGTTTTTCAGCAGAAATAAACATGTTTCTGCAAGTTTGGTCACCCCCATGTAAGTTATGGGGCAGTAACAGCACACTTTTGAAAACGTGTTTTTCAGCCCGAAATAAACGCGTTTTTTCATACAACTGAATCCCTATGTAACTGCAAGACTCAGAAGAGCCCACACACTCAGCTCTTAACCCCAGTGTGCAGAAAGTGTCAAAACGTGTTTTTCAGCAGAAATAAACATGTTTCTGCAAGTTTGGTCACCCCCATGTAAGTTATGGGGCAGTAACAGCACACTTTTGAAAACGTGTTTTTCAGCCCGAAATAAACGCGTTTTTTCAGACAACTGAATCCCTATGTAACTGCAAGGCTCAAAAGAGCCCACACACTCAGCTCTTAACCCCAGTGTGCAGAAAGTGTCAAAACGTGTTTTTCAGCAGAAATAAACATGTTTCTGCAAGTTTGGTCACCCCCATGTAAGTTATGGGGCAGTAACAGCACACTTTTGAAAACGTGTTTTTCAGCCCGAAATAAACGCGTTTTTTCAGACAACTGAATCCCAATGTAACTGCAAGACTCAGAAGAGCCCACACACTCAGCTCTTAACCCCAGTGTGCAGAAAGTGTCAAAACATGTTTTTCAGCAGAAATAAACATGTTTCTGCAAGTTTGGTCACCCCCATGTAAGTTATGGGGCAGTAACAGCACACTTTTGAAAACGTGTTTTTCAGCCTGAAATAAACACGTTTTTTCAGACAACTGAATCCCTATGTAACTGCAAGGCTCAAAAGAGCCCACACACTCAGCTCTTAACCCCAGTGTGCAGAAAGTGTCAAAACATGTTTTTCAGCAGAAATAAACATGTTTCTGCAAGTTTGGTCACCCCCATGTAAGTTATGGGGCAGTAACAGCACACTTTTGAAAACGTGTTTTTCAGCCCGAAATAAACGCGTTTTTTCAGACAACTGAATCCCTATGTAACTGCAAGACTCAGAAGAGCCCACACACTCAGCTCTTAACCCCAGTGTGCAGAAAGTGTCAAAACGTGATTTTCAGCAGAAATAAACATGTTTCTGCAAGTTTGGTCACCCCCATGTAAGTTATGGGGCAGTAACAGCACACTTTTGAAAACGTGTTTTTCAGCCCGAAATAAACGCGTTTTTTCAGACAACTGAATCCCTATGTAACTGCAAGACTCAGAAGAGCCCACACACTCAGCTCTTAACCCCAGTGTGCAGAAAGTGTCAAAACGTGATTTTCAGCAGAAATAAACATGTTTCTGCAAGTTTGGTCACCCCCATGTAAGTTATGGGGCAGTAACAGCACACTTTTGAAAACGTGTTTTTCAGCCCGAAATAAACGCGTTTTTTCAGACAACTGAATCCCTATGTAACTGCAAGGCTCAAAAGAGCCCACACACTCAGCTCTTAACCCCAGTGTGCAGAAAGTGTCAAAACATGATTTTCAGCAGAAATAAACATGTTTCTGCAAGTTTGGTCACCCCCATGTAAGTTATGGGGCAGTAACAGCACACTTTTTAAAACGTGTTTTTCAGCCCGAAATAAACGCGTTTTTTCAGACAACTGAATCCCTATGTAACTGCAAGGCTCAAAAGAGCCCACACACTCAGCTCTTAACCCCAGTGTGCAGAAAGTGTCAAAACGTGTTTTTCAGCAGAAATAAACATGTTACTGCAAGTTTGGTCACCCCCTTGTAAGTTATGCGGCAGTAACAGCACACTTTTGAAAACGTGTTTTTCAGCCCGAAATAAACGCGTTTTTTCAGACAACTGAATCCCTATGTAACTGCAAGACTCAGAAGAGCCCACACACTCAGCTCTTAACCCCAGTGTGCAGAAAGTGTCAAAACATGATTTTCAGCAGAAATAAACATGTTTCTGCAAGTTTGGTCACCCCCATGTAAGTTATGGGGCAGTAACAGCACACTTTTGAAAACGTGTTTTTCAGCCCGAAATAAACGCGTTTTTTCAGACAACTGAATCCCTATGTAACTGCAAGACTCAGAAGAGCCCACACACTCAGCTCTTAACCCCAGTGTGCAGAAAGTGTCAAAACGTGTTTTTCAGCAGAAATAAACATGTTTCTGCAAGTTTGGTCACCCCCATGTAAGTTATGGGGCAGTAACAGCACACTTTTGAAAACGTGTTTTTCAGCCCGAAATAAACGCGTTTTTTCAGACAACTGAATCCCTATGTAACTGCAAGACTCAGAAGAGCCCACACACTCAGCTCTTAACCCCAGTGTGCAGAAAGTGTCAAAACATGATTTTCAGCAGAAATAAACATGTTTCTGCAAGTTTGGTCACCCCCATGTAAGTTATGGGGCAGTAACAGCACACTTTTGAAAACGTGTTTTTCAGCCCGAAATAAACGCGTTTTTTCAGACAACTGAATCCCTATGTAACTGCAAGACTCAGAAGAGCCCACACACTCAGCTCTTAACCCCAGTGTGCAGAAAGTGTCAAAACATGATTTTCAGCAGAAATAAACATGTTTCTGCAAGTTTGGTCACCCCCATGTAAGTTATGGGGCAGTAACAGCACACTTTTGAAAACGTGTTATTCAGCCCGAAATAAACACGTTTTTTCAGACAACTGAATCCCTATGTAACTGCAAGGCTCAAAAGAGCCCACACACTCAGCTCTTAACCCCAGTGTGCAGAAAGTGTCAAAACGTGTTTTTCAGCAGAAATAAACATGTTTCTGCAAGTTTGGTCACCCCCATGTAAGTTATGGGGCAGTAACAGCACACTTTTGAAAACGTGTTTTTCAGCCCGAAATAAACGCGTTTTTTCAGACAACTGAATCCCTATGTAACTGCAAGACTCAGAAGAGCCCACACACTCAGCTCTTAACCCCAGTGTGCAGAAAGTGTCAAAACGTGTTTTTCAGCAGAAATAAACATGTTTCTGCAAGTTTGGTCACCCCCATGTAAGTTATGGGGCAGTAACAGCACACTTTTGAAAACGTGTTTTTCAGCCTGAACTAAACACGTTTTTTCAGACAACTGAATCCCTATGTAACTGCAAGACTCAGAAGAGCCCACACACTCAGCTCTTAACCCCAGTGTGCAGAAAGTGTCAAAACATGATTTTCAGCAGAAATAAACATGTTTCTGCAAGTTTGGTCACCCCCATGTAAGTTATGGGGCAGTAACAGCACACTTTTGAAAACGTGTTTTTCAGCCCGAAATAAACGCGTTTTTTCAGACAACTGAATCCCTATGTAACTGCAAGGCTCAAAAGAGCCCACACACTCAGCTCTTAACCCCAGTGTGCAGAAAGTGTCAAAACGTGTTTTTCAGCAGAAATAAACATGTTTCTGCAAGTTTGGTCACCCCCATGTAAGTTATGGGGCAGTAACAGCACACTTTTGAAAACGTGTTTTTCAGCAAGAAATAAACACGTTTTTTCAGACAACTGAATCCCTATGTAACTGCAAGACTCAGAAGAGCCCACACACTCAGCTCTTAACCCCAGTGTGCAGAAAGTGTCAAAACATGATTTTCAGCAGAAATAAACATGTTTCTGCAAGTTTGGTCACCCCCATGTAAGTTATGGGGCAGTAACAGCACACTTTTGAAAACGTGTTTTTCAGCCCGAAATAAACGCGTTTTTTCAGACAACTGAATCCCTATGTAACTGCAAGGCTCAAAAGAGCCCACACACTCAGCTCTTAACCCCAGTGTGCAGAAAGTGTCAAAACGTGTTTTTCAGCAGAAATAAACATGTTTCTGCAAGTTTGGTCACCCCCATGTAAGTTATGGGGCAGTAACAGCACACTTTTGAAAACGTGTTTTTCAGCCCGAAATAAACGCGTTTTTTCAGACATCTGAATCCCTATGTAACTGCAAGGCTCAAAAGAGCCCACACACTCAGCTCTTAACCCCAGTGTGCAGAAAGTGTCAAAACATGATTTTCAGCAGAAATAAACATGTTTCTGCAAGTTTGGTCACCCCCATGTAAGTTATGGGGCAGTAACAGCACACTTTTGAAAACGTGTTTTTCAGCCCGAAATAAACGCGTTTTTTCAGACAACTGAATCCCTATGTAACTGCAAGACTCAGAAGAGCCCACACACTCAGCTCTTAACCCCAGTGTGCAGAAAGTGTCAAAACGTGTTTTTCAGCAGAAATAAACATGTTTCTGCAAGTTTGGTCACCCCCATGTAAGTTATGGGGCAGTAACAGCACACTTTTGAAAACGTGTTTTTCAGCCCGAAATAAACACGTTTTTTCAGACAACTGAATCCCTATGTAACTGCAAGGCTCAAAAGAGCCCACACACTCAGCTCTTAACCCCAGTGTGCAGAAAGTGTCAAAACATGATTTTCAGCAGAAATAAACATGTTTCTGCAAGTTTGGTCACCCCCATGTAAGTTATGGGGCAGTAACAGCACACTTTTTAAAACGTGTTTTTCAGCCCGAAATAAACGCGTTTTTTCAGACAACTGAATCCCTATGTAACTGCAAGACTCAGAAGAGCCCACACACTCAGCTCTTAACCCCAGTGTGCAGAAAGTGTCAAAACGTGATTTTCAGCAGAAATAAACATGTTTCTGCAAGTTTGGTCACCCCCATGTAAGTTATGGGGCAGTAACAGCACACTTTTGAAAACGTGTTTTTCAGCCCGAAATAAACGCGTTTTTTCAGACAACTGAATCCCTATGTAACTGCAAGACTCAGAAGAGCCCACACACTCAGCTCTTAACCCCAGTGTGCAGAAAGTGTCAAAACGTGATTTTCAGCAGAAATAAACATGTTTCTGCAAGTTTGGTCACCCCCATGTAAGTTATGGGGCAGTAACAGCACACTTTTGAAAACGTGTTTTTCAGCCCGAAATAAACGCGTTTTTTCAGACAACTGAATCCCTATGTAACTGCAAGGCTCAAAAGAGCCCACACACTCAGCTCTTAACCCAGGTGTACAGAAAGTGTCAAAACATGATTTTCAGCAGAAATAAACATGTTTCTGCAAGTTTGGTCACCCCCATGTAAGTTATGGGGCAGTAACAGCACACTTTTTAAAACGTGTTTTTCAGCCCGAAATAAACGCGTTTTTTCAGACAACTGAATCCCTATGTAACTGCAAGACTCAGAAGAGCCCACACACTCAGCTCTTAACCCCAGTGTGCAGAAAGTGTCAAAACATGATTTTCAGCAGAAATAAACATGTTTCTGTAAGTTTGGTCACCCCCATGTAAGTTATGGGGCAGTAACAGCACACTTTTGAAAACGTGTTTTTCAGCCCGAAATAAACGCGTTTTTTCAGACAACTGAATCCCTATGTATCTGCAAGACTCAGAAGAGCCCACACACTCAGCTCTTAACCCCAGTGTGCAGAAAGTGTCAAAACGTGATTTTCAGCAGAAATAAACATGTTTCTGCAAGTTTGGTCACCCCCATGTAAGTTATGGGGCAGTAACAGCACACTTTTGAAAACGTGTTTTTCAGCCCGAAATAAACGCGTTTTTTCAGACAACTGAATCCCTATGTAACTGCAAGACTCAGAAGAGCCCACACACTCAGCTCTTAACCCCAGTGTGCAGAAAGTGTCAAAACGTGATTTTCAGCAGAAATAAACATGTTTCTGCAAGTTTGGTCACCCCCATGTAAGTTATGGGGCAGTAACAGCACACTTTTGAAAACGTGTTTTTCAGCCCGAAATAAACGCGTTTTTTCAGACAACTGAATCCCTATGTAACTGCAAGGCTCAAAAGAGCCCACACACTCAGCTCTTAACCCCAGTGTGCAGAAAGTGTCAAAACATGATTTTCAGCAGAAATAAACATGTTTCTGCAAGTTTGGTCACCCCCATGTAAGTTATGGGGCAGTAACAGCACACTTTTGAAAACGTGTTTTTCAGCCCGAAATAAACGCGTTTTTTCAGACAACTGAATCCCTATGTAACTGCAAGGCTCAAAAGAGCCCACACACTCAGCTCTTAACCCCAGTGTACAGAAAGTGTCAAAACATGATTTTCAGCAGAAATAAACATGTTTCTGCAAGTTTGGTCACCCCCATGTAAGTTATGGGGCAGTAACAGCACACTTTTGAAAACGTGTTTTTCAGCCCGAAATAAACGCGTTTTTTCAGACAACTGAATCCCTATGTAACTGCAAGACTCAGAAGAGCCCACACACTCAGCTCTTAACCCCAGTGTGCAGAAAGTGTCAAAACGTGTTTTTCAGCAGAAATAAACATGTTTCTGCAAGTTTGGTCACCCCCATGTAAGTTATGGGGCAGTAACAGCACACTTTTGAAAACGTGTTTTTCAGCCTGAACTAAACACGTTTTTTCAGACAACTGAATCCCTATGTAACTGCAAGACACAGAAGAGCCCACACACTCAGCTCTTAACCCCAGTGTGCAGAAAGTGTCAAAACATGATTTTCAGCAGAAATAAACATGTTTCTGCAAGTTTGGTCACCCCCATGTAAGTTATGGGGCAGTAACAGCACACTTTTGAAAACGTGTTTTTCAGCCCGAAATAAACGCGTTTTTTCAGACAACTGAATCCCTATGTAACTGCAAGACTCAGAAGAGCCCACACACTCAGCTCTTAACCCCAGTGTGCAGAAAGTGTCAAAACGTGTTTTTCAGCAGAAATAAACATGTTTCTGCAAGTTTGGTCACCCCCATGTAAGTTATGGGGCAGTAACAGCACACTTTTGAAAACGTGTTTTTCAGCCTGAACTAAACACGTTTTTTCAGACAACTGAATCCCTATGTAACTGCAAGACTCAGAAGAGCCCACACACTCAGCTCTTAACCCCAGTGTGCAGAAAGTGTCAAAACATGATTTTCAGCAGAAATAAACATGTTTCTGCAAGTTTGGTCACCCCCATGTAAGTTATGGGGCAGTAACAGCACACTTTTGAAAACGTGTTTTTCAGCCCGAAATAAACGCGTTTTTTCAGACAACTGAATCCCTATGTAACTGCAAGGCTCAAAAGAGCCCACACACTCAGCTCTTAACCCCAGTGTGCAGAAAGTGTCAAAACGTGTTTTTCAGCAGAAATAAACATGTTTCTGCAAGTTTGGTCACCCCCATGTAAGTTATGGGGCAGTAACAGCACACTTTTGAAAACGTGTTTTTCAGCAAGAAATAAACACGTTTTTTCAGACAACTGAATCCCTATGTAACTGCAAGACTCAGAAGAGCCCACACACTCAGCTCTTAACCCCAGTGTGCAGAAAGTGTCAAAACATGATTTTCAGCAGAAATAAACATGTTTCTGCAAGTTTGGTCACCCCCATGTAAGTTATGGGGCAGTAACAGCACACTTTTGAAAACGTGTTTTTCAGCCCGAAATAAACGCGTTTTTTCAGACAACTGAATCCCTATGTAACTGCAAGGCTCAAAAGAGCCCACACACTCAGCTCTTAACCCCAGTGTGCAGAAAGTGTCAAAACGTGTTTTTCAGCAGAAATAAACATGTTTCTGCAAGTTTGGTCACCCCCATGTAAGTTATGGGGCAGTAACAGCACACTTTTGAAAACGTGTTTTTCAGCCCGAAATAAACGCGTTTTTTCAGACATCTGAATCCCTATGTAACTGCAAGGCTCAAAAGAGCCCACACACTCAGCTCTTAACCCCAGTGTGCAGAAAGTGTCAAAACATGATTTTCAGCAGAAATAAACATGTTTCTGCAAGTTTGGTCACCCCCATGTAAGTTATGGGGCAGTAACAGCACACTTTTGAAAACGTGTTTTTCAGCCCGAAATAAACGCGTTTTTTCAGACAACTGAATCCCTATGTAACTGCAAGACTCAGAAGAGCCCACACACTCAGCTCTTAACCCCAGTGTGCAGAAAGTGTCAAAACGTGTTTTTCAGCAGAAATAAACATGTTTCTGCAAGTTTGGTCACCCCCATGTAAGTTATGGGGCAGTAACAGCACACTTTTGAAAACGTGTTTTTCAGCCCGAAATAAACACGTTTTTTCAGACAACTGAATCCCTATGTAACTGCAAGGCTCAAAAGAGCCCACACACTCAGCTCTTAACCCCAGTGTGCAGAAAGTGTCAAAACATGATTTTCAGCAGAAATAAACATGTTTCTGCAAGTTTGGTCACCCCCATGTAAGTTATGGGGCAGTAACAGCACACTTTTTAAAACGTGTTTTTCAGCCCGAAATAAACGCGTTTTTTCAGACAACTGAATCCCTATGTAACTGCAAGACTCAGAAGAGCCCACACACTCAGCTCTTAACCCCAGTGTGCAGAAAGTGTCAAAACGTGATTTTCAGCAGAAATAAACATGTTTCTGCAAGTTTGGTCACCCCCATGTAAGTTATGGGGCAGTAACAGCACACTTTTGAAAACGTGTTTTTCAGCCCGAAATAAACGCGTTTTTTCAGACAACTGAATCCCTATGTAACTGCAAGGCTCAAAAGAGCCCACACACTCAGCTCTTAACCCCAGTGTGCAGAAAGTGTCAAAACATGTTTTTCAGCAGAAATAAACATGTTTCTGCAAGTTTGGTCACCCCCATGTAAGTTATGGGGCAGTAACAGCACACTTTTGAAAACGTGTTTTTCAGCCCGAAATAAACGCGTTTTTTCAGACAACTGAATCCCTATGTAACTGCAAGACTCAGAAGAGCCCACACACTCAGCTCTTAACCCCAGTGTGCAGAAAGTGTCAAAACGTGATTTTCAGCAGAAATAAACATGTTTCTGCAAGTTTGGTCACCCCCATGTAAGTTATGGGGCAGTAACAGCACACTTTTGAAAACGTGTTTTTCAGCCCGAAATAAACGCGTTTTTTCAGACAACTGAATCCCTATGTAACTGCAAGACTCAGAAGAGCCCACACACTCAGCTCTTAACCCCAGTGTGCAGAAAGTGTCAAAACGTGATTTTCAGCAGAAATAAACATGTTTCTGCAAGTTTGGTCACCCCCATGTAAGTTATGGGGCAGTAACAGCACACTTTTGAAAACGTGTTTTTCAGCCCGAAATAAACGCGTTTTTTCAGACAACTGAATCCCTATGTAACTGCAAGGCTCAAAAGAGCCCACACACTCAGCTCTTAACCCCAGTGTACAGAAAGTGTCAAAACATGATTTTCAGCAGAAATAAACATGTTTCTGCAAGTTTGGTCACCCCCATGTAAGTTATGGGGCAGTAACAGCACACTTTTTAAAACGTGTTTTTCAGCCCGAAATAAACGCGTTTTTTCAGACAACTGAATCCCTATGTAACTGCAAGACTCAGAAGAGCCCACACACTCAGCTCTTAACCCCAGTGTGCAGAAAGTGTCAAAACATGATTTTCAGCAGAAATAAACATGTTTCTGCAAGTTTGGTCACCCCCATGTAAGTTATGGGGCAGTAACAGCACACTTTTGAAAACGTGTTTTTCAGCCCGAAATAAACGCGTTTTTTCAGACAACTGAATCCCTATGTATCTGCAAGACTCAGAAGAGCCCACACACTCAGCTCTTAACCCCAGTGTGCAGAAAGTGTCAAAACGTGATTTTCAGCAGAAATAAACATGTTTCTGCAAGTTTGGTCACCCCCATGTAAGTTATGGGGCAGTAACAGCACACTTTTGAAAACGTGTTTTTCAGCCCGAAATAAACGCGTTTTTTCAGACAACTGAATCCCTATGTAACTGCAAGACTCAGAAGAGCCCACACACTCAGCTCTTAACCCCAGTGTGCAGAAAGTGTCAAAACGTGATTTTCAGCAGAAATAAACATGTTTCTGCAAGTTTGGTCACCCCCATGTAAGTTATGGGGCAGTAACAGCACACTTTTGAAAACGTGTTTTTCAGCCCGAAATAAACGCGTTTTTTCAGACAACTGAATCCCTATGTAACTGCAAGGCTCAAAAGAGCCCACACACTCAGCTCTTAACCCCAGTGTGCAGAAAGTGTCAAAACATGATTTTCAGCAGAAATAAACATGTTTCTGCAAGTTTGGTCACCCCCATGTAAGTTATGGGGCAGTAACAGCACACTTTTGAAAACGTGTTTTTCAGCCCGAAATAAACGCGTTTTTTCAGACAACTGAATCCCTATGTAACTGCAAGGCTCAAAAGAGCCCACACACTCAGCTCTTAACCCCAGTGTACAGAAAGTGTCAAAACATGATTTTCAGCAGAAATAAACATGTTTCTGCAAGTTTGGTCACCCCCATGTAAGTTATGGGGCAGTAACAGCACACTTTTTAAAACGTGTTTTTCAGCCCGAAATAAACGCGTTTTTTCAGACAACTGAATCCCTATGTAACTGCAAGACTCAGAAGAGCCCACACACTCAGCTCTTAACCCCAGTGTGCAGAAAGTGTCAAAACATGATTTTCAGCAGAAATAAACATGTTTCTGCAAGTTTGGACACCCCCATGTAAGTTATGGGGCAGTAACAGCACACTTTTGAAAACGTGTTTTTCAGCCCGAAATAAACGCGTTTTTTCAGACAACTGAATCCCTATGTATCTGCAAGACTCAGAAGAGCCCACACACTCAGCTCTTAACCCCAGTGTGCAGAAAGTGTCAAAACGTGATTTTCAGCAGAAATAAACATGTTTCTGCAAGTTTGGTCACCCCCATGTAAGTTATGGGGCAGTAACAGCACACTTTTGAAAACGTGTTTTTCAGCCCGAAATAAACGCGTTTTTTCAGACAACTGAATCCCTATGTAACTGCAAGACTCAGAAGAGCCCACACACTCAGCTCTTAACCCCAGTGTGCAGAAAGTGTCAAAACGTGATTTTCAGCAGAAATAAACATGTTTCTGCAAGTTTGGTCACCCCCATGTAAGTTATGGGGCAGTAACAGCACACTTTTGAAAACGTGTTTTTCAGCCCGAAATAAACGCGTTTTTTCAGACAACTGAATCCCTATGTAACTGCAAGGCTCAAAAGAGCCCACACACTCAGCTCTTAACCCCAGTGTGCAGAAAGTGTCAAAACATGATTTTCAGCAGAAATAAACATGTTTCTGCAAGTTTGGTCACCCCCATGTAAGTTATGGGGCAGTAACAGCACACTTTTTAAAACGTGTTTTTCAGCCCGAAATAAACGCGTTTTTTCAGACAACTGAATCCCTATGTAACTGCAAGACTCAGAAGAGCCCACACACTCAGCTCTTAACCCCAGTGTGCAGAAAGTGTCAAAACATGATTTTCAGCAGAAATAAACATGTTTCTGCAAGTTTGGTCACCCCCATGTAAGTTATGGGGCAGTAACAGCACACTTTTGAAAACGTGTTTTTCAGCCCGAAATAAACGCGTTTTTTCAGACAACTGAATCCCTATGTAACTGCAAGACTCAGAAGAGCCCACACACTCAGCTCTTAACCCCAGTGTGCAGAAAGTGTCAAAACATGTTTTTCAGCAGAAATAAACATGTTTCTGCAAGTTTGGTCACCCCCATGTAAGTTATGGGGCAGTAACAGCACACTTTTGAAAACGTGTTTTTCAGCCTGAAATAAACACGTTTTTTCAGACAACTGAATCCCTATGTAACTGCAAGACTCAGAAGAGCCCACACACTCAGCTCTTAACCCCAGTGTGCAGAAAGTGTCAAAACATGATTTTCAGCAGAAATAAACATGTTTCTGCAAGTTTGGTCAACCCCATGTAAGTTATGGGGCAGTAACAGCACACTTTTGAAAACGTGTTTTTCAGCCCGAAATAAACGCGTTTTTTCAGACAACTGAATCCCTATGTAACTGCAAGGCTCAAAAGAGCCCACACACTCAGCTCTTAACCCCAGTGTGCAGAAAGTGTCAAAACATGTTTTTCAGCAGAAATAAACATGTTTCTGCAAGTTTGGTCACCCCCATGTAAGTTATGGGGCAGTAACAGCACACTTTTGAAAACGTGTTTTTCAGCCCGAAATAAACGCGTTTTTTCAGACAACTGAATCCCTATGTAACTGCAAGACTCAGAAGAGCCCACACACTCAGCTCTTAACCCCAGTGTGCAGAAAGTGTCAAAACGTGATTTTCAGCAGAAATAAACATGTTTCTGCAAGTTTGGTCACCCCCATGTAAGTTATGGGGCAGTAACAGCACACTTTTGAAAACGTGTTTTTCAGCCCGAAATAAACGCGTTTTTTCAGACAACTGAATCCCTATGTAACTGCAAGACTCAGAAGAGCCCACACACTCAGCTCTTAACCCCAGTGTGCAGAAAGTGTCAAAACGTGATTTTCAGCAGAAATAAACATGTTTCTGCAAGTTTGGTCACCCCCATGTAAGTTATGGGGCAGTAACAGCACACTTTTGAAAACGTGTTTTTCAGCCCGAAATAAACGCGTTTTTTCAGACAACTGAATCCCTATGTAACTGCAAGGCTCAAAAGAGCCCACACACTCAGCTCTTAACCCCAGTGTGCAGAAAGTGTCAAAACATGATTTTCAGCAGAAATAAACATGTTTCTGCAAGTTTGGTCACCCCCATGTAAGTTATGGGGCAGTAACAGCACACTTTTTAAAACGTGTTTTTCAGCCCGAAATAAACGCGTTTTTTCAGACAACTGAATCCCTATGTAACTGCAAGGCTCAAAAGAGCCCACACACTCAGCTCTTAACCCCAGTGTGCAGAAAGTGTCAAAACGTGTTTTTCAGCAGAAATAAACATGTTACTGCAAGTTTGGTCACCCCCTTGTAAGTTATGCGGCAGTAACAGCACACTTTTGAAAACGTGTTTTTCAGCCCGAAATAAACGCGTTTTTTCAGACAACTGAATCCCTATGTAACTGCAAGACTCAGAAGAGCCCACACACTCAGCTCTTAACCCCAGTGTGCAGAAAGTGTCAAAACATGATTTTCAGCAGAAATAAACATGTTTCTGCAAGTTTGGTCACCCCCATGTAAGTTATGGGGCAGTAACAGCACACTTTTGAAAACGTGTTTTTCAGCCCGAAATAAACGCGTTTTTTCAGACAACTGAATCCCTATGTAACTGCAAGACTCAGAAGAGCCCACACACTCAGCTCTTAACCCCAGTGTGCAGAAAGTGTCAAAACGTGTTTTTCAGCAGAAATAAACATGTTTCTGCAAGTTTGGTCACCCCCATGTAAGTTATGGGGCAGTAACAGCACACTTTTGAAAACGTGTTTTTCAGCCCGAAATAAACGCGTTTTTTCAGACAACTGAATCCCTATGTAACTGCAAGACTCAGAAGAGCCCACACACTCAGCTCTTAACCCCAGTGTGCAGAAAGTGTCAAAACATGATTTTCAGCAGAAATAAACATGTTTCTGCAAGTTTGGTCACCCCCATGTAAGTTATGGGGCAGTAACAGCACACTTTTGAAAACGTGTTTTTCAGCCCGAAATAAACGCGTTTTTTCAGACAACTGAATCCCTATGTAACTGCAAGACTCAGAAGAGCCCACACACTCAGCTCTTAACCCCAGTGTGCAGAAAGTGTCAAAACATGATTTTCAGCAGAAATAAACATGTTTCTGCAAGTTTGGTCACCCCCATGTAAGTTATGGGGCAGTAACAGCACACTTTTGAAAACGTGTTATTCAGCCCGAAATAAACACGTTTTTTCAGACAACTGAATCCCTATGTAACTGCAAGGCTCAAAAGAGCCCACACACTCAGCTCTTAACCCCAGTGTGCAGAAAGTGTCAAAACGTGTTTTTCAGCAGAAATAAACATGTTTCTGCAAGTTTGGTCACCCCCATGTAAGTTATGGGGCAGTAACAGCACACTTTTGAAAACGTGTTTTTCAGCCCGAAATAAACGCGTTTTTTCAGACAACTGAATCCCTATGTAACTGCAAGACTCAGAAGAGCCCACACACTCAGCTCTTAACCCCAGTGTGCAGAAAGTGTCAAAACGTGTTTTTCAGCAGAAATAAACATGTTTCTGCAAGTTTGGTCACCCCCATGTAAGTTATGGGGCAGTAACAGCACACTTTTGAAAACGTGTTTTTCAGCCTGAACTAAACACGTTTTTTCAGACAACTGAATCCCTATGTAACTGCAAGACTCAGAAGAGCCCACACACTCAGCTCTTAACCCCAGTGTGCAGAAAGTGTCAAAACATGATTTTCAGCAGAAATAAACATGTTTCTGCAAGTTTGGTCACCCCCATGTAAGTTATGGGGCAGTAACAGCACACTTTTGAAAACGTGTTTTTCAGCCCGAAATAAACGCGTTTTTTCAGACAACTGAATCCCTATGTAACTGCAAGGCTCAAAAGAGCCCACACACTCAGCTCTTAACCCCAGTGTGCAGAAAGTGTCAAAACGTGTTTTTCAGCAGAAATAAACATGTTTCTGCAAGTTTGGTCACCCCCATGTAAGTTATGGGGCAGTAACAGCACACTTTTGAAAACGTGTTTTTCAGCAAGAAATAAACACGTTTTTTCAGACAACTGAATCCCTATGTAACTGCAAGACTCAGAAGAGCCCACACACTCAGCTCTTAACCCCAGTGTGCAGAAAGTGTCAAAACATGATTTTCAGCAGAAATAAACATGTTTCTGCAAGTTTGGTCACCCCCATGTAAGTTATGGGGCAGTAACAGCACACTTTTGAAAACGTGTTTTTCAGCCCGAAATAAACGCGTTTTTTCAGACAACTGAATCCCTATGTAACTGCAAGGCTCAAAAGAGCCCACACACTCAGCTCTTAACCCCAGTGTGCAGAAAGTGTCAAAACGTGTTTTTCAGCAGAAATAAACATGTTTCTGCAAGTTTGGTCACCCCCATGTAAGTTATGGGGCAGTAACAGCACACTTTTGAAAACGTGTTTTTCAGCCCGAAATAAACGCGTTTTTTCAGACATCTGAATCCCTATGTAACTGCAAGGCTCAAAAGAGCCCACACACTCAGCTCTTAACCCCAGTGTGCAGAAAGTGTCAAAACATGATTTTCAGCAGAAATAAACATGTTTCTGCAAGTTTGGTCACCCCCATGTAAGTTATGGGGCAGTAACAGCACACTTTTGAAAACGTGTTTTTCAGCCCGAAATAAACGCGTTTTTTCAGACAACTGAATCCCTATGTAACTGCAAGACTCAGAAGAGCCCACACACTCAGCTCTTAACCCCAGTGTGCAGAAAGTGTCAAAACGTGTTTTTCAGCAGAAATAAACATGTTTCTGCAAGTTTGGTCACCCCCATGTAAGTTATGGGGCAGTAACAGCACACTTTTGAAAACGTGTTTTTCAGCCCGAAATAAACACGTTTTTTCAGACAACTGAATCCCTATGTAACTGCAAGGCTCAAAAGAGCCCACACACTCAGCTCTTAACCCCAGTGTGCAGAAAGTGTCAAAACATGATTTTCAGCAGAAATAAACATGTTTCTGCAAGTTTGGTCACCCCCATGTAAGTTATGGGGCAGTAACAGCACACTTTTGAAAACGTGTTTTTCAGCCCGAAATAAACGCGTTTTTTCAGACAACTGAATCCCTATGTAACTGCAAGGCTCAAAAGAGCCCACACACTCAGCTCTTAACCCCAGTGTGCAGAAAGTGTCAAAACATGTTTTTCAGCAGAAATAAACATGTTTCTGCAAGTTTGGTCACCCCCATGTAAGTTATGGGGCAGTAACAGCACACTTTTGAAAACGTGTTTTTCAGCCCGAAATAAACGCGTTTTTTCAGACAACTGAATCCCTATGTAACTGCAAGACTCAGAAGAGCCCACACACTCAGCTCTTAACCCCAGTGTGCAGAAAGTGTCAAAACGTGATTTTCAGCAGAAATAAACATGTTTCTGCAAGTTTGGTCACCCCCATGTAAGTTATGGGGCAGTAACAGCACACTTTTGAAAACGTGTTTTTCAGCCCGAAATAAACGCGTTTTTTCAGACAACTGAATCCCTATGTAACTGCAAGACTCAGAAGAGCCCACACACTCAGCTCTTAACCCCAGTGTGCAGAAAGTGTCAAAACGTGATTTTCAGCAGAAATAAACATGTTTCTGCAAGTTTGGTCACCCCCATGTAAGTTATGGGGCAGTAACAGCACACTTTTGAAAACGTGTTTTTCAGCCCGAAATAAACGCGTTTTTTCAGACAACTGAATCCCTATGTAACTGCAAGGCTCAAAAGAGCCCACACACTCAGCTCTTAACCCCAGTGTACAGAAAGTGTCAAAACATGATTTTCAGCAGAAATAAACATGTTTCTGCAAGTTTGGTCACCCCCATGTAAGTTATGGGGCAGTAACAGCACACTTTTTAAAACGTGTTTTTCAGCCCGAAATAAACGCGTTTTTTCAGACAACTGAATCCCTATGTAACTGCAAGACTCAGAAGAGCCCACACACTCAGCTCTTAACCCCAGTGTGCAGAAAGTGTCAAAACATGATTTTCAGCAGAAATAAACATGTTTCTGCAAGTTTGGTCACCCCCATGTAAGTTATGGGGCAGTAACAGCACACTTTTGAAAACGTGTTTTTCAGCCCGAAATAAACGCGTTTTTTCAGACAACTGAATCCCTATGTATCTGCAAGACTCAGAAGAGCCCACACACTCAGCTCTTAACCCCAGTGTGCAGAAAGTGTCAAAACGTGATTTTCAGCAGAAATAAACATGTTTCTGCAAGTTTGGTCACCCCCATGTAAGTTATGGGGCAGTAACAGCACACTTTTGAAAACGTGTTTTTCAGCCCGAAATAAACGCGTTTTTTCAGACAACTGAATCCCTATGTAACTGCAAGACTCAGAAGAGCCCACACACTCAGCTCTTAACCCCAGTGTGCAGAAAGTGTCAAAACGTGATTTTCAGCAGAAATAAACATGTTTCTGCAAGTTTGGTCACCCCCATGTAAGTTATGGGGCAGTAACAGCACACTTTTGAAAACGTGTTTTTCAGCCCGAAATAAACGCGTTTTTTCAGACAACTGAATCCCTATGTATCTGCAAGACTCAGAAGAGCCCACACACTCAGCTCTTAACCCCAGTGTGCAGAAAGTGTCAAAACGTGATTTTCAGCAGAAATAAACATGTTTCTGCAAGTTTGGTCACCCCCATGTAAGTTATGGGGCAGTAACAGCACACTTTTGAAAACGTGTTTTTCAGCCCGAAATAAACGCGTTTTTTCAGACAACTGAATCCCTATGTAACTGCAAGGCTCAAAAGAGCCCACACACTCAGCTCTTAACCCCAGTGTGCAGAAAGTGTCAAAACATGATTTTCAGCAGAAATAAACATGTTTCTGCAAGTTTGGTCACCCCCATGTAAGTTATGGGGCAGTAACAGCACACTTTTTAAAACGTGTTTTTCAGCCCGAAATAAACGCGTTTTTTCAGACAACTGAATCCCTATGTAACTGCAAGACTCAGAAGAGCCCACACACTCAGCTCTTAACCCCAGTGTGCAGAAAGTGTCAAAACATGATTTTCAGCAGAAATAAACATGTTTCTGCAAGTTTGGTCACCCCCATGTAAGTTATGGGGCAGTAACAGCACACTTTTGAAAACGTGTTTTTCAGCCCGAAATAAACGCGTTTTTTCAGACAACTGAATCCCTATGTAACTGCAAGGCTCAAAAGAGCCCACACACTCAGCTCTTAACCCCAGTGTGCAGAAAGTGTCAAAACGTGTTTTTCAGCAGAAATAAACATGTTACTGCAAGTTTGGTCACCCCCATGTAAGTTATGCGGCAGTAACAGCACACTTTTGAAAACGTGTTTTTCAGCCCGAAATAAACGCGTTTTTTCAGACAACTGAATCCCTATGTAACTGCAAGACTCAGAAGAGCCCACACACTCAGCTCTTAACCCCAGTGTGCAGAAAGTGTCAAAACATGATTTTCAGCAGAAATAAACATGTTTCTGCAAGTTTGGTCACCCCCATGTAAGTTATGGGGCAGTAACAGCACACTTTTGAAAACGTGTTTTTCAGCCCGAAATAAACGCGTTTTTTCAGACAACTGAATCCCTATGTAACTGCAAGACTCAGAAGAGCCCACACACTCAGCTCTTAACCCCAGTGTGCAGAAAGTGTCAAAACGTGTTTTTCAGCAGAAATAAACATGTTTCTGCAAGTTTGGTCACCCCCATGTAAGTTATGGGGCAGTAACAGCACACTTTTGAAAACGTGTTTTTCAGCCCGAAATAAACGCGTTTTTTCAGACAACTGAATCCCTATGTAACTGCAAGACTCAGAAGAGCCCACACACTCAGCTCTTAACCCCAGTGTGCAGAAAGTGTCAAAACATGATTTTCAGCAGAAATAAACATGTTTCTGCAAGTTTGGTCACCCCCATGTAAGTTATGGGGCAGTAACAGCACACTTTTGAAAACGTGTTTTTCAGCCCGAAATAAACGCGTTTTTTCAGACAACTGAATCCCTATGTAACTGCAAGACTCAGAAGAGCCCACACACTCAGCTCTTAACCCCAGTGTGCAGAAAGTGTCAAAACATGATATTCAGCAGAAATAAACATGTTTCTGCAAGTTTGGTCACCCCCATGTAAGTTATGGGGCAGTAACAGCACACTTTTGAAAACGTGTTATTCAGCCCGAAATAAACACGTTTTTTCAGACAACTGAATCCCTATGTAACTGCAAGGCTCAAAAGAGCCCACACACTCAGCTCTTAACCCCAGTGTGCAGAAAGTGTCAAAACGTGTTTTTCAGCCGAAATAAACATGTTTCTGCAAGTTTGGTCACCCCCATGTAAGTTATGGGGCAGTAACAGCACACTTTTGAAAACGTGTTTTTCAGCCCGAAATAAACGCGTTTTTTCAGACAACTGAATCCCTATGTAACTGCAAGACTCAGAAGAGCCCACACACTCAGCTCTTAACCCCAGTGTGCAGAAAGTGTCAAAACGTGTTTTTCAGCAGAAATAAACATGTTTCTGCAAGTTTGGTCACCCCCATGTAAGTTATGGGGCAGTAACAGCACACTTTTGAAAACGTGTTTTTCAGCCCGAAATAAACGCGTTTTTTCAGACAACTGAATCCCTATGTAACTGCAAGACTCAGAAGAGCCCACACACTCAGCTCTTAACCCCAGTGTGCAGAAAGTGTCAAAACGTGTTTTTCAGCAGAAATAAACATGTTTCTGCAAGTTTGGTCACCCCCATGTAAGTTATGGGGCAGTAACAGCACACTTTTGAAAACGTGTTTTTCAGCCTGAACTAAACACGTTTTTTCAGACAACTGAATCCCTATGTAACTGCAAGACTCAGAAGAGCCCACACACTCAGCTCTTAACCCCAGTGTGCAGAAAGTGTCAAAACATGATTTTCAGCAGAAATAAACATGTTTCTGCAAGTTTGGTCACCCCCATGTAAGTTATGGGGCAGTAACAGCACACTTTTGAAAACGTGTTTTTCAGCCCGAAATAAACGCGTTTTTTCAGACAACTGAATCCCTATGTAACTGCAAGGCTCAAAAGAGCCCACACACTCAGCTCTTAACCCCAGTGTGCAGAAAGTGTCAAAACGTGTTTTTCAGCAGAAATAAACATGTTTCTGCAAGTTTGGTCACCCCCATGTAAGTTATGGGGCAGTAACAGCACACTTTTGAAAACGTGTTTTTCAGCAAGAAATAAACACGTTTTTTCAGACAACTGAATCCCTATGTAACTGCAAGACTCAGAAGAGCCCACACACTCAGCTCTTAACCCCAGTGTGCAGAAAGTGTCAAAACATGATTTTCAGCAGAAATAAACATGTTTCTGCAAGTTTGGTCACCCCCATGTAAGTTATGGGGCAGTAACAGCACACTTTTGAAAACGTGTTTTTCAGCCCGAAATAAACGCGTTTTTTCAGACAACTGAATCCCTATGTAACTGCAAGGCTCAAAAGAGCCCACACACTCAGCTCTTAACCCCAGTGTGCAGAAAGTGTCAAAACGTGTTTTTCAGCAGAAATAAACATGTTTCTGCAAGTTTGGTCACCCCCATGTAAGTTATGGGGCAGTAACAGCACACTTTTGAAAACGTGTTTTTCAGCCCGAAATAAACGCGTTTTTTCAGACATCTGAATCCCTATGTAACTGCAAGGCTCAAAAGAGCCCACACACTCAGCTCTTAACCCCAGTGTGCAGAAAGTGTCAAAACATGATTTTCAGCAGAAATAAACATGTTTCTGCAAGTTTGGTCACCCCCATGTAAGTTATGGGGCAGTAACAGCACACTTTTGAAAACGTGTTTTTCAGCCCGAAATAAACGCGTTTTTTCAGACAACTGAATCCCTATGTAACTGCAAGACTCAGAAGAGCCCACACACTCAGCTCTTAACCCCAGTGTGCAGAAAGTGTCAAAACGTGTTTTTCAGCAGAAATAAACATGTTTCTGCAAGTTTGGTCACCCCCATGTAAGTTATGGGGCAGTAACAGCACACTTTTGAAAACGTGTTTTTCAGCCCGAAATAAACACGTTTTTTCAGACAACTGAATCCCTATGTAACTGCAAGGCTCAAAAGAGCCCACACACTCAGCTCTTAACCCCAGTGTGCAGAAAGTGTCAAAACATGATTTTCAGCAGAAATAAACATGTTTCTGCAAGTTTGGTCACCCCCATGTAAGTTATGGGGCAGTAACAGCACACTTTTTAAAACGTGTTTTTCAGCCCGAAATAAACGCGTTTTTTCAGACAACTGAATCCCTATGTAACTGCAAGACTCAGAAGAGCCCACACACTCAGCTCTTAACCCCAGTGTGCAGAAAGTGTCAAAACGTGATTTTCAGCAGAAATAAACATGTTTCTGCAAGTTTGGTCACCCCCATGTAAGTTATGGGGCAGTAACAGCACACTTTTGAAAACGTGTTTTTCAGCCCGAAATAAACGCGTTTTTTCAGACAACTGAATCCCTATGTAACTGCAAGGCTCAAAAGAGCCCACACACTCAGCTCTTAACCCCAGTGTGCAGAAAGTGTCAAAACATGATTGTCAGCAGAAATAAACATGTTTCTGCAAGTTTGGTCACCCCCATGTAAGTTATGGGGCAGTAACAGCACACTTTTTAAAACGTGTTTTTCAGCCCGAAATAAACGCGTTTTTTCAGACAACTGAATCCCTATGTAACTGCAAGACTCAGAAGAGCCCACACACTCAGCTCTTAACCCCAGTGTGCAGAAAGTGTCAAAACATTATTTTCAGCAGAAATAAACATGTTTCTGCAAGTTTGGTCACCCCCATGTAAGTTATGGGGCAGTAACAGCACACTTTTGAAAACGTGTTTTTCAGCCCGAAATAAACGCGTTTTTTCAGACAACTGAATCCCTATGTATCTGCAAGACTCAGAAGAGCCCACACACTCAGCTCTTAACCCCAGTGTGCAGAAAGTGTCAAAACGTGATTTTCAGCAGAAATAAACATGTTTCTGCAAGTTTGGTCACCCCCATGTAAGTTATGGGGCAGTAACAGCACACTTTTGAAAACGTGTTTTTCAGCCCGAAATAAACGCGTTTTTTCAGACAACTGAATCCCTATGTAACTGCAAGACTCAGAAGAGCCCACACACTCAGCTCTTAACCCCAGTGTGCAGAAAGTGTCAAAACGTGATTTTCAGCAGAAATAAACATGTTTCTGCAAGTTTGGTCACCCCCATGTAAGTTATGGGGCAGTAACAGCACACTTTTGAAAACGTGTTTTTCAGCCCGAAATAAACGCGTTTTTTCAGACAACTGAATCCCTATGTAACTGCAAGGCTCAAAAGAGCCCACACACTCAGCTCTTAACCCCAGTGTGCAGAAAGTGTCAAAACATGATTTTCAGCAGAAATAAACATGTTTCTGCAAGTTTGGTCACCCCCATGTAAGTTATGGGGCAGTAACAGCACACTTTTGAAAACGTGTTTTTCAGCCCGAAATAAACGCGTTTTTTCAGACAACTGAATCCCTATGTAACTGCAAGACTCAGAAGAGCCCACACACTCAGCTCTTAACCCCAGTGTGCAGAAAGTGTCAAAACATGATTTTCAGCAGAAATAAACATGTTTCTGCAAGTTTGGTCACCCCCATGTAAGTTATGGGGCAGTAACAGCACACTTTTGAAAACGTGTTTTTCAGCCCGAAATAAACGCGTTTTTTCAGACAACTGAATCCCTATGTAACTGCAAGACTCAGAAGAGCCCACACACTCAGCTCTTAACCCCAGTGTGCAGAAAGTGTCAAAACATGTTTTTCAGCAGAAATAAACATGTTTCTGCAAGTTTGGTCACCCCCATGTAAGTTATGGGGCAGTAACAGCACACTTTTGAAAACGTGTTTTTCAGCCTGAAATAAACACGTTTTTTCAGACAACTGAATCCCTATGTAACTGCAAGACTCAGAAGAGCCCACACACTCAGCTCTTAACCCCAGTGTGCAGAAAGTGTCAAAACATGATTTTCAGCAGAAATAAACATGTTTCTGCAAGTTTGGTCAACCCCATGTAAGTTATGGGGCAGTAACAGCACACTTTTGAAAACGTGTTTTTCAGCCCGAAATAAACGCGTTTTTTCAGACAACTGAATCCCTATGTAACTGCAAGGCTCAAAAGAGCCCACACACTCAGCTCTTAACCCCAGTGTGCAGAAAGTGTCAAAACATGTTTTTCAGCAGAAATAAACATGTTTCTGCAAGTTTGGTCACCCCCATGTAAGTTATGGGGCAGTAACAGCACACTTTTGAAAACGTGTTTTTCAGCCCGAAATAAACGCGTTTTTTCAGACAACTGAATCCCTATGTAACTGCAAGGCTCAAAAGAGCCCACACACTCAGCTCTTAACCCCAGTGTGCAGAAAGTGTCAAAACATGATTTTCAGCAGAAATAAACATGTTTCTGCAAGTTTGGTCACCCCCATGTAAGTTATGGGGCAGTAACAGCACACTTTTGAAAACGTGTTTTTCAGCCCGAAATAAACGCGTTTTTTCAGACAACTGAATCCCTATGTAACTGCAAGACTCAGAAGAGCCCACACACTCAGCTCTTAACCCCAGTGTGCAGAAAGTGTCAAAACGTGTTTTTCAGCAGAAATAAACATGTTTCTGCAAGTTTGGTCACCCCCATGTAAGTTATGGGGCAGTAACAGCACACTTTTGAAAACGTGTTTTTCAGCCCGAAATAAACACGTTTTTTCAGACAACTGAATCCCTATGTAACTGCAAGGCTCAAAAGAGCCCACACACTCAGCTCTTAACCCCAGTGTGCAGAAAGTGTCAAAACATGATTTTCAGCAGAAATAAACATGTTTCTGCAAGTTTGGTCACCCCCATGTAAGTTATGGGGCAGTAACAGCACACTTTTTAAAACGTGTTTTTCAGCCCGAAATAAACGCGTTTTTTCAGACAACTGAATCCCTATGTAACTGCAAGACTCAGAAGAGCCCACACACTCAGCTCTTAACCCCAGTGTGCAGAAAGTGTCAAAACGTGATTTTCAGCAGAAATAAACATGTTTCTGCAAGTTTGGTCACCCCCATGTAAGTTATGGGGCAGTAACAGCACACTTTTGAAAACGTGTTTTTCAGCCCGAAATAAACGCGTTTTTTCAGACAACTGAATCCCTATGTAACTGCAAGGCTCAAAAGAGCCCACACACTCAGCTCTTAACCCCAGTGTGCAGAAAGTGTCAAAACATGTTTTTCAGCAGAAATAAACATGTTTCTGCAAGTTTGGTCACCCCCATGTAAGTTATGGGGCAGTAACAGCACACTTTTGAAAACGTGTTTTTCAGCCCGAAATAAACGCGTTTTTTCAGACAACTGAATCCCTATGTAACTGCAAGACTCAGAAGAGCCCACACACTCAGCTCTTAACCCCAGTGTGCAGAAAGTGTCAAAACGTGATTTTCAGCAGAAATAAACATGTTTCTGCAAGTTTGGTCACCCCCATGTAAGTTATGGGGCAGTAACAGCACACTTTTGAAAACGTGTTTTTCAGCCCGAAATAAACGCGTTTTTTCAGACAACTGAATCCCTATGTAACTGCAAGACTCAGAAGAGCCCACACACTCAGCTCTTAACCCCAGTGTGCAGAAAGTGTCAAAACGTGATTTTGAGCAGAAATAAACATGTTTCTGCAAGTTTGGTCACCCCCATGTAAGTTATGGGGCAGTAACAGCACACTTTTGAAAACGTGTTTTTCAGCCCGAAATAAACGCGTTTTTTCAGACAACTGAATCCCTATGTAACTGCAAGGCTCAAAAGAGCCCACACACTCAGCTCTTAACCCCAGTGTACAGAAAGTGTCAAAACATGATTTTCAGCAGAAATAAACATGTTTCTGCAAGTTTGGTCACCCCCATGTAAGTTATGGGGCAGTAACAGCACACTTTTTAAAACGTGTTTTTCAGCCCGAAATAAACGCGTTTTTTCAGACAACTGAATCCCTATGTAACTGCAAGACTCAGAAGAGCCCACACACTCAGCTCTTAACCCCAGTGTGCAGAAAGTGTCAAAACATGATTTTCAGCAGAAATAAACATGTTTCTGCAAGTTTGGTCACCCCCATGTAAGTTATGGGGCAGTAACAGCACACTTTTGAAAACGTGTTTTTCAGCCCGAAATAAACGCGTTTTTTCAGACAACTGAATCCCTATGTATCTGCAAGACTCAGAAGAGCCCACACACTCAGCTCTTAACCCCAGTGTGCAGAAAGTGTCAAAACGTGATTTTCAGCAGAAATAAACATGTTTCTGCAAGTTTGGTCACCCCCATGTAAGTTATGGGGCAGTAACAGCACACTTTTGAAAACGTGTTTTTCAGCCCGAAATAAACGCGTTTTTTCAGACAACTGAATCCCTATGTAACTGCAAGACTCAGAAGAGCCCACACACTCAGCTCTTAACCCCAGTGTGCAGAAAGTGTCAAAACGTGATTTTCAGCAGAAATAAACATGTTTCTGCAAGTTTGGTCACCCCCATGTAAGTTATGGGGCAGTAACAGCACACTTTTGAAAACGTGTTTTTCAGCCCGAAATAAACGCGTTTTTTCAGACAACTGAATCCCTATGTAACTGCAAGGCTCAAAAGAGCCCACACACTCAGCTCTTAACCCCAGTGTGCAGAAAGTGTCAAAACATGATTTTCAGCAGAAATAAACATGTTTCTGCAAGTTTGGTCACCCCCATGTAAGTTATGGGGCAGTAACAGCACACTTTTGAAAACGTGTTTTTCAGCCCGAAATAAACGCGTTTTTTCAGACAACTGAATCCCTATGTAACTGCAAGACTCAGAAGAGCCCACACACTCAGCTCTTAACCCCAGTGTGCAGAAAGTGTCAAAACATGATTTTCAGCAGAAATAAACATGTTTCTGCAAGTTTGGTCACCCCCATGTAAGTTATGGGGCAGTAACAGCACACTTTTGAAAACGTGTTTTTCAGCCCGAAATAAACGCGTTTTTTCAGACAACTGAATCCCTATGTAACTGCAAGACTCAGAAGAGCCCACACACTCAGCTCTTAACCCCAGTGTGCAGAAAGTGTCAAAACATGTTTTTCAGCAGAAATAAACATGTTTCTGCAAGTTTGGTCACCCCCATGTAAGTTATGGGGCAGTAACAGCACACTTTTGAAAACGTGTTTTTCAGCCTGAAATAAACACGTTTTTTCAGACAACTGAATCCCTATGTAACTGCAAGACTCAGAAGAGCCCACACACTCAGCTCTTAACCCCAGTGTGCAGAAAGTGTCAAAACATGTTTTTCAGCAGAAATAAACATGTTTCTGCAAGTTTGGTCACCCCCATGTAAGTTATGGGGCAGTAACAGCACACTTTTGAAAACGTGTTTTTCAGCCTGAAATAAACACGTTTTTTCAGACAACTGAATCCCTATGTAACTGCAAGACTCAGAAGAGCCCACACACTCAGCTCTTAACCCCAGTGTGCAGAAAGTGTCAAAACATGATTTTCAGCAGAAATAAACATGTTTCTGCAAGTTTGGTCAACCCCATGTAAGTTATGGGGCAGTAACAGCACACTTTTGAAAACGTGTTTTTCAGCCCGAAATAATCGCGTTTTTTCAGACAACTGAATCCCTATGTAACTGCAAGGCTCAAAAGAGCCCACACACTCAGCTCTTAACCCCAGTGTGCAGAAAGTGTCAAAACATGTTTTTCAGCAGAAATAAACATGTTTCTGCAAGTTTGGTCACCCCCATGTAAGTTATGGGGCAGTAACAGCACACTTTTGAAAACGTGTTTTTCAGCCCGAAATAAACGCGTTTTTTCAGACAACTGAATCCCTATGTAACTGCAAGGCTCAAAAGAGCCCACACACTCAGCTCTTAACCCCAGTGTGCAGAAAGTGTCAAAACATGATTTTCAGCAGAAATAAACATGTTTCTGCAAGTTTGGTCACCCCCATGTAAGTTATGGGGCAGTAACAGCACACTTTTTAAAACGTGTTTTTCAGCCCGAAATAAACGCGTTTTTTCAGACAACTGAATCCCTATGTAACTGCAAGACTCAGAAGAGCCCACACACTCAGCTCTTAACCCCAGTGTGCAGAAAGTGTCAAAACATGATTTTCAGCAGAAATAAACATGTTTCTGCAAGTTTGGTCACCCCCATGTAAGTTATGGGGCAGTAACAGCACACTTTTGAAAACGTGTTTTTCAGCCCGAAATAAACGCGTTTTTTCAGACAACTGAATCCCTATGTAACTGCAAGACTCAGAAGAGCCCACACACTCAGCTCTTAACCCCAGTGTGCAGAAAGTGTCAAAACGTGTTTTTCAGCAGAAATAAACATGTTTCTGCAAGTTTGGTCACCCCCATGTAAGTTATGGGGCAGTAACAGCACACTTTTGAAAACGTGTTTTTCAGCCCGAAATAAACGCGTTTTTTCAGACAACTGAATCCCTATGTAACTGCAAGGCTCAAAAGAGCCCACACACTCAGCTCTTAACCCCAGTGTGCAGAAAGTGTCAAAACGTGTTTTTCAGCAGAAATAAACATGTTTCTGCAAGTTTGGTCACCCCCATGTAAGTTATGCGGCAGTAACAGCACACTTTTGAAAACGTGTTTTTCAGCCCGAAATAAACGCGTTTTTTCAGACAACTGAATCCCTATGTAACTGCAAGACTCAGAAGAGCACACACACTCAGCTCTTAACCCCAGTGTGCAGAAAGTGTCAAAACATGATTTTCAGCAGAAATAAACATGTTTCTGCAAGTTTGGTCACCCCCATGTAAGTTATGGGGCAGTAACAGCACACTTTTGAAAACGTGTTTTTCAGCCCGAAATAAACGCGTTTTTTCAGACAACTGAATCCCTATGTAACTGCAAGACTCAGAAGAGCCCACACACTCAGCTCTTAACCCCAGTGTGCAGAAAGTGTCAAAACGTGTTTTTCAGCAGAAATAAACATGTTTCTGCAAGTTTGGTCACCCCCATGTAAGTTATGGGGCAGTAACAGCACACTTTTGAAAACGTGTTTTTCAGCCCGAAATAAACGCGTTTTTTCAGACAACTGAATCCCTATGTAACTGCAAGACTCAGAAGAGCCCACACACTCAGCTCTTAACCCCAGTGTGCAGAAAGTGTCAAAACATGATTTTCAGCAGAAATAAACATGTTTCTGCAAGTTTGGTCACCCCCATGTAAGTTATGGGGCAGTAACAGCACACTTTTGAAAACGTGTTATTCAGCCCGAAATAAACACGTTTTTTCAGACAACTGAATCCCTATGTAACTGCAAGGCTCAAAAGAGCCCACACACTCAGCTCTTAACCCCAGTGTGCAGAAAGTGTCAAAACGTGTTTTTCAGCAGAAATAAACATGTTTCTGCAAGTTTGGTCACCCCCATGTAAGTTATGCGGCAGTAACAGCACACTTTTGAAAACGTGTTTTTCAGCCCGAAATAAACGCGTTTTTTCAGACAACTGAATCCCTATGTAACTGCAAGACTCAGAAGAGCCCACACACTCAGCTCTTAACCCCAGTGTGCAGAAAGTGTCAAAACATGATTTTCAGCAGAAATAAACATGTTTCTGCAAGTTTGGTCACCCCCATGTAAGTTATGGGGCAGTAACAGCACACTTTTGAAAACGTGTTTTTCAGCCCGAAATAAACGCGTTTTTTCAGACAACTGAATCCCTATGTAACTGCAAGACTCAGAAGAGCCCACACACTCAGCTCTTAACCCCAGTGTGCAGAAAGTGTCAAAACGTGTTTTTCAGCAGAAATAAACATGTTTCTGCAAGTTTGGTCACCCCCATGTAAGTTATGGGGCAGTAACAGCACACTTTTGAAAACGTGTTTTTCAGCCCGAAATAAACGCGTTTTTTCAGACAACTGAATCCCTATGTAACTGCAAGACTCAGAAGAGCCCACACACTCAGCTCTTAACCCCAGTGTGCAGAAAGTGTCAAAACATGATTTTCAGCAGAAATAAACATGTTTCTGCAAGTTTGGTCACCCCCATGTAAGTTATGGGGCAGTAACAGCACACTTTTGAAAACGTGTTATTCAGCCCGAAATAAACACGTTTTTTCAGACAACTGAATCCCTATGTAACTGCAAGGCTCAAAAGAGCCCACACACTCAGCTCTTAACCCCAGTGTGCAGAAAGTGTCAAAACGTGTTTTTCAGCAGAAATAAACATGTTTCTGCAAGTTTGGTCTCCCCCATGTAAGTTATGGGGCAGTAACAGCACACTTTTGAAAACGTGTTTTTCAGCCCGAAATAAACGCGTTTTTTCAGAAAACTGAATCCCTATGTAACTGCAAGACTCAGAAGAGCCCACACACTCAGCTCTTAACCCCAGTGTGCAGAAAGTGTCAAAACGTGTTTTTCAGCAGAAATAAACATGTTTCTGCAAGTTTGGTCACCCCCATGTAAGTTATGGGGCAGTAACAGCACACTTTTGAAAACGTGTTTTTCAGCCCGAAATAAACACGTTTTTTCAGACAACTGAATCCCTATGTAACTGCAAGACTCAGAAGAGCCCACACACTCAGCTCTTAACCCCAGTGTGCAGAAAGTGTCAAAACATGATTTTCAGCAGAAATAAACATGTTTCTGCAAGTTTGGTCACCCCCATGTAAGTTATGGGGCAGTAACAGCACACTTTTGAAAACGTGTTTTTCAGCCCGAAATAAACGCGTTTTTTCAGACAACTGAATCCCTATGTAACTGCAAGGCTCAAAAGAGCCCACACACTCAGCTCTTAACCCCAGTGTGCAGAAAGTGTCAAAACGTGTTTTTCAGCAGAAATAAACATGTTTCTGCAAGTTTGGTCACCCCCATGTAAGTTATGGGGCAGTAACAGCACACTTTTGAAAACGTGTTTTTCAGCCCGAAATAAACGCGTTTTTTCAGACATCTGAATCCCTATGTAACTGCAAGGCTCAAAAGAGCCCACACACTCAGCTCTTAACCCCGGTGTGCAGAAAGTGTCAAAACATGATTTCAGCAGAAATAAACATGTTTCTGCAAGTTTGGTCACCCCCATGTAAGTTATGGGGCAGTAACAGCACACTTTTGAAAACGTGTTTTTCATCCCGAAATAAACGCGTTTTTTCAGACAACTGAATCCCTATGTAACTGCAAGACTCAGAAGAGCCCACACACTCAGCTCTTAACCCCAGTGTGCAGAAAGTGTCAAAACGTGTTTTTCAGCAGAAATAAACATGTTTCTGCAAGTTTGGTCACCCCCATGTAAGTTATGGGGCAGTAACAGCACACTTTTGAAAACGTGTTTTTCAGCCCGAAATAAACACGTTTTTTCAGACAACTGAATCCCTATGTAACTGCAAGGCTCAAAAGAGCCCACACACTCAGCTCTTAACCCCAGTGTGCAGAAAGTGTCAAAACATGATTTTCAGCAGAAATAAACATGTTTCTGCAAGTTTGGTCACCCCCATGTAAGTTATGGGGCAGTAACAGCACACTTTTGAAAACGTGTTTTTCAGCCCGAAATAAACACGTTTTTTCAGACAACTGAATCCCTATGTAACTGCAAGGCTCAAAAGAGCCCACACACTCAGCTCTTAACCCCAGTGTGCAGAAAGTGTCAAAACGTGTTTTTCAGCAGAAATAAACATGTTTCTGCAAGTTTGGTCACCCCCATGTAAGTTATGGGGCAGTAACAGCACACTTTTGAAAACGTGTTTTTCAGCCCGAAATAAACACGTTTTTTCAGACAACTGAATCCCTATGTAACTGCAAGGCTCAAAAGAGCCCACACACTCAGCTCTTAACCCCAGTGTGCAGAAAGTGTCAAAACGTGTTTTTCAGCAGAAATAAACATGTTTCTGCAAGTTTGGTCACCCCCATGTAAGTTATGGGGCAGTAACAGCACACTTTTGAAAACGTGTTTTTCAGCCTGAACTAAACACGTTTTTTCAGACAACTGAATCCCTATGTAACTGCAAGACTCAGAAGAGCCCACACACTCAGCTCTTAACCCCAGTGTGCAGAAAGTGTCAAAACATGATTTTCAGCAGAAATAAACATGTTTCTGCAAGTTTGGTCACCCCCATGTAAGTTATGGGGCAGTAACAGCACACTTTTGAAAACGTGTTTTTCAGCCCGAAATAAACGCATTTTTTCAGACAACTGAATCCCTATGTAACTGCAAGGCTCAAAAGAGCCCACACACTCAGCTCTTAACCCCAGTGTGCAGAAAGTGTCAAAACGTGTTTTTCAGCAGAAATAAACATGTTTCTGCAAGTTTGGTCACCCCCATGTAAGTTATGGGGCAGTAACAGCACACTTTTGAAAACGTGTTTTTCAGCAAGAAATAAACACGTTTTTTCAGACAACTGAATCCCTATGTAACTGCAAGACTCAGAAGAGCCCACACACTCAGCTCTTAACCCCAGTGTGCAGAAAGTGTCAAAACATGATTTTCAGCAGAAATAAACATGTTTCTGCAAGTTTGGTCACCCCCATGTAAGTTATGGGGCAGTAACAGCACACTTTTGAAAACGTGTTTTTCAGCCCGAAATAAACGCGTTTTTTCAGACAACTGAATCCCTATGTAACTGCAAGACTCAGAAGAGCCCACACACTCAGCTCTTAACCCCAGTGTGCAGAAAGTGTCAAAACGTGTTTTTCAGCAGAAATAAACATGTTTCTGCAAGTTTGGTCACCCCCATGTAAGTTATGGGGCAGTAACAGCACACTTTTGAAAACGTGTTTTTCAGCCCGAAATAAACACGTTTTTTCAGACAACTGAATCCCTATGTAACTGCAAGGCTCAAAAGAGCCCACACACTCAGCTCTTAACCCCAGTGTGCAGAAAGTGTCAAAACATGATTTTCAGCAGAAATAAACATGTTTCTGCAAGTTTGGTCACCCCCATGTAAGTTATGGGGCAGTAACAGCACACTTTTTAAAACGTGTTTTTCAGCCCGAAATAAACGCGTTTTTTCAGACAACTGAATCCCTATGTAACTGCAAGACTCAGAAGAGCCCACACACTCAGCTCTTAACCCCAGTGTGCAGAAAGTGTCAAAACGTGATTTTCAGCAGAAATAAACATGTTTCTGCAAGTTTGGTCACCCCATGTAAGTTATGGGGCAGTAACAGCACACTTTTGAAAACGTGTTTTTCAGCCCGAAATAAACGCGTTTTTTCAGACAACTGAATCCCTATGTAACTGCAAGGCTCAAAAGAGCCCACACACTCAGCTCTTAACCCCAGTGTGCAGAAAGTGTCAAAACATGATTTTCAGCAGAAATAAACATGTTTCTGCAAGTTTGGTCACCCCCATGTAAGTTATGGGGCAGTAACAGCACACTTTTGAAAACGTGTTTTTCATCCCGAAATAAACGCGATTTTTCAGACAACTGAATCCCTATGTAACTGCAAGACTCAGAAGAGCCCACACACTAAGCTCTTAACCCCAGTGTGCAGAAAGTGTCAAAACATGATTTTCAGCAGAAATAAACATGTTTCTGCAAGTTTGGTCACCCCCATGTAAGTTATGGGGCAGTAACAGCACACTTTTGAAAACGTGTTTTTCAGCCCGAAATAAACGCGTTTTTTCAGACAACTGAATCCCTATGTAACTGCAAGACTCAGAAGAGCCCACACACTCAGCTCTTAACCCCAGTGTGCAGAAAGTGTCAAAACATGTTTTTCAGCAGAAATAAACATGTTTCTGCAAGTTTGGTCACCCCCATGTAAGTTATGGGGCAGTAACAGCACACTTTTGAAAACGTGTTTTTCAGCCTGAAATAAACACGTTTTTTCAGACAACTGAATCCCTATGTAACTGCAAGGCTCAAAAGAGCCCACACACTCAGCTCTTAACCCCAGTGTGCAGAAAGTGTCAAAACGTGTTTTTCAGCAGAAATAAACATGTTTCTGCAAGTTTGGTCTCCCCCATGTAAGTTATGGGGCAGTAACAGCACACTTTTGAAAACGTGTTTTTCAGCCCGAAATAAACGCGTTTTTTCAGACAACTGAATCCCTATGTAACTGCAAGACTCAGAAGAGCCCACACACTCAGCTCTTAACCCCAGTGTGCAGAAAGTGTCAAAACGTGTTTTTCAGCAGAAATAAACATGTTTCTGCAAGTTTGGTCACCCCCATGTAAGTTATGGGGCAGTAACAGCACACTTTTGAAAACGTGTTTTTCAGCCCGAAATAAACGCGTTTTTTCAGACAACTGAATCCCTATGTAACTGCAAGGCTCAAAAGAGCCCACACACTCAGCTCTTAACCCCAGTGTGCAGAAAGTGTCAAAACGTGTTTTTCAGCAGAAATAAACATGTTTCTGCAAGTTTGGTCACCCCCATGTAAGTTATGCGGCAGTAACAGCACACTTTTGAAAACGTGTTTTTCAGCCCGAAATAAACGCGTTTTTTCAGACAACTGAATCCCTATGTAACTGCAAGACTCAGAAGAGCCCACACACTCAGCTCTTAACCCCAGTGTGCAGAAAGTGTCAAAACATGATTTTCAGCAGAAATAAACATGTTTCTGCAAGTTTGGTCACCCCCATGTAAGTTATGGGGCAGTAACAGCACACTTTTGAAAACGTGTTTTTCAGCCCGAAATAAACGCGTTTTTTCAGACAACTGAATCCCTATGTAACTGCAAGACTCAGAAGAGCCCACACACTCAGCTCTTAACCCCAGTGTGCAGAAAGTGTCAAAACGTGTTTTTCAGCAGAAATAAACATGTTTCTGCAAGTTTGGTCACCCCCATGTAAGTTATGGGGCAGTAACAGCACACTTTTGAAAACGTGTTTTTCAGCCCGAAATAAACGCGTTTTTTCAGACAACTGAATCCCTATGTAACTGCAAGACTCAGAAGAGCCCACACACTCAGCTCTTAACCCCAGTGTGCAGAAAGTGTCAAAACGTGTTTTTCAGCAGAAATAAACATGTTTCTGCAAGTTTGGTCACCCCCATGTAAGTTATGGGGCAGTAACAGCACACTTTTGAAAACGTGTTTTTCAGCCCGAAATAAACACGTTTTTTCAGACAACTGAATCCCTATGTAACTGCAAGGCTCAAAAGAGCCCACACACTCAGCTCTTAACCCCAGTGTGCAGAAAGTGTCAAAACATGATTTTCAGCAGAAATAAACATGTTTCTGCAAGTTTGGTCACCCCCATGTAAGTTATGGGGCAGTAACAGCACACTTTTTAAAACGTGTTTTTCAGCCCGAAATAAACGCGTTTTTTCAGACAACTGAATCCCTATGTAACTGCAAGACTCAGAAGAGCCCACACACTCAGCTCTTAACCCCAGTGTGCAGAAAGTGTCAAAACGTGTTTTTCAGCAGAAATAAACATGTTTCTGCAAGTTTGGTCACCCCCATGTAAGTTATGGGGCAGTAACAGCACACTTTTGAAAACGTGTTTTTCAGCCCGAAATAAACGCGTTTTTTCAGACAACTGAATCCCTATGTAACTGCAAGACTCAGAAGAGCCCACACACTCAGCTCTTAACCCCAGTGTGCAGAAAGTGTCAAAACATGATTTTCAGCAGAAATAAACATGTTTCTGCAAGTTTGGTCACCCCCATGTAAGTTATGGGGCAGTAACAGCACACTTTTGAAAACGTGTTATTCAGCCCGAAATAAACACGTTTTTTCAGACAACTGAATCCCTATGTAACTGCAAGGCTCAAAAGAGCCCACACACTCAGCTCTTAACCCCAGTGTGCAGAAAGTGTCAAAACGTGTTTTTCAGCAGAAATAAACATGTTTCTGCAAGTTTGGTCACCCCCATGTAAGTTATGGGGCAGTAACAGCACACTTTTGAAAACGTGTTTTTCAGCCCGAAATAAACACGTTTTTTCAGACAACTGAATCCCTATGTAACTGCAAGGCTCAAAAGAGCCCACACACTCAGCTCTTAACCCCAGTGTGCAGAAAGTGTCAAAACGTGTTTTTCAGCAGAAATAAACATGTTTCTGCAAGTTTGGTCACCCCCATGTAAGTTATGGGGCAGTAACAGCACACTTTTGAAAACGTGTTTTTCAGCCTGAACTAAACACGTTTTTTCAGACAACTGAATCCCTATGTAACTGCAAGACTCAGAAGAGCCCACACACTCAGCTCTTAACCCCAGTGTGCAGAAAGTGTCAAAACATGATTTTCAGCAGAAATAAACATGTTTCTGCAAGTTTGGTCACCCCCATGTAAGTTATGGGGCAGTAACAGCACACTTTTGAAAACGTGTTTTTCAGCCCGAAATAAACGCGTTTTTTCAGACAACTGAATCCCTATGTAACTGCAAGGCTCAAAAGAGCCCACACACTCAGCTCTTAACCCCAGTGTGCAGAAAGTGTCAAAACGTGTTTTTCAGCAGAAATAAACATGTTTCTGCAAGTTTGGTCACCCCCATGTAAGTTATGGGGCAGTAACAGCACACTTTTGAAAACGTGTTTTTCAGCAAGAAATAAACACGTTTTTTCAGACAACTGAATCCCTATGTAACTGCAAGACTCAGAAGAGCCCACACACTCAGCTCTTAACCCCAGTGTGCAGAAAGTGTCAAAACATGATTTTCAGCAGAAATAAACATGTTTCTGCAAGTTTGGTCACCCCCATGTAAGTTATGGGGCAGTAACAGCACACTTTTGAAAACGTGTTTTTCAGCCCGAAATAAACGCGTTTTTTCAGACAACTGAATCCCTATGTAACTGCAAGACTCAGAAGAGCCCACACACTCAGCTCTTAACCCCAGTGTGCAGAAAGTGTCAAAACGTGTTTTTCAGCAGAAATAAACATGTTTCTGCAAGTTTGGTCACCCCCATGTAAGTTATGGGGCAGTAACAGCACACTTTTGAAAACGTGTTTTTCAGCCCGAAATAAACACGTTTTTTCAGACAACTGAATCCCTATGTAACTGCAAGGCTCAAAAGAGCCCACACACTCAGCTCTTAACCCCAGTGTGCAGAAAGTGTCAAAACATGATTTTCAGCAGAAATAAACATGTTTCTGCAAGTTTGGTCACCCCCATGTAAGTTATGGGGCAGTAACAGCACACTTTTTAAAACGTGTTTTTCAGCCCGAAATAAACGCGTTTTTTCAGACAACTGAATCCCTATGTAACTGCAAGACTCAGAAGAGCCCACACACTCAGCTCTTAACCCCAGTGTGCAGAAAGTGTCAAAACGTGATTTTCAGCAGAAATAAACATGTTTCTGCAAGTTTGGTCACCCCCATGTAAGTTATGGGGCAGTAACAGCACACTTTTGAAAACGTGTTTTTCAGCCCGAAATAAACGCGTTTTTTCAGACAACTGAATCCCTATGTAACTGCAAGGCTCAAAAGAGCCCACACACTCAGCTCTTAACCCCAGTGTGCAGAAAGTGTCAAAACATGATTTTCAGCAGAAATAAACATGTTTCTGCAAGTTTGGTCACCCCCATGTAAGTTATGGGGCAGTAACAGCACACTTTTGAAAACGTGTTTTTCATCCCGAAATAAACGCGATTTTTCAGACAACTGAATCCCTATGTAACTGCAAGACTCAGAAGAGCCCACACACTAAGCTCTTAACCCCAGTGTGCAGAAAGTGTCAAAACATGATTTTCAGCAGAAATAAACATGTTTCTGCAAGTTTGGTCACCCCCATGTAAGTTATGGGGCAGTAACAGCACACTTTTGAAAACGTGTTTTTCAGCCCGAAATAAACGCGTTTTTTCAGACAACTGAATCCCTATGTAACTGCAAGACTCAGAAGAGCCCACACACTCAGCTCTTAACCCCAGTGTGCAGAAAGTGTCAAAACATGTTTTTCAGCAGAAATAAACATGTTTCTGCAAGTTTGGTCACCCCCATGTAAGTTATGGGGCAGTAACAGCACACTTTTGAAAACGTGTTTTTCAGCCCGAAATAAACGCGTTTTTTCAGACAACTGAATCCCTATGTAACTGCAAGGCTCAAAAGAGCCCACACACTCAGCTCTTAACCCCAGTGTGCAGAAAGTGTCAAAACGTGTTTTTCAGCAGAAATAAACATGTTTCTGCAAGTTTGGTCACCCCCATGTAAGTTATGCGGCAGTAACAGCACACTTTTGAAAACGTGTTTTTCAGCCCGAAATAAACGCGTTTTTTCAGACAACTGAATCCCTATGTAACTGCAAGACTCAGAAGAGCCCACACACTCAGCTCTTAACCCCAGTGTGCAGAAAGTGTCAAAACATGATTTTCAGCAGAAATAAACATGTTTCTGCAAGTTTGGTCACCCCCATGTAAGTTATGGGGCAGTAACAGCACACTTTTGAAAACGTGTTTTTCAGCCCGAAATAAACGCGTTTTTTCAGACAACTGAATCCCTATGTAACTGCAAGACTCAGAAGAGCCCACACACTCAGCTCTTAACCCCAGTGTGCAGAAAGTGTCAAAACGTGTTTTTCAGCAGAAATAAACATGTTTCTGCAAGTTTGGTCACCCCCATGTAAGTTATGGGGCAGTAACAGCACACTTTTGAAAACGTGTTTTTCAGCCCGAAATAAACGCGTTTTTTCAGACAACTGAATCCCTATGTAACTGCAAGACTCAGAAGAGCCCACACACTCAGCTCTTAACCCCAGTGTGCAGAAAGTGTCAAAACATGATTTTCAGCAGAAATAAACATGTTTCTGCAAGTTTGGTCACCCCCATGTAAGTTATGGGGCAGTAACAGCACACTTTTGAAAACGTGTTATTCAGCCCGAAATAAACACGTTTTTTCAGACAACTGAATCCCTATGTAACTGCAAGGCTCAAAAGAGCCCACACACTCAGCTCTTAACCCCAGTGTGCAGAAAGTGTCAAAACGTGTTTTTCAGCAGAAATAAACATGTTTCTGCAAGTTTGGTCACCCCCATGTAAGTTATGGGGCAGTAACAGCACACTTTTGAAAACGTGTTTTTCATCCCGAAATAAACGCGTTTTTTCAGACAACTGAATCCCTATGTAACTGCAAGACTCAGAAGAGCCCACACACTCAGCTCTTAACCCCAGTGTGCAGAAAGTGTCAAAACGTGTTTTTCAGCAGAAATAAACATGTTTCTGCAAGTTTGGTCACCCCCATGTAAGTTATGGGGCAGTAACAGCACACTTTTGAAAACGTGTTTTTCAGCCCGAAATAAACACGTTTTTTCAGACAACTGAATCCCTATGTAACTGCAAGGCTCAAAAGAGCCCACACACTCAGCTCTTAACCCCAGTGTGCAGAAAGTGTCAAAACATGATTTTCAGCAGAAATAAACATGTTTCTGCAAGTTTGGTCACCCCCATGTAAGTTATGGGGCAGTAACAGCACACTTTTTAAAACGTGTTTTTCAGCCCGAAATAAACGCGTTTTTTCAGACAACTGAATCCCTATGTAACTGCAAGACTCAGAAGAGCCCACACACTCAGCTCTTAACCCCAGTGTGCAGAAAGTGTCAAGACGTGTTTTTCAGCAGAAATAAACATGTTTCTGCAAGTTTGGTCACCCCCATGTAAGTTATGGGGCAGTAACAGCACACTTTTGAAAACGTGTTTTTCAGCAAGAAATAAACACGTTTTTTCAGACAACTGAATCCCTATGTAACTGCAAGACTCAGAAGAGCCCACACACTCAGCTCTTAACCCCAGTGTGCAGAAAGTGTCAAGACGTGTTTTTCAGCAGAAATAAACATGTTTCTGCAAGTTTGGTCACCCCCATGTAAGTTATGGGGCAGTAACAGCACACTTTTGAAAACGTGTTTTTCAGCAAGAAATAAACACGTTTTTTCAGACAACTGAATCCCTATGTAACTGCAAGGCTCAAAAGAGCCCACACACTCAGCTCTTAACCCCAGTGTGCAGAAAGTGTCAAAACGTGTTTTTCAGCAGAAATAAACATGTTTCTGCAAGTTTGGTCACCCCCATGTAAGTTATGGGGCAGTAACAGCACACTTTTGAAAACGTGTTTTTCAGCAAGAAATAAACACGTTTTTTCAGACAACTGAATCCCTATGTAACTGCAAGACTCAGAAGAGCCCACACACTCAGCTCTTAACCCCAGTGTGCAGAAAGTGTCAAAACATGATTTTCAGCAGAAATAAACATGTTTCTGCAAGTTTGGTCACCCCCATGTAAGTTATGGGGCAGTAACAGCACACTTTTGAAAACGTGTTTTTCAGCCCGAAATAAACGCGTTTTTTCAGACAACTGAATCCCTATGTAACTGCAAGGCTCAAAAGAGCCCACACACTCAGCTCTTAACCCCAGTGTGCAGAAAGTGTCAAAACGTGTTTTTCAGCAGAAATAAACATGTTTCTGCAAGTTTGGTCACCCCCATGTAAGTTATGGGGCAGTAACAGCACACTTTTGAAAACGTGTTTTTCAGCCCGAAATAAACGCGTTTTTTCAGACATCTGAATCCCTATGTAACTGCAAGGCTCAAAAGAGCCCACACACTCAGCTCTTAACCCCAGTGTGCAGAAAGTGTCAAAACATGATTTTCAGCAGAAATAAACATGTTTCTGCAAGTTTGGTCACCCCCATGTAAGTTATGGGGCAGTAACAGCACACTTTTGAAAACGTGTTTTTCATCCCGAAATAAACGCGTTTTTTCAGACAACTGAATCCCTATGTAACTGCAAGACTCAGAAGAGCCCACACACTCAGCTCTTAACCCCAGTGTGCAGAAAGTGTCAAAACGTGTTTTTCAGCAGAAATAAACATGTTTCTGCAAGTTTGGTCACCCCCATGTAAGTTATGGGGCAGTAACAGCACACTTTTGAAAACGTGTTTTTCAGCAAGAAATAAACACGTTTTTTCAGACAACTGAATCCCTATGTAACTGCAAGACTCAGAAGAGCCCACACACTCAGCTCTTAACCCCAGTGTGCAGAAAGTGTCAAAACATGATTTTCAGCAGAAATAAACATGTTTCTGCAAGTTTGGTCACCCCCATGTAAGTTATGGGGCAGTAACAGCACACTTTTGAAAACGTGTTTTTCAGCCCGAAATAAACGCGTTTTTTCAGACAACTGAATCCCTATGTAACTGCAAGGCTCAAAAGAGCCCACACACTCAGCTCTTAACCCCAGTGTGCAGAAAGTGTCAAAACGTGTTTTTCAGCAGAAATAAACATGTTTCTGCAAGTTTGGTCACCCCCATGTAAGTTATGGGGCAGTAACAGCACACTTTTGAAAACGTGTTTTTCAGCCCGAAATAAACGCGTTTTTTCAGACATCTGAATCCCTATGTAACTGCAAGGCTCAAAAGAGCCCACACACTCAGCTCTTAACCCCAGTGTGCAGAAAGTGTCAAAACATGATTTTCAGCAGAAATAAACATGTTTCTGCAAGTTTGGTCACCCCCATGTAAGTTATGGGGCAGTAACAGCACACTTTTGAAAACGTGTTTTTCATCCCGAAATAAACGCGTTTTTTCAGACAACTGAATCCCTATGTAACTGCAAGACTCAGAAGAGCCCACACACTCAGCTCTTAACCCCAGTGTGCAGAAAGTGTCAAAACGTGTTTTTCAGCAGAAATAAACATGTTTCTGCAAGTTTGGTCACCCCCATGTAAGTTATGGGGCAGTAACAGCACACTTTTGAAAACGTGTTTTTCAGCCCGAAATAAACACGTTTTTTCAGACAACTGAATCCCTATGTAACTGCAAGGCTCAAAAGAGCCCACACACTCAGCTCTTAACCCCAGTGTGCAGAAAGTGTCAAAACATGATTTTCAGCAGAAATAAACATGTTTCTGCAAGTTTGGTCACCCCCATGTAAGTTATGGGGCAGTAACAGCACACTTTTTAAAACGTGTTTTTCAGCCCGAAATAAACGCGTTTTTTCAGACAACTGAATCCCTATGTAACTGCAAGACTCAGAAGAGCCCACACACTCAGCTCTTAACCCCAGTGTGCAGAAAGTGTCAAAACGTGTTTTTCAGCAGAAATAAACATGTTTCTGCAAGTTTGGTCACCCCCATGTAAGTTATGGGGCAGTAACAGCACACTTTTGAAAACGTGTTTTTCAGCCCGAAATAAACGCGTTTTTTCAGACAACTGAATCCCTATGTAACTGCAAGACTCAGAAGAGCCCACACACTCAGCTCTTAACCCCAGTGTGCAGAAAGTGTCAAAACATGATTTTCAGCAGAAATAAACATGTTTCTGCAAGTTTGGTCACCCCCATGTAAGTTATGGGGCAGTAACAGCACACTTTTGAAAACGTGTTATTCAGCCCGAAATAAACACGTTTTTTCAGACAACTGAATCCCTATGTAACTGCAAGGCTCAAAAGAGCCCACACACTCAGCTCTTAACCCCAGTGTGCAGAAAGTGTCAAAACGTGTTTTTCAGCAGAAATAAACATGTTTCTGCAAGTTTGGTCACCCCCATGTAAGTTATGGGGCAGTAACAGCACACTTTTTAAAACGTGTTTTTCAGCCCGAAATAAACGCGTTTTTTCAGACAACTGAATCCCTATGTAACTGCAAGACTCAGAAGAGCCCACACACTCAGCTCTTAACCCCAGTGTGCAGAAAGTGTCAAAACGTGTTTTTCAGCAGAAATAAACATGTTTCTGCAAGTTTGGTCACCCCCATGTAAGTTATGGGGCAGTAACAGCACACTTTTGAAAACGTGTTTTTCAGCTCGAAATAAACGCGTTTTTTCAGACAACTGAATCCCTATGTAACTGCAAGACTCAGAAGAGCCCACACACTCAGCTCTTAACCCCAGTGTGCAGAAAGTGTCAAAACATGATTTTCAGCAGAAATAAACATGTTTCTGCAAGTTTGGTCACCCCCATGTAAGTTATGGGGCAGTAACAGCACACTTTTGAAAACGTGTTATTCAGCCCGAAATAAACACGTTTTTTCAGACAACTGAATCCCTATGTAACTGCAAGGCTCAAAAGAGCCCACACACTCAGCTCTTAACCCCAGTGTGCAGAAAGTGTCAAAACGTGTTTTTCAGCAGAAATAAACATGTTTCTGCAAGTTTGGTCACCCCCATGTAAGTTATGGGGCAGTAACAGCACACTTTTGAAAACGTGTTTTTCAGCCCGAAATAAACGCGTTTTTTCAGACAACTGAATCCCTATGTAACTGCAAGACTCAGAAGAGCCCACACACTCAGCTCTTAACCCCAGTGTGCAGAAAGTGTCAAAACGTGTTTTTCAGCAGAAATAAACATGTTTCTGCAAGTTTGGTCACCCCCATGTAAGTTATGGGGCAGTAACAGCACACTTTTGAAAACGTGTTTTTCAGCCTGAACTAAACACGTTTTTTCAGACAACTGAATCCCTATGTAACTGCAAGACTCAGAAGAGCCCACACACTCAGCTCTTAACCCCAGTGTGCAGAAAGTGTCAAAACATGATTTTCAGCAGAAATAAACATGTTTCTGCAAGTTTGGTCACCCCCATGTAAGTTATGGGGCAGTAACAGCACACTTTTGAAAACGTGTTTTTCATCCCGAAATAAACGCGTTTTTTCAGACAACTGAATCCCTATGTAACTGCAAGACTCAGAAGAGCCCACACACTCAGCTCTTAACCCCAGTGTGCAGAAAGTGTCAAAACGTGATTTTCAGCAGAAATAAACATGTTTCTGCAAGTTTGGTCACCCCCATGTAAGTTATGGGGCAGTAACAGCACACTTTTGAAAACGTGTTTTTCAGCCCGAAATAAACGCGTTTTTTCAGACAACTGAATCCCTATGTAACTGCAAGGCTCAAAAGAGCCCACACACTCAGCTCTTAACCCCAGTGTGCAGAAAGTGTCAAAACATGATTTTCAGCAGAAATAAACATGTTTCTGCAAGTTTGGTCACCCCCATGTAAGTTATGGGGCAGTAACAGCACACTTTTGAAAACGTGTTTTTCATCCCGAAATAAACGCGATTTTTCAGACAACTGAATCCCTATGTAACTGCAAGACTCAGAAGAGCCCACACACTCAGCTCTTAACCCCAGTGTGCAGAAAGTGTCAAAACGTGTTTTTCAGCAGAAATAAACATGTTTCTGCAAGTTTGGTCACCCCCATGTAAGTTATGGGGCAGTAACAGCACACTTTTGAAAACGTGTTTTTCAGCCTGAAATAAACACGTTTTTTCAGACAACTGAATCCCTATGTAACTGCAAGACTCAGAAGAGCCCACACACTCAGCTCTTAACCCCAGTGTGCAGAAAGTGTCAAAACATGATATTCAGCAGAAATAAACATGTTTCTGCAAGTTTGGTCACCCCCATGTAAGTTATGGGGCAGTAACAGCACACTTTTGAAAACGTGTTTTTCAGCCCGAAATAAACGCGTTTTTTCAGACAACTGAATCCCTATGTAACTGCAAGACTCAGAAGAGCCCACACACTCAGCTCTTAACCCCAGTGTGCAGAAAGTGTCAAAACGTGTTTTTCAGCAGAAATAAACATGTTTCTGCAAGTTTGGTCACCCCCATGTAAGTTATGGGGCAGTAACAGCACACTTTTGAAAACGTGTTTTTCAGCCCGAAATAAACGCGTTTTTTCAGACAACTGAATCCCTATGTAACTGCAAGGCTCAAAAGAGCCCACACACTCAGCTCTTAACCCCAGTGTGCAGAAAGAGTCAAAACATGATTTTCAGCAGAAATAAACATGTTTCTGCAAGTTTGGTCACCCCCATGTAAGTTATGGGGCAGTAACAGCACACTTTTTAAAACGTGTTTTTCAGCCCGAAATAAACGCGTTTTTTCAGACAACTGAATCCCTATGTAACTGCAAGGCTCAAAAGAGCCCACACACTCAGCTCTTAACCCCAGTGTGCAGAAAGTGTCAAAACATGATTTTCAGCAGAAATAAACATGTTTCTGCAAGTTTGGTCACCCCCATGTAAGTTATGGGGCAGTAACAGCACACTTTTGAAAACGTGTTTTTCAGCCCGAAATAAACGCGTTTTTTCAGACAACTGAATCCCTATGTAACTGCAAGACTCAGAAGAGCCCACACACTCAGCTCTTAACCCCAGTGTGCAGAAAGTGTCAAAACGTGTTTTTCAGCAGAAATAAACATGTTTCTACAAGTTTGGTCACCCCCATGTAAGTTATGGGGCAGTAACAGCACACTTTTGAAAACGTGTTTTTCAGCCCGAAATAAACACGTTTTTTCAGACAACTGAATCCCTATGCAACTGCAAGGCTCAAAAGAGCCCACACACTCAGCTCTTAACCCCAGTGTGCAGAAAGTGTCAAAACATGATTTTCAGCAGAAATAAACATGTTTCTGCAAGTTTGGTCACCCCCATGTAAGTTATGGGGCAGTAACAGCACACTTTTTAAAACTTGTTTTTCAGCCCGAAATAAACGCGTTTTTTCAGACAACTGAATCCCTATGTAACTGCAAGGCTCAAAAGAGCCCACACACTCAGCTCTTAACCCCAGTGTGCAGAAAGTGTCAAAACATGATTTTCAGCAGAAATAAACATGTTTCTGCAAGTTTGGTCACCCCCATGTAAGTTATGGGGCAGTAACAGCACACTTTTGAAAACGTGTTTTTCAGCCCGAAATAAACGCGTTTTTTCAGACAACTGAATCCCTATGTAACTGCAAGACTCAGAAGAGCCCACACACTCAGCTCTTAACCCCAGTGTGCAGAAAGTGTCAAAACGTGTTTTTCAGCAGAAATAAACATGTTTCTGCAAGTTTGGTCACCCCCATGTAAGTTATGGGGCAGTAACAGCACACTTTTGAAAACGTGTTTTTCAGCCCGAAATAAACGCGTTTTTTCAGACAACTGAATCCCTATGTAACTGCAAGGCTCAAAAGAGCCCACACACTCAGCTCTTAACCCCAGTGTGCAGAAAGTGACAAAACATGATTTTCAGAAGAAATAAACATGTTTCTGCAAGTTTGGTCACCCCCATGTAAGTTATGGGGGCAGTAACAGCACACTTTTGAAAACGTGTTTTTCAGCCCGAAATAAACGCGTTTTTTCAGACAACTGAATCCCTATGTAACTGCAAGACTCAGAAGAGCCCACACACTCAGCTCTTAACCCCAGTGTGCAGAAAGTGTCAAAACGTGATTTTCAGCAGAAATAAACATGTTTCTGCAAGTTTGGTCACCCCCATGTAAGTTATGGGGCAGTAACAGCACACTTTTGAAAACGTGTTTTTCAGCCAGAAATAAACGCGTTTTTTCAGACAACTGAATCCCTATGTAACTGCAAGGCTCAAAAGAGCCCACACACTCAGCTCTTAACCCCAGTGTGCAGAAAGTGTCAAAACATGATTTTCAGCAGAAATAAACATGTTTCTGCAAGTTTGGTCACCCCCATGTAAGTTATGGGGCAGTAACAGCACACTTTTGAAAACGTGTTTTTCAGCCTGAAATAAACACGTTTTTTCAGACAACTGAATCCCTATGTAACTGCAAGACTCAGAAGAGCCCACACACTCAGCTCTTAACCCCAGTGTGCAGAAAGTGTCAAGACGTGTTTTTCAGCAGAAATAAACATGTTTCTGCAAGTTTGGTCACCCCCATGTAAGTTATGGGGCAGTAACAGCACACTTTTGAAAACGTGTTTTTCAGCAAGAAATAAACACGTTTTTTCAGACAACTGAATCCCTATGTAACTGCAAGACTCAGAAGAGCCCACACACTCAGCTCTTAACCCCAGTGTGCAGAAAGTGTCAAGACGTGTTTTTCAGCAGAAATAAACATGTTTCTGCAAGTTTGGTCACCCCCATGTAAGTTATGGGGCAGTAACAGCACACTTTTGAAAACGTGTTTTTCAGCAAGAAATAAACACGTTTTTTCAGACAACTGAATCCCTATGTAACTGCAAGGCTCAAAAGAGCCCACACACTCAGCTCTTAACCCCAGTGTGCAGAAAGTGTCAAAACGTGTTTTTCAGCAGAAATAAACATGTTTCTGCAAGTTTGGTCACCCCCATGTAAGTTATGGGGCAGTAACAGCACACTTTTGAAAACGTGTTTTTCAGCAAGAAATAAACACGTTTTTTCAGACAACTGAATCCCTATGTAACTGCAAGACTCAGAAGAGCCCACACACTCAGCTCTTAACCCCAGTGTGCAGAAAGTGTCAAAACATGATTTTCAGCAGAAATAAACATGTTTCTGCAAGTTTGGTCACCCCCATGTAAGTTATGGGGCAGTAACAGCACACTTTTGAAAACCTGTTTTTCAGCCCGAAATAAACGCGTTTTTTCAGACAACTGAATCCCTATGTAACTGCAAGACTCAGAAGAGCCCTCACACTCAGCTCTTAACCCCAGTGTGCAGAAAGTGTCAAAACGTGTTTTTCAGCAGAAATAAACATGTTTCTGCAAGTTTGGTCACCCCCATGTAAGTTATGGGGCAGTAACAGCACACTTTTGAAAACGTGTTTTTCAGCCCGAAATAAACGCGTTTTTTCAGACAACTGAATCCCTATGTAACTGCAAGACTCAGAAGAGCCCACACACTCAGCTCTTAACCCCAGTGTGCAGAAAGTGTCAAAACATGTTTTTCAGCAGAAATAAACATGTTTCTGCAAGTTTGGTCACCCCCATGTAAGTTATGGGGCAGTAACAGCACACTTTTGAAAACGTGTTTTTCAGCCTGAAATAAACACGTTTTTTCAGACAACTGAATCCCTATGTAACTGCAAGACTCAGAAGAGCCCACACACTCAGCTCTTAACCCCAGTGTGCAGAAAGTGTCAAAACATGATTTTCAGCAGAAATAAACATGTTTCTGCAAGTTTGGTCAACCCCATGTAAGTTATGGGGCAGTAACAGCACACTTTTGAAAACGTGTTTTTCAGCCCGAAATAAACGCGTTTTTTCAGACAACTGAATCCCTATGTAACTGCAAGGCTCAAAAGAGCCCACACACTCAGCTCTTAACCCCAGTGTGCAGAAAGTGTCAAAACATGTTTTTCAGCAGAAATAAACATGTTTCTGCAAGTTTGGTCACCCCCATGTAAGTTATGGGGCAGTAACAGCACACTTTTGAAAACGTGTTTTTTAGCCCGAAATAAACGCGTTTTTTCAGACAACTGAATCCCTATGTAACTGCAAGACTCAGAAGAGCCCACACACTCAGCTCTTAACCCCAGTGTGCAGAAAGTGTCAAAACGTGTTTTTCAGCAGAAATAAACATGTTTCTGCAAGTTTGGTCACCCCCATGTAAGTTATGGGGCAGTAACAGCACACTTTTGAAAACGTGTTTTTCAGCCCGAAATAAACGCGTTTTTTCAGACAACTGAATCCCTATGTAACTGCAAGGCTCAAAAGAGCCCACACACTCAGCTCTTAACCCCAGTGTGCAGAAAGTGTCAAAACGTGTTTTTCAGCAGAAATAAACATGTTTCTGCAAGTTTGGTCACCCCCATGTAAGTTATGGGGCAGTAACAGCACACTTTTGAAAACGTGTTTTTCAGCCCGAAATAAACGCGTTTTTTCAGACAACTGAATCCCTATGTAACTGCAAGGCTCAAAAGAGCCCACACACTCAGCTCTTAACCCCAGTGTGCAGAAAGTGTCAAAACATGTTTTTCAGCAGAAATAAACATGTTTCTGCAAGTTTGGTCACCCCCATGTAAGTTATGGGGCAGTAACAGCACACTTTTGAAAACGTGTTTTTCAGCCCGAAATAAACGCGTTTTTTCAGACAACTGAATCCCTATGTAACTGCAAGGCTCAAAAGAGCCCACACACTCAGCTCTTAACCCCAGTGTGCAGAAAGTGTCAAAACATGATTTTCAGCAGAAATAAACATGTTTCTGCAAGTTTGGTCACCCCCATGTAAGTTATGGGGCAGTAACAGCACACTTTTGAAAACGTGTTTTTCAGCCCGAAATAAACGCGTTTTTTCAGACAACTGAATCCCTATGTAACTGCAAGACTCAGAAGAGCCCACACACTCAGCTCTTAACCCCAGTGTGCAGAAAGTGTCAAAACGTGTTTTTCAGCAGAAATAAACATGTTTCTGCAAGTTTGGTCACCCCCATGTAAGTTATGGGGCAGTAACAGCACACTTTTGAAAACGTGTTTTTCAGCCCGAAATAAACGCGTTTTTTCAGACAACTGAATCCCTATGTAACTGCAAGGCTCAAAAGAGCCCACACACTCAGCTCTTAACCCCAGTGTGCAGAAAGAGTCAAAACATGATTTTCAGCAGAAATAAACATGTTTCTGCAAGTTTGGTCACCCCCATGTAAGTTATGGAACAGTAACAGCACACTTTTTAAAACGTGTTTTTCAGCCCGAAATAAACGCGTTTTTTCAGACAACTGAATCCCTATGTAACTGCAAGACTCAGAAGAGCCCACACACTCAGCTCTTAACCCCAGTGTGCAGAAAGTGTCAAAACGTGTTTTTCAGCAGAAATAAACATGTTTCTGCAAGTTTGGTCACCCCCATGTAAGTTATGGGGCAGTAACAGCACACTTTTGAAAACGTGTTTTTCAGCCCGAAATAAACACGTTTTTTCAGACAACTGAATCCCTATGTAACTGCAAGGCTCAAAAGAGCCCACACACTCAGCTCTTAACCCCAGAGTGCAGAAAGTGTCAAAACATGATTTTCAGCAGAAATAAACATGTTTCTGCAAGTTTGGTCACCCCCATGTAAGTTATGGGGCAGTAACAGCACACTTTTTAAAACTTGTTTTTCAGCCCGAAATAAACGCGTTTTTTCAGACAACTGAATCCCTATGTAACTGCAAGGCTCAAAAGAGCCCACAAACTCAGCTCTTAACCCCAGTGTGCAGAAAGTGTCAAAACATGATTTTCAGCAGAAATAAACATGTTTCTGCAAGTTTGGTCACCCCCATGTAAGTTATGGGGCAGTAACAGCACACTTTTGAAAACGTGTTTTTCAGCCCGAAATAAACGCGTTTTTTCAGACAACTGAATCCCTATGTAACTGCAAGACTCAGAAGAGCCCACACACTCAGCTCTTAACCCCAGTGTGCAGAAAGTGTCAAAACGTGTTTTTCAGCAGAAATAAACATGTTTCTGCAAGTTTGGTCACCCCCATGTAAGTTATGGGGCAGTAACAGCACACTTTTGAAAACGTGTTTTTCAGCAAGAAATAAACACGTTTTTTCAGACAACTGAATCCCTATGTAACTGCAAGACTCAGAAGAGCCCACACACTCAGCTCTTAACCCCAGTGTGCAGAAAGTGTCAAAACATGATTTTCAGCAGAAATAAACATGTTTCTGCAAGTTTGGTCACCCCCATGTAAGTTATGGGGCAGTAACAGCACACTTTTGAAAACGTGTTTTTCAGCCCGAAATAAACGCGTTTTTTCAGACAACTGAATCCCTATGTAACTGCAAGACTCAGAAGAGCCCACACACTCAGCTCTTAACCCCAGTGTGCAGAAAGTGTCAAAACGTGTTTTTCAGCAGAAATAAACATGTTTCTGCAAGTTTGGTCACCCCCATGTAAGTTATGGGGCAGTAACAGCACACTTTTGAAAACGTGTTTTTCAGCCCGAAATAAACACGTTTTTTCAGACAACTGAATCCCTATGTAACTGCAAGGCTCAAAAGAGCCCACACACTCAGCTCTTAACCCCAGTGTGCAGAAAGTGTCAAAACATGATTTTCAGCAGAAATAAACATGTTTCTGCAAGTTTGGTCACCCCCATGTAAGTTATGGGGCAGTAACAGCACACTTTTTAAAACGTGTTTTTCAGCCCGAAATAAACGCGTTTTTTCAGACAACTGAATCCCTATGTAACTGCAAGACTCAGAAGAGCCCACACACTCAGCTCTTAACCCCAGTGTGCAGAAAGTGTCAAAACGTGATTTTCAGCAGAAATAAACATGTTTCTGCAAGTTTGGTCACCCCCATGTAAGTTATGGGGCAGTAACAGCACACTTTTGAAAACGTGTTTTTCAGCCCGAAATAAACGCGTTTTTTCAGACAACTGAATCCCTATGTAACTGCAAGGCTCAAAAGAGCCCACACACTCAGCTCTTAACCCCAGTGTGCAGAAAGTGTCAAAACATGATTTTCAGCAGAAATAAACATGTTTCTGCAAGTTTGGTCACCCCCATGTAAGTTATGGGGCAGTAACAGCACACTTTTGAAAACGTGTTTTTCATCCCGAAATAAACGCGATTTTTCAGACAACTGAATCCCTATGTAACTGCAAGACTCAGAAGAGCCCACACACTAAGCTCTTAACCCCAGTGTGCAGAAAGTGTCAAAACATGATTTTCAGCAGAAATAAACATGTTTCTGCAAGTTTGGTCACCCCCATGTAAGTTATGGGGCAGTAACAGCACACTTTTGAAAACGTGTTTTTCAGCCCGAAATAAACGCGTTTTTTCAGACAACTGAATCCCTATGTAACTGCAAGACTCAGAAGAGCCCACACACTCAGCTCTTAACCCCAGTGTGCAGAAAGTGTCAAAACATGTTTTTCAGCAGAAATAAACATGTTTCTGCAAGTTTGGTCACCCCCATGTAAGTTATGGGGCAGTAACAGCACACTTTTGAAAACGTGTTTTTCAGCCTGAAATAAACACGTTTTTTCAGACAACTGAATCCCTATGTAACTGCAAGGCTCAAAAGAGCCCACACACTCAGCTCTTAACCCCAGTGTGCAGAAAGTGTCAAAACGTGTTTTTCAGCAGAAATAAACATGTTTCTGCAAGTTTGGTCTCCCCCATGTAAGTTATGGGGCAGTAACAGCACACTTTTGAAAACGTGTTTTTCAGCCCGAAATAAACGCGTTTTTTCAGACAACTGAATCCCTATGTAACTGCAAGACTCAGAAGAGCCCACACACTCAGCTCTTAACCCCAGTGTGCAGAAAGTGTCAAAACGTGTTTTTCAGCAGAAATAAACATGTTTCTGCAAGTTTGGTCACCCCCATGTAAGTTATGGGGCAGTAACAGCACACTTTTGAAAACGTGTTTTTCAGCCCGAAATAAACGCGTTTTTTCAGACAACTGAATCCCTATGTAACTGCAAGGCTCAAAAGAGCCCACACACTCAGCTCTTAACCCCAGTGTGCAGAAAGTGTCAAAACGTGTTTTTCAGCAGAAATAAACATGTTTCTGCAAGTTTGGTCACCCCCATGTAAGTTATGCGGCAGTAACAGCACACTTTTGAAAACGTGTTTTTCAGCCCGAAATAAACGCGTTTTTTCAGACAACTGAATCCCTATGTAACTGCAAGACTCAGAAGAGCCCACACACTCAGCTCTTAACCCCAGTGTGCAGAAAGTGTCAAAACATGATTTTCAGCAGAAATAAACATGTTTCTGCAAGTTTGGTCACCCCCATGTAAGTTATGGGGCAGTAACAGCACACTTTTGAAAACGTGTTTTTCAGCCCGAAATAAACGCGTTTTTTCAGACAACTGAATCCCTATGTAACTGCAAGACTCAGAAGAGCCCACACACTCAGCTCTTAACCCCAGTGTGCAGAAAGTGTCAAAACGTGTTTTTCAGCAGAAATAAACATGTTTCTGCAAGTTTGGTCACCCCCATGTAAGTTATGGGGCAGTAACAGCACACTTTTGAAAACGTGTTTTTCAGCCCGAAATAAACGCGTTTTTTCAGACAACTGAATCCCTATGTAACTGCAAGACTCAGAAGAGCCCACACACTCAGCTCTTAACCCCAGTGTGCAGAAAGTGTCAAAACGTGTTTTTCAGCAGAAATAAACATGTTTCTGCAAGTTTGGTCACCCCCATGTAAGTTATGGGGCAGTAACAGCACACTTTTGAAAACGTGTTTTTCAGCCCGAAATAAACACGTTTTTTCAGACAACTGAATCCCTATGTAACTGCAAGGCTCAAAAGAGCCCACACACTCAGCTCTTAACCCCAGTGTGCAGAAAGTGTCAAAACATGATTTTCAGCAGAAATAAACATGTTTCTGCAAGTTTGGTCACCCCCATGTAAGTTATGGGGCAGTAACAGCACACTTTTTAAAACGTGTTTTTCAGCCCGAAATAAACGCGTTTTTTCAGACAACTGAATCCCTATGTAACTGCAAGACTCAGAAGAGCCCACACACTCAGCTCTTAACCCCAGTGTGCAGAAAGTGTCAAAACGTGTTTTTCAGCAGAAATAAACATGTTTCTGCAAGTTTGGTCACCCCCATGTAAGTTATGGGGCAGTAACAGCACACTTTTGAAAACGTGTTTTTCAGCCCGAAATAAACGCGTTTTTTCAGACAACTGAATCCCTATGTAACTGCAAGACTCAGAAGAGCCCACACACTCAGCTCTTAACCCCAGTGTGCAGAAAGTGTCAAAACATGATTTTCAGCAGAAATAAACATGTTTCTGCAAGTTTGGTCACCCCCATGTAAGTTATGGGGCAGTAACAGCACACTTTTGAAAACGTGTTATTCAGCCCGAAATAAACACGTTTTTTCAGACAACTGAATCCCTATGTAACTGCAAGGCTCAAAAGAGCCCACACACTCAGCTCTTAACCCCAGTGTGCAGAAAGTGTCAAAACGTGTTTTTCAGCAGAAATAAACATGTTTCTGCAAGTTTGGTCACCCCCATGTAAGTTATGGGGCAGTAACAGCACACTTTTGAAAACGTGTTTTTCAGCCCGAAATAAACACGTTTTTTCAGACAACTGAATCCCTATGTAACTGCAAGGCTCAAAAGAGCCCACACACTCAGCTCTTAACCCCAGTGTGCAGAAAGTGTCAAAACGTGTTTTTCAGCAGAAATAAACATGTTTCTGCAAGTTTGGTCACCCCCATGTAAGTTATGGGGCAGTAACAGCACACTTTTGAAAACGTGTTTTTCAGCCTGAACTAAACACGTTTTTTCAGACAACTGAATCCCTATGTAACTGCAAGACTCAGAAGAGCCCACACACTCAGCTCTTAACCCCAGTGTGCAGAAAGTGTCAAAACATGATTTTCAGCAGAAATAAACATGTTTCTGCAAGTTTGGTCACCCCCATGTAAGTTATGGGGCAGTAACAGCACACTTTTGAAAACGTGTTTTTCAGCCCGAAATAAACGCGTTTTTTCAGACAACTGAATCCCTATGTAACTGCAAGGCTCAAAAGAGCCCACACACTCAGCTCTTAACCCCAGTGTGCAGAAAGTGTCAAAACGTGTTTTTCAGCAGAAATAAACATGTTTCTGCAAGTTTGGTCACCCCCATGTAAGTTATGGGGCAGTAACAGCACACTTTTGAAAACGTGTTTTTCAGCAAGAAATAAACACGTTTTTTCAGACAACTGAATCCCTATGTAACTGCAAGACTCAGAAGAGCCCACACACTCAGCTCTTAACCCCAGTGTGCAGAAAGTGTCAAAACATGATTTTCAGCAGAAATAAACATGTTTCTGCAAGTTTGGTCACCCCCATGTAAGTTATGGGGCAGTAACAGCACACTTTTGAAAACGTGTTTTTCAGCCCGAAATAAACGCGTTTTTTCAGACAACTGAATCCCTATGTAACTGCAAGACTCAGAAGAGCCCACACACTCAGCTCTTAACCCCAGTGTGCAGAAAGTGTCAAAACGTGTTTTTCAGCAGAAATAAACATGTTTCTGCAAGTTTGGTCACCCCCATGTAAGTTATGGGGCAGTAACAGCACACTTTTGAAAACGTGTTTTTCAGCCCGAAATAAACACGTTTTTTCAGACAACTGAATCCCTATGTAACTGCAAGGCTCAAAAGAGCCCACACACTCAGCTCTTAACCCCAGTGTGCAGAAAGTGTCAAAACATGATTTTCAGCAGAAATAAACATGTTTCTGCAAGTTTGGTCACCCCCATGTAAGTTATGGGGCAGTAACAGCACACTTTTTAAAACGTGTTTTTCAGCCCGAAATAAACGCGTTTTTTCAGACAACTGAATCCCTATGTAACTGCAAGACTCAGAAGAGCCCACACACTCAGCTCTTAACCCCAGTGTGCAGAAAGTGTCAAAACGTGATTTTCAGCAGAAATAAACATGTTTCTGCAAGTTTGGTCACCCCCATGTAAGTTATGGGGCAGTAACAGCACACTTTTGAAAACGTGTTTTTCAGCCCGAAATAAACGCGTTTTTTCAGACAACTGAATCCCTATGTAACTGCAAGGCTCAAAAGAGCCCACACACTCAGCTCTTAACCCCAGTGTGCAGAAAGTGTCAAAACATGATTTTCAGCAGAAATAAACATGTTTCTGCAAGTTTGGTCACCCCCATGTAAGTTATGGGGCAGTAACAGCACACTTTTGAAAACGTGTTTTTCATCCCGAAATAAACGCGATTTTTCAGACAACTGAATCCCTATGTAACTGCAAGACTCAGAAGAGCCCACACACTAAGCTCTTAACCCCAGTGTGCAGAAAGTGTCAAAACATGATTTTCAGCAGAAATAAACATGTTTCTGCAAGTTTGGTCACCCCCATGTAAGTTATGGGGCAGTAACAGCACACTTTTGAAAACGTGTTTTTCAGCCCGAAATAAACGCGTTTTTTCAGACAACTGAATCCCTATGTAACTGCAAGACTCAGAAGAGCCCACACACTCAGCTCTTAACCCCAGTGTGCAGAAAGTGTCAAAACATGTTTTTCAGCAGAAATAAACATGTTTCTGCAAGTTTGGTCACCCCCATGTAAGTTATGGGGCAGTAACAGCACACTTTTGAAAACGTGTTTTTCAGCCCGAAATAAACGCGTTTTTTCAGACAACTGAATCCCTATGTAACTGCAAGGCTCAAAAGAGCCCACACACTCAGCTCTTAACCCCAGTGTGCAGAAAGTGTCAAAACGTGTTTTTCAGCAGAAATAAACATGTTTCTGCAAGTTTGGTCACCCCCATGTAAGTTATGCGGCAGTAACAGCACACTTTTGAAAACGTGTTTTTCAGCCCGAAATAAACGCGTTTTTTCAGACAACTGAATCCCTATGTAACTGCAAGACTCAGAAGAGCCCACACACTCAGCTCTTAACCCCAGTGTGCAGAAAGTGTCAAAACATGATTTTCAGCAGAAATAAACATGTTTCTGCAAGTTTGGTCACCCCCATGTAAGTTATGGGGCAGTAACAGCACACTTTTGAAAACGTGTTTTTCAGCCCGAAATAAACGCGTTTTTTCAGACAACTGAATCCCTATGTAACTGCAAGACTCAGAAGAGCCCACACACTCAGCTCTTAACCCCAGTGTGCAGAAAGTGTCAAAACGTGTTTTTCAGCAGAAATAAACATGTTTCTGCAAGTTTGGTCACCCCCATGTAAGTTATGGGGCAGTAACAGCACACTTTTGAAAACGTGTTTTTCAGCCCGAAATAAACGCGTTTTTTCAGACAACTGAATCCCTATGTAACTGCAAGACTCAGAAGAGCCCACACACTCAGCTCTTAACCCCAGTGTGCAGAAAGTGTCAAAACATGATTTTCAGCAGAAATAAACATGTTTCTGCAAGTTTGGTCACCCCCATGTAAGTTATGGGGCAGTAACAGCACACTTTTGAAAACGTGTTATTCAGCCCGAAATAAACACGTTTTTTCAGACAACTGAATCCCTATGTAACTGCAAGGCTCAAAAGAGCCCACACACTCAGCTCTTAACCCCAGTGTGCAGAAAGTGTCAAAACGTGTTTTTCAGCAGAAATAAACATGTTTCTGCAAGTTTGGTCACCCCCATGTAAGTTATGGGGCAGTAACAGCACACTTTTGAAAACGTGTTTTTCATCCCGAAATAAACGCGTTTTTTCAGACAACTGAATCCCTATGTAACTGCAAGACTCAGAAGAGCCCACACACTCAGCTCTTAACCCCAGTGTGCAGAAAGTGTCAAAACGTGTTTTTCAGCAGAAATAAACATGTTTCTGCAAGTTTGGTCACCCCCATGTAAGTTATGGGGCAGTAACAGCACACTTTTGAAAACGTGTTTTTCAGCCCGAAATAAACACGTTTTTTCAGACAACTGAATCCCTATGTAACTGCAAGGCTCAAAAGAGCCCACACACTCAGCTCTTAACCCCAGTGTGCAGAAAGTGTCAAAACATGATTTTCAGCAGAAATAAACATGTTTCTGCAAGTTTGGTCACCCCCATGTAAGTTATGGGGCAGTAACAGCACACTTTTTAAAACGTGTTTTTCAGCCCGAAATAAACGCGTTTTTTCAGACAACTGAATCCCTATGTAACTGCAAGACTCAGAAGAGCCCACACACTCAGCTCTTAACCCCAGTGTGCAGAAAGTGTCAAGACGTGTTTTTCAGCAGAAATAAACATGTTTCTGCAAGTTTGGTCACCCCCATGTAAGTTATGGGGCAGTAACAGCACACTTTTGAAAACGTGTTTTTCAGCAAGAAATAAACACGTTTTTTCAGACAACTGAATCCCTATGTAACTGCAAGACTCAGAAGAGCCCACACACTCAGCTCTTAACCCCAGTGTGCAGAAAGTGTCAAGACGTGTTTTTCAGCAGAAATAAACATGTTTCTGCAAGTTTGGTCACCCCCATGTAAGTTATGGGGCAGTAACAGCACACTTTTGAAAACGTGTTTTTCAGCAAGAAATAAACACGTTTTTTCAGACAACTGAATCCCTATGTAACTGCAAGGCTCAAAAGAGCCCACACACTCAGCTCTTAACCCCAGTGTGCAGAAAGTGTCAAAACGTGTTTTTCAGCAGAAATAAACATGTTTCTGCAAGTTTGGTCACCCCCATGTAAGTTATGGGGCAGTAACAGCACACTTTTGAAAACGTGTTTTTCAGCAAGAAATAAACACGTTTTTTCAGAC